>NW_023494802.1:28251362-28851362 GCF_904425465.1 Colossoma macropomum | reverse complement strand
AAAACATTACATTGATTGAAAGAATCATTCATTTAAAGTATTTATTTAGGTTGAATAAAACTAGTTAATTTACTTGTTACCACATGAAGTAATTTTTTTAGGTAGATCTGATGAGCCATTTTTTACAGTGTAATATTACTGAGTTTATATTGCTATATTTTGCGATTTCAGTATGTCTTGAACAGTTTGTAATGTCGGTTGTGCTTCGGACCCCTTGACCCCTTGAAACCTTCCCAGAGCGGATGAGTATTCAAAGAGAACTCAAAGCTTGGTGAAGGGTGTGTCTTCAGAGGATGTAAATGAATTACCTACTAGTGTCATCATATCTTCATCAGTATATTGTGATTTTGCGTTTGAGACCTAAACATTGTGCCGGACCTTCTTTTTGAGATTGTATGACGTGGTTTGGAAAAACTCCCACTAGGTCCGACCTGATGCCTCTGGCTAGCTATTTCAGGCTTTACAGGGTGACCCTCAGCAGCTCATGGACACCATATTTTAGCATGTATTTTTTTCCTCTTGACTCAGTAATGCTGCTCTTTTTTAGTTTTAACAAAAAGATTCTTGCAGAGTGCAGCTTTAAAAACACACTGGTAAGTCAGTAACATATCATGGCCATTGATTAGGCATCATTAGCATGACTTAAATAATGTACTTTTCTGCTTGTCATGAATAGCTAGTTTTAACAAAACACCCACAGAAACACTCATCTGGAACTGTGATTGGTCAAGATGCTCACCAGCACTGTAGACAGTGTTGTGACTGGTTACAGGACACATTTGCATATTGCAGCCATCGTGATATAAGTCAAAATCAGGATATCATGATTTACAAATGATGTCTTGTGCATCCCTAACTAAGTGCAGATTTGCTGTGACTGCGATAATCTACGTCCAGGACCAACTGTGAGACCACTTATATAATAGAACATCATATAGTCCATAAACTTGGCAAAGAAGTCTTCTTTCATTCCTGTTTGGCGTGTTAGCATTTCAGTCCAGGCCTTAGATATTTTCGGCTTCGCCTGCCCTGACCCACTCTAGCAGACGTGTGAAGTGGCTCCTGCCGTCCAGGTATGCCTTGGACAAATATTTTGACAAATTCTACAGATCGAGCCCAGACCTCACGCCTTCACGGACTGGGAGTTTCCGCTGCAGAGCGGCTGCGCTCATATTTAACATCTTCACAGGACGCTCGGCAGAGTCAAGGGTTCATTCGAGCAGCAAAGCAGTCAGGCCCTGCTGTCCATAAGTGACTGTTCAGACCCAAATTCTGCAGTCTTGGTTTATTTTGTTTATGTCTGGCAGCCCTTATATAGGCTAGTACTTCTCTAGAGTAGGTCTTTGGAGGAGATATTGTTTTATTTTTACAACAGTGTCTCCACTGTGTATTTGGTAGAATATCTTTAATTCCATCTCACAGTCAGATTAGCTTGGAGGGGTATGATTGTGTCTGAGGGAGAGTGAATGACTTTCTTTTTTTTTTAATCTCACTGCTCTGGGAGTTCGCTTCATTAGAGACTGTCCTCTTTCATATGGCACCAATTCCCAACATGCCAGGCTACACTAAGGAGACTCATCCAAGACGTACATGTAAATTAGTACAACTCTCTGGTTCTGCCATTGCTCAGTAAAGACGGTTGTTTTCATGGTGTCGTGTTAAGCTCATTCTTTTGCGTTAATCATTCTTCCAGCTTTAAAGCGCTCTGCCAACTTCTGAAACCAAAACTACACCCTTGCTGACTGAGTACACATGACTACAGATGGAATAGCACTAAATAGAGACCAGGATTTTAGCTGTCTTACAGATCTTAGACCTATTTTGAGCCTGTTGTAAATATGAAAAGCTCCTTCTTGTGCTTTAATCAGTCTTCAGTATTCATTGACTGTACATCACTATAGCCTGAATGATGTTTCTAGCTATTGTCCTGGAGTGTTAGTGTTATTAAAGCAGGCCTGCATCATGCGAGCTGGTAGCTCAGCAGCTAGGCAGCAAGAAGCTTTAGCCAGCTTACCGCTATTGAAATGCTCCTGATGTTTGCTGTTGGTTGCAGTCCCAGAGGGAGAAATAAAGCCCTTTTTCAGTCCGTTCCCGCCTCCCTCGCGCTCCTTCGCCTGAGAAACAGCAAAATGATTTACCGCCCATGTCTATTTTGCACCTCTGAAAAGTTAGCCACGACTTATCTGTGACATTCGTTAGGTCTCCCATGGCTTTAAAAGACACTTCTGAGGAAAAACCTCAGTGTTAGAGCTGGAATTTTTCCTTTTTTGCCACTGCTTTACACTGGTGTGTTGACAGACTATAAATGTAGAATCCAATAGGTTTTATTTAGGCTTTTATTTTATACTTAGTCATGAATGATGTCAGCGGCACTGAGCAGCTGAGTATGTGAAGAGGACAGGGTGTGGGGCCTGCTATCTGTAGAGAGCTTGTTCTGTTATTGTGGTTATTCCCTATACAGTGTTTTATTTTGAGACCCCTCAGATACCATAACCAAAGAGGCAGCATTGTTCATTTTAACAGTGTAAGATCAATTAAATGAGGTAGACTTTAAAGGAATGGTTTGATGAAATATCTAATTAACACAGTTTTCCACTTAATCCAGCTATATTCGTATAGCCAAGACGTGTTTGGTGTCCAAATTTTGCTACTTTAATGTAGAGCTGGAGCTCCAAGTCTGACAAACACTGGAATTAAATAATCACCCAAATTTGTTTGCTCAATATTTCCCAAAGCTTCTCTCAAACTGCATCTAGGCCTTTGTTCAAGCTGCTCTATGTAACATTTTTTGTTAAAATATAAAGAATTAGTGTTATTGAGTCAGGAGGAGAAAAATACACAGTAATGGTATGCATGCACTGCTGCTAGTCACCTAGTAAAGATGAAGATATGTTGACGACAGTAGATAATTCATTTGTATCCTTCTCCAAGTTTTGAGTTCTTTTTTGAATACTCTTTCAATGTGCTCACAATTATCAAATTCATCTGCTTGGGGAACCGGCCTAAAGCACAATTGATGTTAGAAAATGTTCTTCCACATGTTGCTTGCAATTGCACGTTTCCACCAGAGATGTCTCCAGATCTGCAAATCGTACATAGTGTAGCTCTAAGGTCGTGCAGACTGGTTGGGTGTGCAGTATGACTTACTGTGAACTATGAAAAAAAAAAAAACTTCACTGTGTAGCTGAACTCAGAAATCTGGTTTAGACAACTGTTGTGCCAGATTCCGCCTCCTTGGCAGAATATGACTGTTTTTCATGCATGCATGCCACCTATAGTGCCTTAAACCACATTGGGTCTACACAACCTTAATAAAGACATGGATGTAGGTAGTGCAGGGTGAGAGAGGCTTTGAGGATGTATTCATGGAAATGGTTTGGATGACTATTGACTCTGTGTTTATTAGCAGCATTAGACTTGTAGCTCCAGCTGTAAATTAAAGAAGCAACATTTAGGCACCTAACACGTCTTGGCTGATCGACTACTTTGGGAGAAAAAGTGGAAAATTGTACAAATCTCAACTTGTATTTTGAGCACCTCATCTCAGTGAGTAAACTCGGACCGCAGTCTGGACTGGAGGTCAGGCTAGTTTTGCTCCCTGGTGTCTCGCTAAGTGCTGCACCATGTGACCCAGATTGGACAGCAGTCCAGAAGTGCCTGACTGACTGGACCACTCCCTCTGTAACTCTGCTTACCGCCGCTCCTTAACACAGCTTTGGCTCGGTGGGTGTGCACAAGAAAGAGAGAGCTTGTGTGGGTCTGTGTGTGTTTTTGCTCAAGCAGCACGTTCAGTTATCTCTCACACCCTCTCTCTTTTATGTGCGCTTTCCACTTAGCAGCCCGTCCAGTCCCCCTCATGCCACTGAACAGGCTTTGAAGAACAAAGTGGTTTACTAGGGAAAGGCCTTGTTCTGCTCAACCGCTTAAAAATGGACACAATGCAGAACACCCTTTTATTTTTTAAATTTAGCCTGAGTTGCATACAAAACAAGCAGAGACTGCGGACACTTCGCTTTGCTTTTTCTGTCACACAGTCGTCTTAAATGACAGGCTGACTGTGGCTGTTCGTTTTGCTTTGAGCTTTGGTATCATCTCATCATTCACACTCACAGAATGTTTCCACATGAGTATATAACAGAAATGAACACATACCCCAAATGCGTATTTACTCTCTCTCTTATTGGCCTGCTCATGCACGCTCATGCCCCCCCTTACAGTTCAGTGCAGAAGTCAGAAACCACTCTTTTATTTATATATACTGTCTTTTATTTTAATTTTCATTCAAAATGGCCATTATGTACAAGTTATTAATTTTTCAGAAGGCATTGCATAACAGAAAATAAGTGAACATTTTCTTTATTAAAAAATATAGTGAAACAATGATGCAAGACCACCAAAACTCTGACCACAGACAAACAGTACTTAAAGCTTTCATCTTTGACAAAATCAAAGAAAAGAATCAAGCTCCACTCTCGCTTCAGATCTGAAAAAATCCACAGGTGTTTCTGTCCATTCTTCCACTGTGAGAACAGCTCAATGCTAAGGGTCTGAAAAGGTGTGTAGCTGTCAAGAAGTTGCTTAGAAATGAAAATAGAGGTGGGCCCTGCAACTGAGTAGAGGTGCAGATCGGTAGCTATCAACATCCTCATGGAACGGGTTACTTGTTTTTGTTGGTGGCTGTTGAGTCCTGTGGAAAGATGCTGAGACTCCATAATGCTGCATTTGGCTGCTCCATTTAAGGTGGAACAGAAAATTCTAATAAGTTGGTCAACTTCAGCTTCACGTTTTTCCCTCACTCTGGTAACTAACACGTGGTTGATGTCTTCACAAAAAAATGAGCATTTTTGAGGTATTAGTGTAGATATCTGATCCTTGTGGTGAGCAGTGTCAGCACCGTTCGATCAACCACTCTTTGCTCATCATTGTTGTACTCTAACAAACAGTGAGTACGTTTACATGCAGTCAATAATACGATCATAATTGGATTTCGGCAGTTATCCGATCATTCAGATGGTCATATAAAAACTATACTCTGATCTAGAAATCTGATAAATCTGATACGGAGAGCTGGATTTTAGCTCAGTTATCAGATTTCTCAGTGACTGTAAACTCATAAACTGATTTCTTTTGGATTTCTCATTCTGCGCATGCTCGAGAACAGATGCCGGTACCGGAAATAAACAAGCAGCGTTGCCGCGAAATGGCAGCAAAACACTTTTGGAGTGGTGCTGAAACCACGAAATAAAGGATTTGAATATTCTTCATCTTCTAGATGATGTATGTTCATATTTTCAGGTAAAGTGGTGTGATGTTTGGATAAAACAGCAGCGGCATGAAGTTGGAGTTTTACGTTACTTTACTCTCGTTTACTCGTTTTCTCGTTTACTTACTGTGAGTTTATTGGCTGGTTGCAAAGCAGAAATCTGATTACATGCACTTGAGTCAGGCAGTAAACATGTTGATCGGATTACTGACAAAATCTGATTTTCTGCAGTTATCAGATTATTAGGTGCATGTCAATGCACTCATTGTCATTTCAAACAGCTTGGCCATTCAACCATCCATGGTAGGCTAAACAAACCAGTTTTTTCCAGTTCCCTGAGATGCTCAGTGGAGTGTTTTTACGTTGAGGGTTATCGTGTTTAGGAATATGATGGACTGTGTTAAATAGAACTACAGAAACCTTTCCTGGTATTACACCTTTTATTTCATGAAATCTAGATGTATTTGATTCACAGTCCATATTGTCTTGTGAAAATGAATATTTACATGCTTATCATGACATCACTAACATAACCCATCACTTATTTATTGTCAGTTCAGTTCTGTCCTAAGCAGTATTAAATGTATTTTCTTTATTACTTTAGATTGTATGTTTATTTTCATTTTGGTGCATCATTAGCGTAATGTATTGTAGGGGATATTGCAAATGTAATATGTAGCAATGTGGTATCTTGTGCAGCCCTAATATGATCGCAGACACATCCCTTGATCATCATACTATACTTAGAAAGGTAAAATAAGGAGAGGAAGAGGAGAGGAAGGCGGGCAGTGTGATGGGAATGATACCCTGCCTTGATTCACTCTTGTAGGTCACCGTCCCACCACCTCCCCCCTCACTCCCTCTCAGCTCTCTGCTTACAAAGTGTGCGCGGAGGTAGGTCACCCAGCCCTGGAGAGAATTCCAATCAGACACTTAGTGCTGTCCTCTATAGCCCAGTCCTCCTCTGTGGAATGCAGTGCAGTAGAGCGCTATCTGCTCAGTGCAGCAGGAGCACTAGGGATGAAAGTGTCTTCAACAAAGAGGCACATGTAGGATGAGTGAGGGATGCCCCCACAGGAATGATTTGATTTGGCCACTACTACTACTACATTTAGCTATGCAAGGTACTTTTGTCCAGTTTTACGGATACTTAACAGTTCAGTGTAAGTGATGACTTAGACATGCAGTTTACGTACTGCTTATTGGTGGGATTGAAGCTGGGATTGAAATTTCTGGCCACATTAGCCTTGTAGCACCTGTACCAAAATGAAGAAGCAAACATCTTGGTTGATCAACTGTGTTTTGGGTAAGGGGATCACTGGTATGTTCTCCACTGCTAGTGCACTCTGAATTCCTTGCTGTTTGTATGTTCTTGCTAAAAAAAAAAGGTAATTTAAAAGCTCAACAATGTCTCTCAGGAGAAGAAAAGAAAAGGCTTGTGGTCAGTTGTGCGGACTTGTGAGCCACACCTACAGAACACTGACTGCTCTGGCACGAAGCGGCGGTGTTTAGTGGAGGGAAGGCTGGCCCGGCGCGGTTGGGCTGGAGATGGGGTAATTACGGGGCTGGTTCACTCCACATCTCTGAGGGGCAGCTGTGTGGAGTAAAACGACCAGCAGGGATTCGTCGGCCTGCCAGAGCTCCTCCAGCACTGTGGTGCACTTCAACAGTCCTGAATGACTGAGTAGAAATACCGCACTGGTCAGGGGGTGAAAATGCACTGATGCGCTGTGATGGTGTCAGTTCAGCTGTATTGATTTTTGGAACGTTAGACTCAATGATGATCTCTTATCATAATATTCAGTGAAGAATTCAGTTATTTTTGTCCAAAGTTCAAATGGAAAAATAAAAGAAGGCCTATTGTAGGGGTGGGCAATATGACTATTTATTGTTATCAAAATGAATTACATCACAATGCAACACAGTCTACTCGTGGATGTTGTTGGTACTTGAAGAACTCTGACCAATTGCACAAAAAAAACATAATTAATCCTGTTTAATTGGATTTAGTGCAGAGCAGTTTTTTTAAAACATTGAAAAAAAGTTTTCAGACTTACAGTTTTGTACACTTTTTTTCTTACAGTTTTGTAAACTTAACACTCTAAATATTGTTATATGTACTGGTATCATGATGTATTTAGCCACATAACCTCCCCAACTGTATTACATATGTTATATACTATTTTATTAATATTATAGAGGACTAAATAGGAGAAAAAAAAGTTTTCTTAATTATAACAAGATTTTGAGATGGAGAGTAATTTTGGACCACTGCGTCTACTCAATATAAAGCAGGCATTTCCAAAACTGATGTTCAAATACTGACTTTAAAGGAGAGAGAAAATGGGACTCACAACTGTCCAAGCCCTCGTAGACCACCAAAACTGTCCCCTTCAGATACACAGTACTTAAAGCTTTCATCTTTGAGAGAGCTGAAAAAATCCAGCTCCACTCTTGCTTCAGATCTAAAAAGCTCCACAGGTGTTTCTGTCCATCCTTCCACTGTGAGAAGACAACACTGTAAGACTGAAAGGATGTGTAGTTGTGAGAAGCAGAAAATGCAACCAACTTTTACGACTGAACTTTAGAGGTGTGGAAAAATATCCCTGCAGATTTCTTCGAAAAACTGAAAGCAGTTCTCCTGAAAAGAATGGAAGCTGTAATAAAGGGAAAGGATGGACACACTAAATACTATAAATCTATAATAAAGGTGTAATACATTATTGGCTTGTATATTGGCTGTAGTTATGAATCGTGACAAAATTGTGGGGAAAGTTGAGATCTCATGACTGAATACTGTTTAAAAGAACGTAATCAGATCAAACTTGAGATCAGAGATGCCCTCCCCTCGTACTGGTGCGTGGCTGAACAGACGTGCGCTCTGCCACCGCTGCTGGCAGTGAAAAGGCCTCTGTGTGCAGCAGTGGAGAAAACACCTTGCAGCTTCTATAAGAGCAAAGAAATGCACTGTTTATAGGAGGAACAGGAAAATAAGTAAGCGTAAAAAAGTGTGTACGCTGCAATAATCAAGTTAACGTTTCCTGAATCAGGTTCCTCAGCAAGGTCTTCTACACTGATTTGAGTATAAAACGTGTTTGTGAACTTGATCTGACCTTGCGTTTTAGGCCTCTTTCATTAGTGGGGAGTGTTCTGCATATGTTGCAGACACAACATACCTATTTCTCTCAGAATAAAAGCTTATTACATTTAAAAGTTTTGTCATTCAGATATTTAACTTTGAGCTTGACTTGTTTCCTTAAATACCGCCAAAATATCTTTAAATTTAGCTCAGATTATTTCAGTGTGGGATTTCTTTCAACCCTAGATTACAAAGCTTTTGATTAAGTCTAAACATACCTAACCGTTCCTTAGGGCACAGTGCTAAAAAGAACCTGACTGTGTCAATTGTGACTGTTTTCTTTAGGGTGTGGTTATTCTAATATACGGACATGCAATGTTGCCTTAGTGTTTGTTTGTGTAATCACATATTCCAAGGCATGTGTAGTTTAGAAGTTTAAACAGCTGATATTGTGTCTAAGGTGAAAGGGACACTCCAGCCAAAATAAAATATTTAATCGCATACAGTCCTCTGTTGTGTGTGTATATATGCTTACTTGCCTCCTACAGCAGCACTGCAGTAATTTTCAGAGTGCAGTTTTCCAATTTAAAGAGTAGGAAAACCCCTTCTGATGATGTATCTTGAAGATAGGAGAAACTTTCAAAAAAACTGCAGCTGTTTTGTGAATTTTGGGAGTTTTTTTTCACTCCTCTTTTTCATTAGCTGGTGAAAGCAGAAAGAAGGCGCATTGCTAATATTGCCACTAGGAAGCTGAATATCTTATTGCAGCCGTTTAACTGCAGTATTGGTCTTCAAATCATTACTACAATGGAGAGAATGTATTACTCAAATGATAGAAGTTGACTAGTTAGACAAGCAGGATAATGGGGTAAAAGCTAGCAAGGTACTTGTCTAGATCTCATACCTCAGTGTTTTTTTTGTGTGTGTTTTTCTCTGGCTAAAAGGTAAATAACCTGTCTCTTGCACCCAAATGGCTGTGTTTATTAGTCTATAGATCAGAATTGGGTGACACCACAGGGATTCCTAATGGTGGTTTGATGTACTTGTTTAATGCCTGTTGGATGTTATAGTGAGAAAATGTGTACTGTAGTTGTAATGCAGTTATAGTGTAGAAAACATGAAGATGATATTGTGAGCTCTTGAGATATGGCACTACTTAACAAGTCAAATAATATAAACTAATTTTAGACTGGAGTGGAAAAGTGACACTGTATGGAAATATAAAAAAAAGATGACTTTTCTACAGTGTAAAGTGTACAGTTTATCAGTCTGCAGGTCATTTGGTAATATGATTAAAACACTAAATCAACCTCACAATTAGGTATAGATCACTTTTAATACTAGCTATATTAAAAGAATATTAAATGTTAATGTTCTTGTCATTTATAACAAGATATTTTCTTGCTGCCATACTCAAATCCTATTTGTTTAAAAGCATGAACATTCCAGCCTAGTTTTCATTCACCCAGTTCCTGATGTGTGTGCTGTTCTCTATGTTCCAGCTCCGAAGACCTGCAACCCCAAGCAGTTTGCGTGTAAAGACCAGGTGACATGCATTTCCAAAGGCTGGCGCTGTGATGGAGAAAAGGACTGTCCAGACAGCTCGGACGAGTCTCCGGATATCTGTGAGTAATCCGTCTGCTTTCTTATCTCCAAAGTCTAGACTTTTACAGCGTGATGGGTGATGAATGCCGCTGTGAGGATGTGTGTGACTCTGTGAATGGAGAGTTATAGCCATCACTGAGGCCACTGTTATAGAGGACTATAGATTCTATAGTTCCAGGTAGACCAGTTGACCTTTATCAGTTGATAATTGAATTCAGTTTGAACCAACCTTGTACACATACTGGCTACTTTGTCTGGTCATTGTAAAGGAGGAGACCAGTCACTGGTTGAACTATAAATGGAGAAAGCTTGAAATGCTCACCGTGGCGAAGAAAGTCACGTCTTAAATAAAATAAACCAATCAGCTTGCTTTTTAAGCCGCAAGTGGTAAAAGCACCTTCCCTTTGTGGAGATATGTGAATGCGCAAGAGCCAGAACATGCTGAAAAATCACATTACTTGAGCCAAACGCTTCAAACTATTTATGTAGTTTTTCTTATGAGTGATTTCAAATCTATATTTGCAACATTAATTTGGCTTTTAGTTTCAGTTTTATAGGTGCCCCCTTATTTAAAGACATAGCAGCCTTGGCTTGTATAACTAGAAATAACAGCCCGGGTGCATCGCCGAGATGGCCACCAAGTGGACAGACTGTCTTATAATGACTTTGCTAAAATACCCATGGATGCTAGGTTAAATGCCAGGACGTAACTAAAGTAGCTTGTGATTAACATTTGTACGCTTTTTAACTGTTTTCAGCAGAACTTTTAACATTTACAGTTTGAGATGTGAGAAGTTGACCCTGTGAGAATTTCATATCGGCGTCTGACAGTGAACTATTTTTGTTCAATTAAAAAAGACATTTGTGTTATACAGAGGATGGTGTGTGTGTGAGAGAAAGACTGGTTCATAGCACTAATTACATTGCTGTGTTGAGCCTTGCTATAGAGTACACACAGCTCTTTCCAGCCTTATGATTTATGTGAGCTGAACTCACACCCGTTTCCGAGTCTGCAGCAGAGCACAGCGATACTTCTCTTTGGACAGCTCTACATGTCTGCAGGGGTTGTAGCCGCTTCCATACCTACTGTTGGAGAGAGATTTGGGGAGCTGGAAAACAGTTCTAGTTCACTGTTTACAAATCAATATTAATGTAACTGCACTCAACTGTTCTTTGTACCATGTAAACAAAACCATTCTTTGCTTACGTGGGTGTAAAGAATTTCCTCCCTTCTTCAATCAATTACTTAAAAGGCAGTTCCATAAAATGTCAGCATTTCTGCATAATTTATTGTGACGTACAGTCATTCAGAGTGCTTTGGTGCGAAAAAAACAAACAAAAAAGTGTTTTCTTTGGGGACTCTTTTGCCTTACAACTCACTATACACACAGCAACACACAGCTAAACGCCTGTAGAGGATGAAAACCTTTTGAATTTTTTTTCTCTGATGGAGCTTTTAGAGGCATCATTAAATACTTTGGACATTCTTCTCACCAGCACTATGAACAATTTTTGATTCTGTAAGGTGTTTTCAACAGAGCATTTCACATCAAACCTCTCTGAAACACCCTGCTTAAATGCTTAGAAAATTTGGGATAATCAGTCCGGTTCCCCTTTAAGAACTCAGCACGGTTTGAGGCAAGTTTGTGATGATTTAGGCCTGCAGTTTGTAAAGTGCTAATTGGTTAAATTACTTGTTAGCTACTTGTTCCAGTGCAAAACCAAAAAAAGCAAACTCAGACATGCATGTCTTGGCTGATCGACTACATTTGTGGTAAAGGGAAAATTGTGTAAATTAGACTTTTTGCTGAACTGTTTCTTTAAAGTGTGCCTGACAGTGCCTGAGTGGGAAATGCCTCTGTTTTGTGTATCCTCATATAAGACTAACTAAATGCCCTCTCAGTCACCCGTTTCACATAGCTGACCTCATAGAGATCAAAGCAAAGGGTGACTCCCTACGAGCAAAGTTTTTGTCTCCAGCTCTGCCCATCTGCCTGTCAGAAATGGTTCTTAATGTAATTTCCATGCTTTTTATGCAATTTGGTCATACAGACAAAGCGCCTTTTCATTGGGCTGGAGCTGTGGCTTGTTCATTTATCTAGATCGGTTTCTCCCAATTACGCTCGTTAGATTCCCAATCCTCTTTTGTTACCACCACTTTTCCTGAATCAGAATCAAAGAGAAAGGCCTTTGCCAACTGTCATCAGTGGAAATGAGTTTATGGAAATGAGGATTACTCCCATATCTAACATTTATTTTTAGCTCCGTCATAATTTTGCCATTAGATACATTACATTTAATATGACACTCACTGAATTTTAAGTACTGTAGAAGCTGCTGTATGTAGTCAAATGCAACAGGTATGCACACTCATTATGAGGTTTGGTTTGTGCAACAGCATGCCTCAGCATGGACCTGCACTACATGCCAAAAGTGTGGAACCAAGCAGTAATTTTCCCTCTCCCTACAAAATAGCTTACAGTTTGCCAACTGCAGTTATAAACAATAGGGGTGCACAATCAGAATTGGCCAAATGTGTATAAATGTGTAAAAAAAGAGCTTCAGATATTTAAAAATCTAAGGCTAGTTAAAATTGG
The DNA here is from genome assembly GCF_904425465.1 of Colossoma macropomum. Classification (NCBI taxonomy): domain Eukaryota; kingdom Metazoa; phylum Chordata; class Actinopteri; order Characiformes; family Serrasalmidae; genus Colossoma; species Colossoma macropomum. The sequence continues at coordinate 28,838,818 of NW_023494802.1, read as the reverse complement.
CCATCAGTCAACTGGTCTGTTGCAGTGATGCCCCTAATATCGTGTCACTACCAGTGGCGTTGTCAGAATTTCTGGGGATCTGGTTACAGATTGAGGGATCTAGTTAGAAGGCATTATCTTGCAGAGAAATCTGGAACATAAATTCGTGACAACCACCAACTAGCCAACTCCATTAAAGCTAAATTGTTCGAAAATTACCCACCAATTACCATAAAAACATTTCTTAATATTAAACATAACATTTTTTTATATCCAAACAGTATCTTGCATTCATCTGGCAAACATTATTTATTGTAACAGCTGACAGCATACCATTTTATACAACACTAGGAGTAGATGTCTGTGGTTGAAAATAACATTCTTGACACTTTTTCACGGAGCTTTTTCTGTACCGTAGTTATGTACTGCTACTTGCTAGGTAAATACCCTACAGGAAGCAGCACAGCTCAGTTCTCATCATTAGGAGAAACAGTAGAGCAGGCTTATACTGTGTTTACATGTTGTATTGTGTTGTTGCCCGACAGTGGCATGCAGATATGAAAATGTAAGCATGGTGATGCCGTCCGCCAAAAAAAATTGTAATGATTTTTATTTGTAATGAAATTTATTTAGGTTAGGGGAAAAAAGTCAGAAATATTCAAGACCTTACATTTTGTAATACTTTCCCTGGCATCTGAGATCGTTATTTTTATTTTTCTAACCATCAGAAAACTGGAGGCCTGTCTTCCGAGTGAGAGGGCTAACTAAGGCCCCCCCAGGCCACCCCGTAGCTACACCCCTGTCCCACACGGGTGCATTTGAAAACACTGTTTATGTAAAATTTTCCATCCAGATTACACAATTTTCATCCAATGTTCCAGCAACGTGTATTTAAATCCTAGTGAGTAACGACAAGCCGAATTAAGGATTGACCAAACTGGCGCTTTATTTTAAGTAGTACAGGCTCAGCTGAAGGCTGCTGAGTGAAACTCAGAGGAGAGACTCTTGTTTAGAGCTGAACTGAACCAGCTCCTGTTTAATGGTGGCAGTCCAGTGGGCAGTTTTGTTCTCTCATATGCAGGACAGCAGAGGGAGGTGCCGTTACTGTATTTGCTTGTTGGAGTGACGGATGCATGAACACTTGTATCACATTTGGCTAAAATGTGTTTACACCTGCATTTTTATGTGGATAATCACTATTTAGAGATACTCCTGATGCTCACGAGTTTATGAACATTTTACTGTCTGTTATCTCTTGGAAATATTAAAGTTTCATGCTTGCTTTCACAAAGTTAGTGCATCTCATGAGACACTGGCTGAAGTTACAAAGCTTAGTTCAGTCCAGCTGTTTAATTGGACAGTGGTGAAGAGGCATCCTGGCTTCACAGTCATGGCGTGGTACCAGTTTAAGAACAGGCACTGTGGATACGTGCATGTGTTCTGTTAGTCTATTCTGTTTAGTCTGTTTAGGGAAGCTGTGCAGTTTAAATCATGAGGGATTCTTCCACAGCTCAGCAGATCCAAATACAGGGATAAGCAGTGGCTGGAATGAGAAGCGGAAATGAAACTGCACCTCCGAAATGTGTCTTTTTTCCAAGTGGAAGTGGAAAGATGAAGTTAGGAGTGAGGAGATTTTTTTTATGTTCCTCCTCCTGGTTTGAAATTGGGCCACAGGCCTTTTATGGGTCATAACGCCAGAAGAACAGAGTTTCTCCACTTGTGTTTTACTAGTTCAAGTTAATTACTAACCAACCATGCCCTCATACCAGCTACACCCCCTCCCCTCTCTGTGTCTCTCTTTCTGTGTCTCTCTGTGTAAATTGGATTTCACAAGGCTTGGCAGTTCCAGCAGCTCTACATGACTGTTGTTTAGATCTTTAAGTAGGTCAATATATCATTAGAAAACAGAAATGAGAGATGAGCAGTGTCTCGCTCATCATTCTGTTTCCTTCTGATTTCATTCTGTCTAACTCTCTTCTTCTCTTTTTCTGTCTCTCGCTATCTTTGTCTCTCTCTTTCACCTTCTGTTTTCTTTCTCTCCCTTTGTGACTTTCTCTTCATCCCCTGTCTTTCTCTGTAGCTCTGTCTCTATCTCTATCTCTTCATCTGTCTTTCTTTGCCACTCTCTCTCTCTCTTTCTCTCTCAGCAGTGGGAGAGAATACACCAATAGGAGAATTTAAAAAATGATTAATGATGTAATCGTCTTTTTTTGTTGTTCATTTTCATTCAAATATTAAAGTACATATTTAAAATGGCTAAATTAGCTGTTAATTTAAACAAATGTCTAGTTAAACAGAAGCATGTGTAGTTAATCAAAGCCTTTAAACAGTGGAATTAAGGAAAAAAAAAAACGTTTCTCTTAGCTAAAAAGCTGCCCTCTAAACAGGTTAGCTCACAAAGTTAAGCTTTTCTTGTGTTCATGAGTTTCATGATGTGTTTCAATGAATGGATTAACTGCTTTTTTTTCTTTTCTTTTCTTAAACGTTTACATTTGTTTTCCTCATTTCAGCGCAATCCAGCGCAATGACTCTGGAAAACGATTGCAGTCAGCTTAAATAATTATGATCATATCAAATAATTGCGATTAAGCGATTATGTAATAGCTGTGACGGGCCTATTCATCAATAAAGTTTATTTATTTTTGCTTTTTTTGTTATTAATCAAGTAATTTATGAGTACGTTTTTGGTTGGCATTATATTGTAATAATTAGTTTTATTGTCGTTCAAATTGCCATCTAATCACTGATTTATAGAGAAGGTCCATTTTAATAGATTTTTTTAAATAGAGTAAATGTGTCAGCTGTGCTGTATTCTGAAAAGTCATTTTCTCATAAATTACATTTCACAGCAGTTTCTTATAAAATACCTTTTCTTTTATTGCCCTGGCCCCAATCCCCCCGTCCCTCTGACTGCTCAGTAGCAGTAGTGAGCCTCACCCCTCTGTATTATTGTCTTGAATCTTAATTGCATGGCTGTTTCCAGACATCTCACCTAAGCTACAATTACTCCCCAACACACACACACACACACACACACACACACACACACACACACAGAGGCCAGGTGAAGCTGCACTGTGACTCAGAGCTGTGTGAATGTATCAGTCCAGCTGCACTGCTTCATTAGCCCTGTCTTCTCTCTCTCTCTCTCTCTCTCTCTCTCTCTCTCTCTCTCTCTCTCTCTCTCTCCCCTCTCTCTCCTCTTTCTCTCTCTTTCCTCTTTCTCTCTCTATTACTCTGTCTTTCTCTATCTGCTTCTCTCTTGCTCTCTCAAGCTCCCTCTAGTTCCGTTTCTCTCTTTTGCTCTGCCCTTTCTCGCTTTTGTTCTTTCTCTCTCGCACTTGCTCTTCTTTCACTTGTTCTTTCTTTCTGTCCCACATGCTCTCTCCATCTCTTTCTTTCTATCTGTCTCACTATAATCCTTCTCTTTTCTCTAACTTTTTTCTCGTGCTCTCTCTTGTATTCTTTCCTTCTTTGTCTTTGTCTTTCTGTCACTCTTTCTTTCTTTCCCTCTCTCTCACGTATGAAGATGTCAGGGGGGAAACTCTTGTGTTGCCAACACTGTACAATGTATGTTGATGATAAATATACAAATTCTCAGAAAGGAAAGAAGTGTTTGTGTGAGTTTAAAAGGTGAGTGTAGTCATTGTTCATCATATATAACTGAAATGATCCGAACATCAATGAGAAGAATAATGCTGTAGTAAGTTGTAAAGCTGTATGTTTCTCTGCAGTGAGGACAATGACTTGGTTTGATGTGTAATTCTGTTCAGCTGCTGCAGGAATAGGAGCTCCGCGTCTGGAACAGAGCGCAGGAATCCGCTGAGACGCTGTAAAAGGGGCTTAGTCAACCCTCTAATTAACTTCTTTTATATATGTGGGTGCGGGTGTTTTAGTATTTTGCCTATGTAAAGGCACTGCAGATCTACTTGTGCCTTCATGTGTGCGTCTTGTTTGTTTATTTGTTTGTTTGTTTTTTGTATACAAGTACTGCAAGGCTATAAATTACTCAGTTCCACTCCAGCAGCCCCACGTTGGCACTGCTTTTACATTTAACCGTTTCCACTTACATTGTCACACTTAAAATGATGTACTTAAAGCGAAATACATGGAACACACCCTTCCTCTTACTCCAGATGTAGTGGATCAACTAAAATGTGTGATGTCTGAAGTTTGCTTCTTTAGTTTTGTGCTTGAGCTATGAGGCTAATGTAGCTAAGTCCTTGTACTTGGGCTGTACGATTCTTGGTTAATTAATGGGAATGAACATTATGGATGTGTACAGTTGGGGTAGCATGCATCCACAACTTCATGGACATTCATAAAAAGTAGGCCTGTATCTTGGCAGTAGGCCACGTTAGTTAAACTTTAGTTAGTCTACTGCACGCTCTCTGTCACTGATCTTCAAATTAGGTGACTGAAAGCTTGTTTTATGCATGGCGTGACAGCAAAATGGAACATGACTGATTAACGCTGCAGGAGTGTCTTGCTTTTAGTGGCATCCAGCTCATGGCAAACAGCAACAATTAGATTTAAAACTTGGGCCGTGGCAATCAAACAACCCTTCCATCATTGTTCACTTGATGTGGAAAGGCATTGCTCGGCTTAGGTCTTGCTGACAGATTGCTATCAATTTATCAGGGTAAATAAGTAGTTTTTGAGCACAGAATAGCGCAATATGGTGTCCTACAAAGCTCTGTTTTAGGGCCCTTAGTGTTCTCCTTTCATTAACAGCCCTTTCACTTTCAGAGTTTTATCTTTCACTTTTATGCTAGTGATGCAGATTCGTTGACACAGTTACACAGAATGGAAGACTGCGTTAAAGACATAAAAGCCTGGAACTTTCTCCTGCTAAACTCCAATAAAACAGATTACTCTTGGGTCCTACGTCCACTTAGAATACGTTTGCGGACTTGTCATTGCAACCAGAAGCTACAGTTAAAGATCTTGGTGGTACATTGGATGCTAGTTTCTCATTTGTGTGCACATCAGTAATATCGCTTAGAAAGGATTGTATTACTTGCGAAATGTAACCTAATTTAGAGACATGCTCACCCTACAGAATGCTATGAAATTTAACTGCTAGATAAGACTGCTATAATGTGCCACTGTCTGGTTGCCCTGCTGTCTTTCTAAATTGACTCCATATAGTTCAGAATGCAGAAGCCCGTGTGCTCACCAGGAAAAATTTTGAGCATATTACTTTGGTCTTATTCAGTTTACACACTTCAGCTCTATGAATGTGTTGCTTATGACCTTTAAAACCGAGGTGGCCTAGATTCAGCATATATTACTGATCTGTTGAAATAAAATGTTCTAGCCTGTCAAGACCACTTCACTCAGCTGAGGCAGGCTTACTGCAGACACCTAAGATCACTTACAGCTTAGCTGGTGTAAGATCATATAGAGAAAATAATCGCATTTATTGCAATCGCAATATTAGTCAGAAAAATCTCCAAATTGTTCAGCCCTGTCTGCATGCTACAATTGCAGTGTTGTTTGATCGTTGCAGCCCTGCTCTGGTCTGCGGAATCAAAGCTCATCTTGAATCAAACTGCATTGAGTAACAAATTGAGATCACAATTTAAATAAGATTTTATTTTTATTTTTATTAGCATGCAGACTATGCAGCATTCCTAAAAACACCCATCAGACACTCACCTCAACCATGTTGAAGTATGGATGAAATTCAAAATTCAAGAGAGCTGCTATTACTGTTTTTAACAACGCAACATAGTTTTGTCCATTTTTATAAATAATGGTATGTCATCGCTAGCAAAAGTTAAACTAACAAAAAGTTAAAGTCTATTTTTGTGTTTCAAATTTGAAATTTTTGAAATTTTTGAGTCACGTATGTGATTAATGATGGTAACTACTGTATATAAGCTTCCATTACTTTTTGGCTACACTAGCCGCGTAGCTGCAGTGTGAATCTGACGAAATAAACTTCAGAAACCAGGCGTGTCTTGGCTGATCGACTCCATTTAGGGTAAGAGAAAAACTGGGTAAATTAGATTTTTGCCAAACCATTGCTTTGAAAAGAAAGGCCCACCTAGCACAATGGCACAGGGTCAGACCCCTTTAAAAAGCAGCCGTTTTGATTAGAGTAATCCGGATTGAATCTTTCTCTGGCTCGTTTGGGAATGGGTTCTTATGTAACTGCTCTGACTGACAGCATCAAACACTGCAGTAGCTCTCCAAACCTGGGAGGCGTGTGATAAGAGACTCAGCTCAGACATATCTACAGCTTGTGAATGTTGTTCTCAAAGAACAGGCCCTCCTCACACACCCAGACATAATTAGTCATTCTCTCATGAACACACACACCAACACACACTTGTTAAACTTTATCTTATGAGGGTGCAGATCATAGCCTTGCCCTTTACCGATTATGTGTTGTATAAAAGCTGGTTGGTTTGAAATGGTTTATTTTTAAACTTAAAGAGCTAGATCAAGCCCAGTCTTGGACTAAATTGCAGTACCTGTACAGCTTTTCCTTTGGAAATTATTTTAGTCCAGGTTTAGGTGTGATCTGGGTTTGGGCCACTGGCACTAGAATTCTAGACTTCAAGATAGTTTTGCCATACTGTGTAAATGAAATGACATAATGGAATTGTATAACATGATTAGCTGCATAGATTATTATATAACTAATTACTTTGCTAGTCTTTCCCACAGATTTGGAATATACTTTAATGCTGAGACGCTCAGCTATTACAAATACACACAGTGTTAGCCCCCTTTCACCCTGTTCTTCAATGGTCAGGACCCCTATAGGACCACCACAGAGCAGGTATTATTTGGGTGGTGGATCATTCGCAGCACTGCAGGGACATTGGTGGTGGTGTGTTAGTGTGTGTTGTGCTGGTACGAGTGGATCAGACACAGCAGTGCTGCAGGAGTTTTTAAGTGTCCACTCACTGTCCACTCTATTATACATGCCTACCTTGTTGGTCCACCTTGTAGGTGTAAAGTCAGAGACAATAGCTCATCTGTTGCTACACAGTTTATGTTGGTCATCCTATAGTCCTTCATCAGTGGTCACAGGGCGTTGCTGGCTGGATATTTTTGGTTGGTGGACTATTCTCAGTCCAGCAGTGAAATTGAAGTGTTTAAACACTCCAGCAGCACTGTCTGATTAACTCGTACCAGTGCAACACACACTAACACACCACCACCACGTTAGTGTCACTGCAGCGCTGAGAGTGATCCACTACACAAATAATACCTGCTCTGTGGTGGTCCTGTGGGGGTCCTGACAATTGAAGAACAGGCTGAAAGGGGGCTAGCAAAGTATGAAGAGAAACTGATGGACTATAAAGTGCATCTATATGGTAAATGGAGCTTATAAAATGGACAAAGAGTGTAGATACAAGGAGATGTACTTAATGAAGTGCCTAGTCAGTGTGTGCTGTCATGTATGTATAAATATAAAAATGGATAGTCTGACTTGTTGCCTGCCTCAGTTTTAACCTGATATCTTTGTTAGCACTGCAAAAGACGATTTCTCTCGCTCTCTGAGCCTTTTTGCTCTGGTATTTTGCACTACAGCGTACCAGACGTTTTTATACATGCTCTGGCAGGAGAATAACAGTGAACTGAAATGTTTATGGCTGACAGAAGAAACCACAATTGCTGACAAAAGGGGGTTAAACACATGCTGAAAACGACACAAGCTAGGCTTGAATTACATCTTATAACTGAATATCGACTGCTGACCATTTTTCTAAGACGGAGCAATTTATTCTGTCTGTATTTAATTTAGGCTTAAGCAAGCTTAATGACTGCAGCATGGGTATCTGAGCTACAAGTCTCTCCGCCTTTTCACGTAGCTTCTTTTCAAAGTATTTCTCAGTGCTCATCTGTCAAGCAAATATTAGATGACTCAGTACTGTAACTGTGACTAGGCATTCTTCCAAACTAACAGAAAGCAAATTCAGCCAGGGCAACTTTGCGGGTGTCCGTAAATCTGCTGAAGTTAAACCCATGTGTGGGAAATTTGATTTACAGTACTGATCGGAATTTTGGAATCACTTGATAATTGCTGTTATTTCATTCAATAATAACTTGAGGAGTTTAGATTAAAATTATATAAGCTGGACTCCAGAAGGTATTAAGATCTGTCACCCAGTATTTCAAGTTTGGGAGGTCCAAAGATGATATTGCAGTGTAAATAATGTACAGTAATTATACACAGTATGTACAGTAATGACTTCATCTACAGCTCTCTTCATCAGCCTGGACATGTGTAACATTTCTTCATTTAACAGCTTCCTATAAAGAAATTAAAACCTGTGAAGTTGTAGAGTACTAGTATCATATTTAAATCATTTTATACATGCATCTGGGGGGCGATGTCACAGAAGTACATCATGATATGATTTTTTTCACGAGCTTTGGTAAGTTGGAACAGGAAAAAAGAATGTGGCACATTTACAATTGAATACAATACAGTCAGTTCATTTTTATTCAGCATTTCAAACACTACACTGCACTGCACTACATCCAATTAAACAAGACTAATTATGCTCTTTCTGTAATGAGGCATGGTGTTGGGTGTTCTTTAAGTACTGACGATATCCACAATATGCACAGAAATATTGTAATGTAATTTATCATGATATTGATAAAGCCATATTCGCCACATGTACAGCCATATGCAAATGTTTGGGCACTCGGGTCAAACTTTGTTGTGTTGATTTTCAAAAGTGAAAATAAGGTAACATATACAGTGGAGTCTGAAAGTCTGAGACCACATAGACACTTTGGTATTTTTTTCATTTAAACCTGGAAATAAACAACAATGATTTTAAAATCTTGAAAAGTTTAAACAAAAAAGTAAACAAATTAAAAGAAGAAATATTCAAAATTCTGCACTATTTATAGGTCACTATTCATACATACATCATCTAAACCGCTTATCCTTCTGGGTCGCGGTGGGGTGCTGGAGCCCATCCCAGCTGTCATTGGGCGGAAGGCAGGATACACCCTGGACAGGTCGCCAGTTCATCGCAGGGCGGTCACTATTCATATTGAAGAAAATTAGTGCCAAATTGACTATGTTAAGACATTTGTACAAAAAAGGTTAGATTTTAAGCCTGTGTTCTCTCAGGTGGATTTGATCTACTTATCAGAGGCTTTTGCACAAACTTTTTAAGTCTGTGCCACACTGTCATTAAAGCAAAAGGCAGACATACTGAGCCAAATACAAAGAAATTCTTAAACTGATGTAAACATTTAAAGATTTTCGTCAAACGTTTATGCTGATCATATCATTCGTGATGAAATGTGTAGAGAATGTGTTGATCTATTTTCGTGCTATTTTTAAGTTTGCTTCCTGTAGAGGTAGTGATAACTTAAAATCAACGAAACGTAATTTGACCTGGGGTGTTCAAACATTTGCATACAACTATATCATCAACAAACTGGTGTTATATTATTAAAAAAATGGTGACTCCAAAATTCAGTAGTGTAAATTCTGCATCAACAGATTTTTTTTTCTTTTTATTTTTAATGTCCAACAATAAGAAAAACATGGTAACAGAAAAGGTTTGCGTTTGTTTTTCTTTCTGTATAACAATAATAAAGATATAGCTTGTATCTTATACCACTTATTTATATAGCTGAAGAACACAATCATACTCTTAAAAACACAACCTCTCCTCTTCTACTTACAAACACAAATGTGTATCAATTGAAAGTTTAGAATCCAAACCTGAACATAATTTCTCCACTTCAATAACTATGAGTGAGAAGTCATTTATGTCGGATTACAACATGACTGTGTTATTACTGGCAATAGCTGCAACTTCTATAGGTTAAATTGGCTTTTGTTGGCCAGACCCACAGCAGGAAACCTTAAGCAGTCTGTCTGTCATCAGACATGGTTTTCATTGGCTCCATTATTGAGGAAGAGACAACAAACCCTGACAGGTGTGTTTTCAGTAGCCGTTGAAGAAAACACACAGGGTTATTTTCTCAGCTGAGGCGTATGATCACATCAGTTGTAGTCTTGAATCAACACCTCCTAGCTTTGCTCTTCGAATGCACGGTGAAGAAAGAGAGTCTGGCATGGACTCAGATGTATTAGAGTGTATGTAAATGGCCTCTTTCACATTCAGATGCTGTGTTAAGTGCTCCAGTTGAAGCAGGAGGGGGGAAACGAGGTGCTTATCCTGGAGCCATTTGTACTTAAGTGATTCTGCAGCCCCTCCCAGCCAGCAGTTAGAGACAGAGACTGCGCTGGTTACAGGAATGTATATACCGTTACTGTAGGCTTACGTAAAATGCTTATGGACATGCCGAGGCAAGTTGGACCCAGAGACGTTAGACCTGTGACCGGGAGGAAAAGCTGTCAAACATAACGAATCCTGTCTTACTAGACTGTTCACTGCATACACACTCTCTCTCACATACACACACACACACACACACACACCTTTGTAGCACGGAGTGATATTGTGGTGACCTGCATTTTAGGCCTGTACGCCCCAGGTTGAGTTAAGATTTGGAGATATTGGGATATACATGAGCTTGGCTATGGACGCAGCAAGGCCATGTGCCCATCTCTTGACCAGATCTGATTTTGTCAGACTGTAGTCACATTTGCTCGCTTATCCACATTGGTTGCTGTAGTAATAGCCGTAGTAGTAACGCTGCAAACCTAATGACAATAACTAGCTAATATTATGATCGTGCTATATTTCATAACAGCATTATGCTAAACTACATTAAACTATATTAAACTACAGCATTAACAGAACGTGTTGATGTAGGATGATCTATCAAGCCATAGGCTGTAGCAGTGATCTTCAGAGTCAGGCTTTATGTTTGAATCCTTTAATGAAGCAGTGACTGTAAACTAGAATATCGTCTAAATATGTTTCCTAAATGGCTGTTAAAAGCTTCTACTCTGCATCTTAAAGTCGTAATATGTGAACACGCACCACTTATTTCCTTGTCGCACATTCCTACGTTGCGCCCCGAATGATGGAAAAAGACAAGTAGTACCTCCCAACTGACGACACACAGCTCAAGCTCAAATAAACAAACGGTATGTACTTCTGCCCTCTAAACATATAGCACCAGTCAGAAGTTCGAACATTTGTGTGAGAGCTGAATATCAAAACGAATCCCTAATTCTTATCCAGAGTAATTTAGTGTGCTTTCACACCTACCTTGTTTGGTGTGAACCTTTCCGACTTTTTCCTTTAGTTTGGATGATTTTGACAGGTGTGAACACCCCTCTGTGCTCGTGTGCGCTCTAAAGAAACAAACCATGGTCTGGCAAACATTGCAGGTCTCAGTTCATTTCTAAATGAGCCCTGGTTTCAGTTGCTACTGGTGGAAACCATTTTTGTGACTGTCTGCTCCAAACTAGGGAACTCAAAGCATGTTTTTCTGCTTTTTCTAGCAGCACGTCAGCTCTGTAATGTCCGCATAATCTACCAGTTTTAACATCTGACGCCTTCACAGCTGTTCATATAGTGCCAGCAACATGAGCTACTGCTAATAACAGCAGACAAGCAATGAAATTATAGAAAGGCAATAGATTTTGGCACATGGATTGAAGAGCACATTGCATCAGCGACTTGCTTGTTTACTTGGTTTTTTGGTTCAAATTGACAAACCTGTCATGAAGAAGCAGATATCAAGTAAGGGTTATTGTTTTTGCTTTTGCTTTACACAGACATTAGACATCTCTGTTTTCGTGCAAAGTAGACGTTTTTGGCTCAAATGTTGGCAATTGTGAAAGTAGCATAGTGCTTGTAGCCATGCTAAGTTCCTGACTGATAAACAAACACTGCTGTGTATAATTTGGTACACTTTAGCCATTGCAGTGCGAAGCCAACCGGACCAAATGAAAACAAACATGGTCACAAAAATCGAAAGTCTGGTTAGGACTTTGGCAAACCAACAAGGTGTGAAAATCTGGCTAAATTAAACAATAAAATATCAAAACCGTAGCCTCTCTGTATCAGTACTGCTTCCACCCAAAACGTCATAATACTACGTTGAATTTTTTTCCCTCACCCCTAGTAAGCAGTGCCAGGATGGACTCTGTAGGAGCAGTTAGATCTCTGCCTCCTGTCTTACCCGCTCTCTCTCATTACACACACATTTCTCACGCCAGCCAGGCACCGCTCCCCTCCTCCCCACTGTCTCCTGTCAGCTCTCTCTCCTCTCTTCCTCCGTCACTCACTCTTACCTCACACTTGTTGATGTAATGATTCTGCGGTCTTCGCTCTGCCAGCTTGTATATCTAACAGCGCCACTTCATTCTAGCATTCATCCTCTCATGCGATGCTTTACTTTGCCTCTGTCAGACTCATGTGTTGGTCATTCTCCTTCACTTTCAGTCTTCTTTTTCTTCCCACACTCACTTGTCTGCCAGCACTGCTTTAGCCAAGGCTTGGTTGATATCCAGTACTGCCGAATGTCGCAATATTTTATCATGGCAGTATTTAATCACTTCAGCCACTATCATAATGTGTAAATGAGCACAGCTGGAACAGAGATAAGGCTTGGAATAGCAAATAGCCCTGCACAGCTGCTGCAGCCCTGAAAGTTGTCTTTGTGTCCAGCTTGTTCTGGACTTTGGTGAGGTACTTATTTAGGACAGTCACGATTGCTCAATTTTAAAAAATCTTTGATTGAAATATGTCTTCTTGATGAAACGGTAGTAATTAGTTGTTCGTCGCATGATTAGATGGCAGCCTCATACACACCTGGTTCCATGTATTTATTGCCATATTTCAATATATTTTTAAATTCCCGTTGTAATTTTCAAAGTTTCTGCTTAATGTAATTATTGAGATGTAAACAAAGTCAGAGTAGTTTAATGTGAAATGGTTCATTATGGAGAAACTTGCTGACTGAGATTTCTTCACAGTGGTGGTGATACAGACGAGCCAGGGGTCTCAATCTTTGTTTTATTTAATATCCAAAACCACCAGTGAACCTGCACATCATCTGAGTTTTTGTATGTAATGTTGATAATAATACATTTAAAATATTGCTTTCTTTGGGAACTTTTTTGCCTTATTGCACCCCGTATATGCTATATTTTAGGCCAATACGTTATAATAACCCCCACTGTGAACAATTCTGACTCTGTAAGCTTTTCTAGAATTGAGAATTTCACATCAAACCACTCTGAATTACTTTGTTTACATCTTAAGCAGAAAATGAGTGGAGTCATTTTAAAGACTCGCTAATTTAGTGTGATAAATTGAAAGGCTACACAAGGCTTATTGTTCAGTTCACTTCATTTTTTTTGTTTGGCCTTCTTTAGAACTCTGATTACTTGATTATTATCACAATAATTGGTCATTTACTTGAATACTCATATAAATTTACAGCCCTAGACTTTTAGTGAGATCCTTAGCAGTGCTGAAGGATCAGCCAAGGATTTGTCTACGGAAGCGAGCACTTTCCTTGAGAGAAAAAAAACACTGAGATGTAATTTCCTCTTCTCCTAGATACGATCTGTCACCTTTTGTAGTTGTTATGCAGCCATTACAGCAATTCAGAGTGCTGCTGCTGGAATTTTAGCATATTTTTGGTAACGATCCATTGGAGAATGCTGCCTTCCTGTGTTTTGGTTGGAGAGAGAGCCTTAAGCACAGCTGTTTCCAGTGCAGTAAAACTAGTCTATCAGTGGCAACAACCGATTGCATTGCCTCATTGTTCTCTTTATGCTGTTCTTTGGAACATGGGTTGGTTTGAGGGCACTGGGTCAATTCGTATGTAATCTCCAGCATTTGATATGCTGGTCAAAGGTAGCAGGGTATAAAGAGAGAGAGAGAGAGCAGTGGGTGTGTAGTGATGGATCAGCCAAGGTCAGATTATTTTAAGGCTGCTTTGCATGCAGCTGTGAGCACCATACTACTGTGAGTCATCCTCACTCCGCAGGTTAGCGGACCCCGTGCTGGAGTGGGACTGAGCTGGGTGGGGGTGTGAGACACGTTGGGTACATAGCCTGACTTATTTAAACGCTGCCTGCCAGGCAAGTGTAACGTTCAAGTGTTATAGCGGGCTCATTAGTGAGGGTCTGTATCTGATCTGACCTGAGAGATGCCACGTCAGCATGTGCAGATGGGGGCTTAATGACTGCCAGACCAGTGAAATTGGTCCCAAACGAGGGTTTCTCAAATAACCAGATAACTTGAGTTCAAAGTGAAGATAAGATTAGGAATAGGAACATTTTGTGACCGCTCTTAAGCTATCTGACTGTCTGAAAAGTCGTGCTTTGTGAAAGCCAGCTCATAGGGCTAGGAGTCCATCCCCCCCAAAAAATTCATTGATTCCAGGCATTCGGGAATTGGGAGTCAACCTAAAAACGTTGGGCTCGACCCCACACGATCTAGACAGCCTGTCTGAAAAATACATTCTTCCACAACACATCGAACGTCCAGTGGTATTTTACTTTAGACAAAGTGGAAAACAAAAAACAGAAAAATTTGGTGTTCACTCAAGCAACATTGCTAGTGCTAAGCATTTACCAGCCTGTAGGAGCTGACAGAAGAGAATCAATCACAGTTTAGCCAGCCACTTTTAGTCAGTGAAGATAATTTAGCTAGTGTTAGCTCCTCAGATTTCCTTGCTATGGTCAAATGTAATTAGTGTTTGCGCATTGCTTCAAACCCACGAGAGATACCATAGCAACCACCTAGTAGCATCCTAGAAACCACCTAGGAACACCCTAGGAACACCCTAGGAACCATCTGAAATACCATAGCAACCACTTACTAACACTTTAGCAACCACCTGAGATACCAAAGCAACGGGTTAGCAACATCTTAGCAACCACCTAAAATACCATAGTAAATGTTTGGCAGTACCCTAGCATCCACCTGGGAGGCGCTTAAGTGTTTTCTTCGAGAAATGCAACATTTTGTATGCTATTTATGTATTATTTTACATATTATACTATTTATGCCAGATGTCCTCCTCTCTGTGATAGTTTTTTTTAATTGAGATTGCATGGAATTGACTCTTGGAATCGATTTCTGGTACTTGGAAAATTTCTGGAATTGAATAGCCAAGCTGGAATAAGATTATACTCAGATGCACACACTGATTTACTCGCTCTCTCTCCAGTTAGATCAACACCCCCCCCCCAGTTTCAGACAACTCCACCCACCTCCAATTTTGAAATGTTTTTAGAGATCTTTTCAAATTAGATCTGAGCCACTTTGGCGGCGTTCACATTACCAGGCTCAATGCTCAGTATAGATTTTTGCTCAAATCAATTCTTTCTTTCTTTATTGTTCACACATGTGTTGGTAAGTGTCTCGTCATTAATATGAGCAAACCTGCGACCTGTAACAACCTGCATGAGCGCTTAAAACTCTAACGTCACATGAATGAACCGCCTGCATCATCAATAAACACAATAACTAGCAGAACAAGCAGTAGTCGTGAAGATAATTTGTTCCCAACAGCTCTTATGAATGCTTTGACCACGACAAGCATGCAAATTGTTTCAGGGCTTAAGATCGTCCACTTTAATGACAGATAGGGATCTGAGGGATCTGCAGTGAGAAGCCCAGTGCTGAGACGTGGATGACCTCCTCCCAAATCCTGCTCCATTGTCAGCTGATCAGCCAACTCATTACAATAATGCAATTAGCCCCATTCTTCGGGTGGTAATAGCTCTGGGATATGACTCTTTTTATCCCACGTGCCCCTCTACTAGCATTGTCCCTGCACTTTTCTATTGTCTTTTTGTCTCAGTAACCTGGCTTTCTCCTCCTCACTCTATTGTGAGTTTCAAGGGGAGCTGAATTAGGTTCTCTTTATTACATTTGCATAGAATTCAACTTGGTTACATCTTTTGGCTGATATCACAGGTCCCAGTCGATTCCCAGCTGAGCAGCAGGGCGGGAGTTTATATTGCACTTTGGCTTCCAACCCACAAATCTGCTTAATCCAAAGTCCTTCTAATTTCTTGCTAAATGAGGTATTGCATTACCTGGTTATTACAGAGGGGCGACTCTTATCTCCGTTATCTTGAGTTATTGCTGTGCAGTGAATGAAGTGTTTGTTTAAACGCACTTCCTGGCTCCTTTATCCTCTTCTTTCAGCCTGTGGTTGCAGTCTCAGCTGGAGGGAAGAGCCTGCAGACACGCAGCTGGAAGAATGACGCTGTTAATTATAAAATGGCAGTTAATGGCATTTAGACAGGAAGGTGTTGTCCCAGAACTAGCACTGTGGACAAATATCTATCCATTCTCTCTCGCTGTCTCTCTCTGTGTCTGTCCTGTTTTCTCTCTGTCTGTCTGTGTATCTCTCTTTCTCTGAGTTCTCTTATGTGGATAAAAACAGTGACATTTACAGTAGTGATAATAATAATACAAATACATTGATAGTAATAATAATAATTTGGGGTGGTATCAGAACAATATCAGAATCATATATTTCAAACTGGTATTTGATGATGTATTTGTTGCACTCTGAAAGAGCAGAGTATTTAGGTGACACTGGGCTGCTGTGCTAAAGTCCTACAATCCCTACAGAAATAAGTGCTATATTTCTCTGTAATGCTAATCCAGGTAGATGTAGTCCCAGTTTCTACATTTTAAAATCTTTATGTATCAGTATCATCACATATGTACTTGAAAAATGTTGCCATATAATTGGCTCAGAATGCCCATATCTGTGTATCGCTACTACTATTACTGCTGCTACTATTGCTGCTACTATTACTACTTCTATTTATGCTTCTACTGCTACTACTGCTGAAACTACTGCTACTACCGCTACTACTGCTGAAACTACTGCTACTACCGCTACTACTGCTGAAACTACTGCTACTGCTACTACTGCTGAAACTACTGCTGCTACTACTACTACTACTACTACTGCTACTGCCGCTACTACTGCTGAAACAATTGCTGAAACTTCTGCTACTACTATTCTGCTACTACTACTGCTGAAACTACTGCTACTACTTCTACTGCTAGTACTACTCTTCTACTACCGCTACTACTGCTGAAACTACTGCTACTACTATTACTGCTATTACTGCTACTACTATTACTGCTATTACTGCTACTACTATTACTGCTACTACTGCTACTACTACTGCTACTACTACTACTATTACTGCTGCTACTACTGCTACTACTACTGCTACTACTACTACTATTACTGCTGCTACTGCTATTGCTACTGCTATTGCTACTGCTACTACTACTACTACTATTACTACTACTACTACTACTACTACTATTACTGCTGCTACTGCTATCGCTACTGCTACTACTGCTGAAACTACTACTACTACCGCTGCTACTGCTGAAACTACTGCTACTGCTACTACTGCTGAAACTACTGCTACTACTACTACTGCTACTGCCGCTACTACTGCTGAAACAATTGCTGAAGCTACTGCTACTACTATTCTGCTACTACTACTGCTGAAACTACTGTTACTACTTCTACTGCTAGTACTACTCTTCTACTACCACTACTACTGCTGAAACTACTGCTACTACTATTACTGCTATTACTGCTACTACTGCTACTGCTACTACTACTACTACTACCACTACTACTATTGCTATTGCTACTGCTACTACTACTACTACTATTACTGCTACTACTACTACTACTACTATTACTGCTGCTACTACTACTACTACTACTACTACTACTACTACTACTACAACAACTACTACTACTACTATTACTGCTGCTACTGCTATTGCTACTGCTACTACTACGACTACTATTACTGCTACTACTGCTACTATTACTTCTGCTACTGCTTTTGCTACTGCTACTACTATCACTGCTACTACTGCTGCTACTATTACTACTATTATTACTACTACCATTGCTGCTACTACTGCTACTACTACTATTACTGCTGCTGCTACTAGTACTACTACTACTACTGCTGCTACTACTACTACTACTACTACTACTACTTCTGTTGCTGTCACTCCTGCTGCTACTACTGCTGCCTCTGCTGTTACTGCTACTACTGCTACTAGGGGTGGGAATCTCTAGGCATCTCACAATTCGATTCGATTACGATTCAGAGGGCTGCGATGCAATTATAAAATGATTATCGATGCATCTCAATGCATCTTTTTCTCTATACAGGATTTCTATTTTCTCACTGTGTGAGCTCAAGTTTCGAGTTCAAGTTTCAAGTTTGTTTGTCATTTGCACATGTCAGGACATTTATGCATTGAAATGCTTGTGGTGAGGCTCAGCTAATCACTCTACAGAAAATAAGTAAATAAGTAAAAACAAAAATACAAGAAAAACCAACTGAAATATATTAAATATACACAAAATATACACAGAATATAGAGACCATATACATTTTAAAGTGACTAAGTGACTCGGTGTTATTGTTATTTAAAGTCACTTGGTACTTTTAAAGTAAAGTATTTGTAATGATCCATAATGAATTTACTTCCAATATTTTTTTTAATAAAGCAAATGGAAGTGATGTGGCAAGTGAACTAGAAGGCTCTCATTCAGTGCTCTTGTTTGGAGCACGAGAAGCTGCTGCTACTCATCTGCGATAAAATGCGCAGTTATGGTGAAATAAGATCCAGTGGCAATAGAAGACCACGCAGCACATGTTACAGCTATTCTACCCGTTTTCTTTAGTGATTTTATAACTTCGGTTTTGGTCTCGGGGGGTACGGGGGGTATCGCTGTGTCAGTAAAATATCTTGGAGACGGGACGTGTTTCGCAACGACTGAGAACCGGTGTGCAGACTGCAGGTCACATAGCAACGATGCGTTATTCGCATTTATAAGCAGCGCAGTTGGTTTCCTGGTACGTTAAATCTGCAACGAGAGACTGTCAAACACTAAATAGTTGCGAAGCCTTTAGTCAGCTTCTCTTTCGAATTCTCCCGTTCCACTTTAAATGGTGCCGCATTTACATTCTGCGCCTCAGTTAGAATTTAAGGTGGAACGGGTAAATTCAAACAAGAAACTGGAGAATGAGAAGTGACTTCAGCCTCGTAAAACAGTCGAACATTGAGAGACTTTTAACAAGAAACTGATCTACTTTGGAGGAAATTTTTTCTGGTGGAGATGGAAGAAAAGCGGCTGTAGTTAAAGCTTAAAGCAGAGCAAAGTAAATCTGTGATTTCGTTTATATTGTTTAGCCTCTACTAGAACATCAGCTAGTAGAGACTAAACACTGAGACATACTGGACATTAAATGTTGTGGCTCCCAAGGTGGTTTTATTTTTGTTGAAAGGACAAAATGGCTCTTCTGAACATTCGTGTTGTGACTCCTGATCTAACCTGGCTTTTAATGCAGAGGGAGCCGGTCGGATTTCTCGCTCATCCAGTAGTGTTTTTGTTATGTGCCGCCACAGACTGTCCGGGTGCTGCACTTACCCACTTCCAAGTTCCGCCTTTTGCGTTCGGTCAACATTACGTTATAAATTAAATATTTAGAAAATCAATTTTTGACATTTGTGAATCGATTCAGAATCGTTCACGTCCGCATCGCGATGCGTCTAAGAATCGATTTTTTCCCGCACCCCTAACTGCTACTGTCAATACTGCTATTACTGTTCTCCTTCTGTTACTACCACTGCTGCTAATGCTAGTACCATTACTGCTGCTACGACCATTACCACTTCTAGTACTACTGCTGCTGCTGTTACTACTACTAATGAGAAGAACAAAAATAAGCGTTGTTCATGGACCTCTTTGAAAGTGTTCAGTCTTACTGTTTTACTGGATGTTTGTGTTCAGGAAGGAAGCACTCGTTGCCTGTGTGCATTTGCTACTGTTAACACATGGCCAACGACTTCCTCCTTTCAGATCACTCACGGCATCTCCCCTCACTCTCTCACTCTGTCTCTCTGTCTCTCTCTCTCTCTCGCTCTCTCTCGCGCTCTTTCTCTCTCTTTTGTCAGAAATACCTTCCGATGTCTAGTCTAATATTTGTCTACCCTGTATAAGGTATAAAATAAATTGACATGCCATTTCAAGCTTGTGAGTACTCTAGTGTACTTTATTTCTTATTGCACATCACTGTCGGGTCAAAAAAAAAAAAAAACTTTTACAGGACAACTTTTAATGGAAGTTAAAGGTCCCATGTCGTGGAAAACTGAATATTCCTTGCTTTCCTGAAATAGGAGTTTGATGTGTTATGCAAACATTGTTGCAGTTTCAGTGTCGCTCTGAATCGTAATCGAATCGTGAGGTGCCTAAAGATTCCCACCCCTACAGTCCACATACAGAAAGTAACCCCTACAAGCATTTTGAATTAATTGTTTATTTGATGTCATAAAAACCAGTGCATTTACATATATTCACCCTGTTCAGTCTACAACGTTAGCCCTGCCCATTAACACTGAATTTATAAGGAGTGTTTCAGCCTGGACTGCTTTTTGAGTGAGGCACAAAACAGGACAGCCAATCAGAGCAGAGCTCATGTACATACACCAGTTTTAAAAACACAGCAACAAAAACTGCCTGTTCAGTTCTAAGGAGTAAAAAGAGCTCAGAAAATACTCATATGAAAATGAAATACAGCTGTCTTTGGTGCAGAAATCCACAAATTTTATGTGAGGACCTCAGGAAAAAGAAATACTAGACAAAATGTAGGATATGGGACTTTTAATGTAACATGATCTAATTCCAAGTAATTGTTGGACCATTTTGAATGGTCCATTCATCATTAAATCTTTATTTGAATGCTTTTACCAAAAAAAAAAGTTTAAAAAAATCTTCTAAAAAGTCTTGCTGTGATCATGTGAAAGAGTCTTGCTGTGATGACTTCTTGTTTTATTCTTAATTAGTTTTTTCTTTCAGTCTTTTTCTCACTTCTCTCTCAGTGCTAGTAATGTTGGTGCTGAGTTTTTGTTGCTGTTCTGTTGCATTCTGAGACTTTTCGGCCGCTGTGATTCCAGAACGTTCTGGGGTGGCCTGCGGAGTAGAGCCTGGGGGGGCCAGGGAGGGTGGGGGCTCAAAAGATGAGTTTGTTGTGCTTTTAGAGCTGGATCTGGCCTGTGCTTTCCCTGCCTCTCTGCCAGCAATCCAACAACACACATACAGACGGAGGTGGGGAGAGGGCTGGAAAAACAGAGCGAATGAAACCACATGCAGACAGAGACAGAGATCAGGTCTTGCATACAGATTCCTCCAACTCTGCATAGTCACGGTTAATGAAACAGTCTGGGTGGCATTAAGGACAGTAGGGCTCTAGATTGTAGTTACATAAGCTTTTCCAATTACATGCTCTATGTCCTGTCGGACTATATGAATGACTAGCTTATACGTTCACCATCCATTTACTAGAAACAGCTTGTGCTTACAAATACTGGCTATTTATGCTTACTGGCCACTTCGTTAGAAACACCTGCTATGTCAGTGCACCTTATGGGAGTAAAGTTAGAAGCTACAGCTCATCTCTTGCTTTAAACAGTTTCTCTAGCTCTGCATTGGTGATCAGTGTCTGACCACAGGATATTTTTGGTTGGTGGCGTGTTCTCAGCCCACCACAGGACCTCTGTTGTCTGGAAATTTTTGCTTGACCGACTGTTCTCAGCCCAGCAGTAACGCTGTGCCTTATACACCTATACCTGCAGCTGTGATGAAAACAGACCATCATCCAAATAATGTCTGGTTAGTGATGGTCGTGTGGTGGTGAGGGTGTCTGATAAATTATGCAGGAACAGGCTACAGTCAGTAATTATAAACCTACAAAATAGGTAGGTATTAAATATGGTACCGTATACGGTAACTGGCAATGCAGTATATGAGCTCCACCTACCTTATCCATCCACTATAGTCCCAAAGATACAAAGATTCTGCAGTTGATACAAATATAGGTAGAGACTGTAGCTCAGTTTCAGCACAGTTTGTCAACCATGCTCCACCCTGTCGCAAGGGGACCATCGTAGGACCACTGCCCTTGACCAGATATGATTTGGGCCATTCTCAGCACAGCAGTGACAATGACGTGATAGCAACACTGAGAGTGATCCGCCACCCAAAAATATCAAATAGCAGCACTGTGGGCGGAAACTGGCCACTGATGAAGGGCTAGAGGATAACTAATGCAGACTGTCAACAGACATAGTCAGTCTGTACACCACCAAGGTCAACCTATATGGTAGGTGTTTCTAATAAAGTGGCCAGTCAGTTTCTAAAGCCGTTTGCACTCTCATTTCTGCAGTAGAGCTCTGTGTTGGAGTACTGCTGGAAACTGCTGTACCTTCACCCCCAGCTATGGCCCACAAGAATTGACAGATGAGGATAGATCAGCTCCATGCACAGATCCCAAGGCAAAGCCATTAAACCACATTTACCAGACCTTTAGCGGCTGATTAATAGAGCCTGCTGGGTGAAGTGAAGCAGGTGCAGTATAAATCTGAGGCCAAAGTATTGGACTGAGAAGGAGGCATTCACCATTCTCTCACAGTCTAGCCACAAATATAGAGTTCTTTCACTTAACGCTAGAGCTGAACGACATGTCATTGTTAATTATTGCACCAAAATTGGCCTTTTCAGTGCTCATATTTAGTGGTTGGCGATAAGGCAAAAATATGATATCATGATTTCAAAACATTTTCTCAATATAAAAATATACATTATGATATTTAGTTTTTTTTGAGGTTTGCCTAAAAACAGGCATAGTCAGAGACAGAAAAATTTCCAACATGCATTCCCATTTAAAAATTAGTGCTCCTTGCACTGTACAGACAAAGAGTCCCTCCTGCTGGGTTAGGCCTTCTTTTTCCATCTGATATGCTGCTTAATGAGGACTAGGAAA
Organism: Colossoma macropomum; assembly: GCF_904425465.1. NCBI lineage: Eukaryota > Metazoa > Chordata > Actinopteri > Characiformes > Serrasalmidae > Colossoma > Colossoma macropomum. Next base: position 28,816,068 of record NW_023494802.1, on the reverse strand, counting down.
TACCTAAGAAAAACTACACGGGACAGTGGCTCAGCAGCAGTTAGTGACAACGGCTGACAAACACTACAGAACATTTCATTCGTCACTCCAACACCAGTCACTTTCAACTGTGCACTGTAGTGTTTTTTTATTTGAGGCTGTACTGTAGTGTGTTGCACTTTTGGCTTGCTAACTAATAGGGGTGCTTTTTAGTGTGTGACAGTCTCTCGTTGCAGATTTAACGTACCAGGAAACCAACTGCACTGCTTATAAATGCGAATAACGCATTGTTGCTATGTGACCTGCAGTCTGCATGGCAATTGTCAGTTGTTGCGAAACAGGGCTTTCGCGCTATGTTGCACACGTCCCGTCTCGAAGATATTTTACTGACACAGCGATCCCCCCCCACCCCTTTCTCTACAACCAGACCAAAACCGAAGTTATAAAGTCACTAAAAACGGGTAGGACGGCTGTAACGCGATGCATGGACAGCCACTGGATCTTATTTCACTGTAACTGCGCATTTTATCACAGATGAGTAGCAGCAGCTTCTCATGTGCTCCAAAGGCAGTGAATGAGAGCCTTCTAGTTCACTTGCCACATCACTTCCATTTGATTTATTAATAAAAGATAGTGGAAGTAAATTCATTATGGATCATTACAAATACTTTGCTTCAAAACTACCAAGTCCTCAGACAGTGAGAAAATAAAAATGATGTATAGAAAAAAAAAAGATGCATTGAGATGCATCGATAATCGTTTTATAATCGCATCGCAGCCCTCTGAATCGTAATCGAATCGAATCGTGAGGTGCCTAGAGATTCCCACCCCTACTAACTAAGCTGTCATTAGCTTAATGTTAGCTAACATGCTACAGCCCCAAACACCGCAGAACAGGTTTGTTTTTTATCTCTGTCGCTCCAGCATGAGTCCCTTTACTGTGCTCTGTGCCACTGTTTGGGTCTGTAGCCTGTTCACTAAACTAATGTTAGGTTAGCTAATAGGCTACACAGTCAAGCAACACAGGTCAAGTTTCATTTCACCTTTCGGTCACTCCAACACGAGTCACTTGACTACATTCCCTCAGATTTGAGTCTTTGTCATCGAAAGTTGTGTCTGTGCTTTAGTTATCCAGAAGACAACCTGTCCTTTGGTGGGCTCAGCTGTTATCATGCTAGTTAAGATAATGCTAGCCAATTAGCAGCACTGTTTAACATTTACCAATTGCTGTTGGATAGATTTTTTACATTTATTGTGTGATGGGTTGGAAATCATGCACTGTATTCACTGTTTCTGTGACTGTGTAAGCGAACTGAAATTTGTATTTGACTGTTTGATTTTAAAATGCAGGATTAGCCTTTGCGCGTTAGTGAGGTCCATTTTGCAGAAAGTGACCCACAGCATATGGTGGACAAAGTAACTGCTAAATATCTAGAGTACACAGACTGCAAATTTCTCCTTTTTCTCAGATTTTCTCCAATTTCTCCATTTAGTTTTTTTTAACAAATCTTTGCTCCCTTTTACTCTTCTGTAATTATGTATCTTTTCTTTATTTTATTCCATCTTCCATTTCCATTCTTCCAGAAACTGCTATTCCTGTTCTACAAACTGACTTGACTCCTGTTATCCTGTTTACTTGTTTACAATTCAAGTGATAGTTTCACATTAATTTTATTGATTACTGAAAAGCATGCATTAAACATGCATTGTATAAGTTTCTCTCTACCAAAGCCCAGCTAACAGGGAAGGTAGGCTACTCATACAGTTAGAGAGAGAAAATACAGCATAATGTATGGTGATTTCTTACTTGTGATTTCTTATTTTCGTACTTGTTTCATGATACTTTGCCATTAAGATTTTAGTGAACAGTGAATTTTCTCATGCTCGTTGTAGTATGTTATGAGTAGATAACACAATACAACTTGTAATGTAATCGCTAATGTAGCCAAATATGGAGCCTAAACTGAGCAGCTGTTGGAACTAGACTGAGGCATGCTGACTTAGCTAGCAATGTTAGAAGTGGTCCAAATAAACAACCAATTATGAGGTTTGCAATTTACATAGTCTGTTAATAACACTCATAAACGCTCCAATAGCCTTAGCTTTTCTGAGGTCAGCTGAGAATCAGTCGCGGCTGATTGTGTCGTCTTATCACTGTTTCCACTCTGAATCTCTTCCAAAACTATCAAGGACCTCGGTGTCCTCATGCTAGTTCCGATCACGATGTGTTGATCAGTAGTTGAAGGCTTGAGGAAATGGCGGATTTAAGTGGTTACTAAGCAGTGACAATAGACAGTCATTGGTGTCCTCATAGCTGGTTACGGCCTTGACTGGTAATATTCTGAGATGGCAATATGCAATCAGTCCTCTAACCCATGCAAATCTTGTTTCTTGTGTACTGTGAGCATGATGACCAGTCACGGATGTTCCTTGTTTAGTGTTCTGACAAACACGTGCAAAATAATGACAACAGTTATTGTTATTATTCAAGCAAGTCACATAAGTCGTTCACAATTTTTAATAGGTCTCTATTGCAGTGGGATTATTTTGCAACTCTGTTTTACACATTCTAGGAGCTGAGAAGCAGTTGAGCAACAATATCAGGATCTCTTTACCTCTGCATTTTATTTTTCCTTATTTTATTTTTTTTCCCCCAGCTGTAACACCTGCATGACTCACCAGACATTTGACAGTGTGATCAAAGGATGTCAGCCAGCGTAACCTTTTTATCTGAAATCAAAACCGTATTTGGTAGCCCTAAGGAAACTTTCCCTTTTCTCTTACTGAGAGACGCTCCAAGCACTTTCTTGCTCTCACGCACACTTAGGGAGCTAAATAGCTGTTCCCTTGTTTTTAGTGCAACTGTACGGCATGCTAAAATGCTTGCTGGCTGGATGAAATGTTTTCCAAATTCAAAACTCTCAGGCTTGCACATTTGCCATCATTCTCCAAGACCTATTGCCATCTATAGTACAAAAAAAAGCCCTGTTTGCTCTCTTCCTGTGCAGGAGGTGAAGCGTTTTTCTCCCACTTTCTTGTATTTTTTCTTAAATAGGTCAGCAGCTGTTACGGAGAGAGAGAGGGAAAGAAGCAGAGAGAGCAAGACAAAGAAAGAGAGTAGGAAGATGAAGAAAAAGCAGCCAAGGAAAACATTTTCTTTGCAGTGTGGGCTGCAAGGCAATGGCTGAAGCAGAACTGCTGTGCTTTACTCAGATCACAACTTCTTTTTGCTTATTCTGGCCTGATGGACAAAATTTGATATTGCTTATAGTGTCAGTAAAAGGAAAAAAACACAATAGCTCTTTGTCAACTCGCTCCATTTTACTCGCAGTGGGTTATTTTGCTTGGCCCTCGGTTAAGGGAATACTCTGTGGGGTAATTTGCAAACGCAGAGGTTGTTACACTGGATCCTTTTCTGCCAGTGGTTTAATTCCTCTGGCACTGTTGGAATTTTCATAGGGGCTTATGGACAAGTTGCAATCACAATCAATAAATGCTGAGCTAAACTATGCAGGTGAAACCATGCAGAATTTCTTGTTGGTGGCTTAACTTCAAGATTGTTGACTGTTATGAAGGTTAACTCAAAGGAATAAATAAATCATATTTACACAGTTTTCCTCTTGGGCAGCCATAAGTTAATTGGTGCCCAAAGTTTGCTTCTTTAGTTTTGCTCTGGAGCTTTGAGGCTAATGTAGCTGACAAGTAATGGAATCTTGAGCCCCACAAGTTTTCATATCATATCACCACCACAGTTTGCCTCAAGTGTGTTTAGTAGACCTTTTTCACACTTCTTTGGTTGACACAGCAGAAGTCGTTATTGTAGGGAAAACATTGCCTGAGCTTCTGTTATATCAAATTTCTGCCGTTATATCAAAATGCCAGAGGCTGCCGGCGAGTGTGTCCTTGGTGAATGGGGGTGAAGTGAGCTAGACAGCTAAAAAACAAAAAATTAAATTTCTTTTCTTAACCATTTGTCCAGGCCCTTCCTTTGATTTTGGAAAGTAAATAATGAGATTAAAGAGAACTTACCTGGATCTTTCTGTTTTTATACAGAAAACAGGTTTTGGGCTGTAGGGTGCTAGCATTGCAACTGAGTGCTGGTTGGCATTGCTGCTACTGAGTGCTGATTGGTTGGCATTACTGCTATTGCATGCTGAATGGTTGGCGAGCTGAACAGCTAATTGGCTGAGTGAAGCAGTTTGCGCTCACTGACGTCATGAGCGTACATAAGTCACCAGGAACCCATTCATTTTGGGCTTTCTTGGAAGTTCCCTCTAGCATTTGACAAACCCGGACGACATTACTGAGTGCCAGTCCTCCTCACCTAAAATTGTCTGGCAGTTTAGCAGCGCCAGCGTTTACAAATAAGAATGTAGAGAGCTTGTCATTCGTCTGGCGGGGTCTACGTTAAAAATTGACCACTGACACCTGCTGCTTCAATACAGTATGTATTTAAAGAAGGTAAAAATCTGTGAGCTGCAGAGAGGACATGTAAATAGCACGCTGGGCGAGCGCCAGGGTGACCTGCCCCAGTCTGGGGTTGACTGAAGGGCCTACAGGCGGTGGGGGGGCTAGGGGTGAGGGGTGGCTGCTGTGGGGACGGTGTGGGTCAGCCTTTTGTTTGGACAGAGAAAATTGCAATGCAAACAGATGCCTCACGTCCACATTCACTGGCGCGCTGCAGTCTAGCTCTGAATCAGCCGGGTCACTGAAACGCATCGGCAAACAAGACAGGGTCACACACACGCATAGTGCGCTGCAGTCAGATGTGTTATTTATTTTTTTCATTTTCCTCTTTCTAAATTTCCAGTTATGCAATTTATACTGAAAATTGTGTCCCCATGTTACTGGAAAAATGCATCAGTATAATGCGCAGAATGCTGGGCGCAAATGCTAGGTGCACTGCAGGAATTTTCATTTGATTTTAGCTCTCATTTCCTGACAGATTGTTCCAAGATTGAGGTAACAAATTGCTCTTTGGAAGGCTGTTTAGGGCTCACAGTTGGAGCACATTATTTTGTATCTCAAGATCTTAAAGCAAAGATCTTGGAAGTAATGGAAGCTTCACTTAGTGTTGTGCAAGCAGCATGCCTGAATCATCGCATATTAGCCTAAAAGCCAGTATATACTTGTTAAGTGATCTCACCTAGACTTGTTTATGTGGTTCCTGGGCAGGACAGGGGGTGAGAGGGGCAACATGAACCTGAAACTTAGTTTAAATCCTTGAGCACGCATTAACCTTAAGACTTATTTTTCAGTAGCTACACTCATACAAAAAAGGTGCCAAAAAGAGTTCTTTGACAGTGCCATTGCAGAACCACCTTTGGTTCTCTAAAAAATTTTCTGTTGATTGTTCTGTAAAGGTGGTCCACATTTTGAATCTCTGTGTCTTGCGAGTAGCATAAATATGGACTGTCTGGGGGTCCCTGATGACTGATTTGAGAACCACTGTTGTAAAGAACTTTTGTAAAGGAATGAACCTTTTTATAATAATTTAAAGGTTAAATATCAGTTCATTTTTTTCTAGAACCATGTATAAAAACCAAGAACCGTTATGAACATTTGGTGTTTTTAGAGTGTCTGTGTTAATTAATCTCCAGCATATTGCAAGCAGACTTATCAAGGGAGGCAGTTCAGAAGAAACCAACATAGTGCTGAGTTTTCTCCAAGGCAGCCAAAAATGCCAACATTGAGATTGAACCCCAGTCTCTAGCATAGCATAATCACTATAAACTCATGAGTTCTAACTCTGTTCTTGTTTTTTCCAGAAAGTTATAGACATTGCTTGACTGTTGTCCAAAATAACCACATTATGGAATGTGACGCTCTCTTAAAGATATTATCTGTGCTGCATTGTTGGGATTTTCGGTGGTCAGGTCATTGTTGTGAAATCTCCACAGGTGGTCGGAACTGCACCAGAGGGGGTGCTAGACCGACAAAGCATGTGGAACCTGAGCCAATTCACTGAGCCTCGCTGAGACAGATGTTGAAGAATGGCAATATGAATCACTCCATTATAAAACAGTTATTATACTTGCTGAACAAAAGGGCACTTAAAGTCTGGCGACTATCTGCGCATGACTGGTTGATCTGCTGTATGTTCTGGAACCAGCTCTGCAAAACTCACTCCATCATTAAGATGTACTAAATTCCTGAATGATGTGAACAGCTGTAGATCTTTTGAGTTCTGAGGCAGGGTCCTGAAAGAGTTCAGTGAAATGTTTATATATTTATCTGTGTGTGTGTGTTTGTGTGTTGTAGGTCACCAAAGTCAGACGTCACAGTGCCCCCCCAATGAGTTTGAGTGTCGAGGGACAGACGTGTGTATTCACCTGAGCAAAGTGTGTGACGGCATCTCGGACTGCACGGACGGACGGGATGAAGGACATCACTGTCTGGGTACCTCTCGCTCTCCCCTCTTTCTCTCTCTGCCTCTCTCTCTGTTCTCTTTTTTTGTTCTCTCTCTCTCTCACATACGCAGACGTGCTCTTGTTCACGTCTTGTTCACGTATCTCTCTCTCTCTCTCTCTCTCCTGTCTCTGTCCCTTCTGTTTCTTTCACACACACATACGTTTTCTCTATCTCTCTCCATCTCTCTCTATCTCTCTCTCTCTCTCTCTCTATCTCTCTATCTCTCTCTCTCTCTCTCTCTCTCTCTCTATCACTCTCTCTCTCTCTCTCTCTCTCTCTCTCTCTCTCTCTCTCTCGCTCTCTCTCTCTCTCCCTCTCCCTCCCAGACAGACAGTGGCCGGGGGGTGTCTTTTTTTTTTTCTCTCTTGCTCAGACACTAATTTATTTGGAAATTACCTTGAACTTTGGGTTCAGTCGTTGCCTTAACTGCTTGTCCCCTCCCTCCAACTATAATCTCCCCCCGACAAACACCTCCATCAGCCGCTTTAATGAGCTGCCTGCTTTATCCCCACCTGTTGGTCACTCAGCCTCTCTGGACCTTCCCTGCGTCCCCCACTGGACACGTCCATTCCCTCCAGCAAGAGCAGACTCCAATCAAATCCCCAGTATTAATTGGAGTCAGGGATGGTACATTGTATCCCCTTGAGTTTTATTGCTTTGCTGCTGAAAAGGAGGCTCCAGGCTGCTGCAGCTCACAATAAATGTCTGCTGTCACTGGCTCTGCTTAGACCCAGTGCACTTTCTCTTCTGGACACTTCTGTTGACGATATTTCACATCTTTCAAACCAAAGTTTTCTAATCTGATACAGAACGCAAATGCTGGAAGCACAGAATGTGGTGAGCAGGGTTTGGTTGTAACGTTTTGGTTGTTGAACTTATTGTCTGGACTTCTGGAGAGATTAGTGAAAACTTTTTTTTTTTTTTAATTGCATTTTGATTGTATCATTAGCTGGTGTAGATCTTAGACCCACTGCATATGGCCAAAATCATCATGAGCATATTTGTTTGTCATTAACACAGTAAGGTAAGGCAGTAGATGTTGGTGTTAAGGCTGCACAAAACAGGTAAAATACCATATTATTACGGCTGGGTGTCGTAAATGGATCTTGTGTTTCAGTACCTGCAGTTCTGTGCGAAGGTCTGAGAATGCTTTATTTATTTCACACACACACACATTTTCTAAACCGCTTGTCCTTCTGGGTCACGTGTTTATTAATTTCATTTGGTTGCATGGTTGAATGGTTGCATTTTCTGCTTCTCACAGTCCAAAGCGAGAGTGGAGCTTGATTTTCTCCTCTCTCTCAAAGATGAGCTTTTAAGTACTGCTGATCTGATGATGGCAAAAAAAATGAATGACTTAGTAATTAATGGCCATTTTAACTGGAAATTAAATGAATGAAGGTTTGTTTCTGACTTTTGAACAGTACTGCAAGTAGCATCAGGATCAGTGGGCTAATAAGTGTGCTTGTTCTAAAATGTAGACTGGTGACTGGCTGTCTAAATTACATTCTGTATGTAAGTTATTATGCATGTTGTGTTTCTTGATTAGTCTGTAATCTGTTGCAGTCAGTAAATATTGGACCTGCACAGTTGGAACTGGTAGATTTTTACTCACATGATTAACAGTCAGCTAATTTATTATTCTTATTTTGGCTGATCTGAGTTGCAGTTCTATGATGTAAATTCACTTGCAGTTTATTTGAAAGCTGCTGCCAGGCCTATACCAGAACATTGTAGCATAATTTTTAGTGATAGTCAGTTGGTTCTTTCTTTCGATGGGGCAATTTATTTGATTCAAGTTATTTACGTAGCTTAAGTAGGCTCTTTGCGCCATAAAAGAGCAATCAAAAGGTTGTGGAAATAGGTGGAAACTGGGTTTAGCCTAGCAATTATTTCTAGTCAGTTTTCTAGTCTGTACATGTAGAAAAGTGACATCAAACTTTATAAGCATATCTTTGTGTATATGTTCAGTGATTTTAGCCAGATAGATATTTGGATGTTTCTACTCCTAAGTATTGTTAGAACAATAACTCTGGACCCCCCGTTCTCAAAATCTGGCATGCAGGATGTACAGGTGATATGTGATATGAATTGTGTTCTCTCTTGATGATTTGACATGCAGCGATCTCCTGAAGTGCCTTGGGTCGTGCGTCGGCCGTTTAAGCTGTTCTGGTACGTTACCGCCCACACCACGTGTGTGTGATCGAGTGCCCAGAGCTCATGTTTGCGTCCAAAGTCCTGCGTTATTCTGGCTCAGCCTGCCACCCACTAGCTGGAACACGGTGCTCTATGCATCAAAGCAAGCAAGGCACAGAAATCCAAGTCAAATAAAGAAAACGCTGTGATGAGGAAACAGTTATAGGAATCTCAGTTCTGGTTGTTTGAAGGGCTGTTAAAAGGTACACTAGGTGAAGTTTAAATGTGGGGTAACAGTCTCATCGTTGGTCACAGCACCACATGGCTTAAGAACACAAGTCAGCACAGAATTTGGTTTGTATCAGTTAAAAAAAAAAGCTTTGTAGGCTGTGAACTGTAATTTATCATTCCATACATGTGTAATATCAGTGTTGCTCCATTATTTCATACTACTTATTATACTTCTTGTACCTTTTAAAAGAGTACTTTCTAGAGTTTGAGAGAAAATTCTAATATCCTCATATCCCAAATGTAGTCATTCAACCAAGGCATGATTAGTTTCTAATTTTTCGTCTTTAATTTAGCACTGGACAAAAATACACCTTGACCAAAAGAATTTGGACACACTCTCCTAATGATTGACGTCAGATGTTTTGGCCACACCCACTGCTAAGAGGTATATGAAATCATATCATGCAACCTCCATGGACAAACATTGCCAGTAGAATGGCTCCTACTGAAGAGCTCAGTGACTTGAAATATGACACTATCACAGGATGCCACCTTTTCCTCAAGTCACTTTGTAAAAGTTCTGCCTTGCTAGATCCACCCTGGTCAACTGTAAGTGCTGTTATTGTGAAATGGAAGCATCTAGGGGCAACAACAGCTGTAATGGTAGACCACGCAAGCTCACTGAGAGGGGCTGCTGAGTGCTGAAGTGAATAACCTGTAACAATCACATATCCTCTGTTGCATCGCTTACTACAGAGATCCAGACTGCCTCTGGAAGCAACATCAGCCCAGGAGCTGTTTATCAGGAACTTTATGAAATGGGTTTTTAGATAGCTGAGCAGCTGTACGCAAGCCCAAGATAATTATGTGCAATGCCAAGTGTTGGAATGGGCTAAAGCATGCCGCGAGTGGACTCTGAAGCAGTTGAAACATTCTCTGGGGTGATGATTCACCGTATGCTATTTGGCAGCCTGATGGACGAATCTAGGTTTGTTGGATGCAGGAGAACGCTACCTACTGGAATGCATAGTGCCAACAGTAAAGTTGGTGGAGGAGGGATAATGGTCTTAGGACTGTATTTCAGGGTTTGGACTTGGCCTCTTAATTCCAGTGATGGGTAATTTTAATGCTACAGCATACCAAGGCATTTCAGACAATAATATGCTTCCAATTTTGTGGCAGCAGGAAGACCATTTCCTCTTCCAGCATGACTGTGCACAAATGGAGGTTTGTAAAGATATAGTTTTGCAAGATTGGTAAAGAGGAATCGGATGGCCTGCACAGAGCCCTGATCTCATCCCTGCCGAACAGCTTTGGGTTGAACTGAAATGTTGATTCATAAACCAGTCCAAACTGAAGCACTTCTTATAACTTCAGTGTAAATGGGTGGAGCTAAACTGCTATAGACTGAGAAGACCTATTGCAGTTTAGCTATGAAGTTGTGTCTCATTCGGAAGTTGGCATTATACCTATATTACACCAGTTCTAAGCTGGGTTTCTCTATGACAAAAATGAGTGGGATTTCTGAAAAACAGTTTAAATAAGTAAGTAAGAAATATGAACAGTGCAGCACCTGCGCTAATAGGAAGCTACCTGCTCGCTTTCCTTCATGCTGGAAAGTAAGTCTACTATTCAATTTCAGTACTACTATATAACAACACCAGCTACTCCAAATTTATGCTACTGCCAGAGCAGCTTGGCTACCACACTTGACAAAGCTTGCTGGTTTGTTTGGGTTATTTCTGTGTATTTGCCTGTCTTATGATGTCACTTCGGTGCAAAATGTAGCAAAATTCATATTTCGGTAGAATGTGTGAAGCTTAAGACCATTTTGTTAACCACAAGGCATCATTACAGCAGTTTTCAAAAATCTCATAAATTTTTACCATAGAAAAATTTCAGAGCTTCTATTGTGGGGGGTGACCCAGACTACGGATAGATGATACGACTTCAGTGGTCTATAGACGGACGTATGTATTGTTTTTTGTGATATCACAAAAACAATTAATTTAAAACATGGCTGTTTTGTGCTTCAGTGTCCATATATGGGCTGTGTAGACTGGGGAAAGAGTGGTATAAGTGGATGTACTTATATTCACTTAGAATATCAACAAAACATGTAATTTGACTTATTCAAACTTTTGCATAAGTCTGTATGTAGATAGGTTTGACATAAATGGTATTACAGCCCTTGTTTACTGACCTTGACCATTGTTTGATGCACACGTTCTCAGTATTTTCACTCTGGCCCATAAGTTGACCCTTTGTACCACTTGGTTAGCACTTACAGTCTCCCCATCATGACCCCCTTTCTCAGACACACCCTTAAACACTTTCCTCCTGACCGTTTCTGCGTGTCTGATTTCATGAGAAAGCCGACTATTTCACAAGTGCAGCTCTTTTTGGCAAAACAAACTTGAGGGTTGCGCAACTCCAGCCCGGTCACGACCCCCTGCAGCCCTCACTCCGTCTTTCCTCGCATGTAAGTAATTATCGGCAAGCTGCTGACAGGGGGAGTGAAAGGGAAGACTGGGGGGAGACAGTGGGCTGGAATGTTATCATTGCTCGATAAATCTGCCTGCTGCATTAATAATGCAGTGGTGCATGTGGGGCACATTTAGAGAAGCAGATAAGATGCAGCTCAGACTCTGACTAGCGCTTTGAAAGCACCAGTTAAATTGAACTATTAGGACTCAGTTATTGCCCAAAATAGCAAAGACATGTTGCACTTACATCACTCATGGATCATTTAAACAAGTGTAGAACTTTGTTAAAGTTGTGGATTTTAAACTTGCTTTGGATATTACATATGTGAAGAGAAGAACTTTTATGTAGTTTGCATTTTCTCTACTATTTTTGTTATTGATTGACATCAAAACACTAAAAAAAGGTGATTATATGTTTTTGCAGATAACGTACAGTTCGGAGAACAGAATGTTAGATAGCTACGTAGTTCTTTTTTTTCTGAGCAAGAAGAGACATTATGTTGACTGAGAAGCAGTTCGTTCCTTTTTTTTAATTAATTTTTTCCCATTTTCAGAAAGATCCAAGATTTGCTTATTGCACTGAAGTACACCTGTACTCTAAACAAAAAAAAATGGTTTGTCAATTCTACTTGAAAATGAATTCGTGTAGTAACAAGCAGTTTAAGTGGTTTTATTCAGCTCAAATAAATACGTTGAATTAAGCGATGTAAAGCAAAATTTTAGTTTTTAAGAGCAAAGCGATATTTTATGTCAGTGTACCTTGAAAATGCTTTAAATCAGCTTTTGCCCTGCTCCTCTTTTTAGAGAGTAGATGAACCCTATGGGAGAGCTCCTAACTCTAAAAACTCTAAACAGGTATAAAATGTATATAAGCTCTCGTATGTTTGTGGACAATTCTGCTGAATTAGTTCAAACTGCAGACCAACAGTAAAAAAAAACAAACAAACAAACAAGTAAACAAAGAATTAAGTATTTAGACATTGGAAACATTTTCTGCAGTTAAGTAAACTTTTTTGTGTTTTAGTGAAAAGTGTTATGGTTTTGTGTGAACAGCTGTTCAAAGATGTATTTGCTGGCTAGTGTTTTTGAGTTATGCTTAAAATTAGCTAAAATTGTCACTACTGAAACAACTGAAAGATTTGGTAGTGTTATGTTTGTTTTGTTAGTGGCAAAATGGAATGTTTAATCATGTAGTTTAATAAAATTATATAATTAATATATATGGTCTCTCAGAGCAAAGGGTTTTAGTTTGCAGTCCAAGGCAGTTACAAGTCCAGGATGTGTTTTGAGCTCTGGCTTTAAACCAATTTGGTAGAATGATGCGCATATATACATATATATGTATGTATATATATATATATATATATATATATATATATATATATATATATATATATATATATATAAGTATGTTTTTTGCTTCTCCTGTGAAATTACCATATTGGAGAGACAAGGTTTTGTTCCGACAGCAGCGATCTATAAGCTTATAATGGCTGTATGGAACCAAGAACACTCAAATCAGCATTTTTCAGAGAACTCTCAAGGAACCTTTTTTTCAAAGTTGATGATTAAAGTCCAACAGAAATGTGTCTAATTTAAGCTATACAGGTCCCTTACAGAAATATATGGCAGCTGTAGGAGGAACAGTAAAGTGCCTTACTTTGATCAGGGTGCAGCCACCTGCTGTTAAAGGGGCACTCCAGCCATTAAATTAAAAATGCACCCTTTCCTGCATGCCTGCTTGCCTCCTATAGCAGTGCCACAGAAGTGTCTAGAGTGAGTTTTTGCAGGTTAAAGTCTCCTTCTGATGCTGTATCCTAAAGGTGGGAGGAACTTTTAACCACCTACATGCAGTTTTGGGTGAATACTTGAGGGTGGGCTGTTTTTAAAATGCCCCATCCCAGCTGGCTAATGCAGCAGGAAGCCCTATAGCTACTGCTAGTAAGCCAAGCCTACATCATTTCATACAAATCTCATTTTTCTTACATCATCATGTTAGTCTTGACATTGGTGGCTAAGCTAGCAGTCAGGATTTGTGTTGTGGGGGGATTGACAAACGTTCTGTAATTTTTAAGTTTTATATTTTTACATAATGCATGGTGGGTATTGGAATGAAAAAACACAAAAAATCGTGAATTGCGTCAAACCATTGAGGCTGAGGGATGCAATGCTGCAGTATAGAATATTACATAACATGACCAATAACGCTGCTTTGACTGACCATGTATGCGTATGTTTGCTTATATAATGTTCTGAAGTTGCTTTGTGGCATTTTTGTGAAAGAGCAGCCATCTCTATGATTTGTTTGGGTCTTTGCCTGGTTTTGAATAGGCCATAAATAGAGGTGTGTGGGTGTGCATATGTGTGCGTGAGAATGCGCATGTTTATGTGAGTGTATTGTTGCTTGTTCTGTTAGCGGTATCTGTTTGCTCCTGGTTATCATGCCTCCACTCAGCCGAGACAGCACACAAATACTGGCAAATGTGTGCTGCTATGCTACAGCAGCTACAAGAGTGATTACGCCTTTAAAATAGAACGCAACACCACTCCTGAGCCCTAACAGTTTATCTGAGAAACTGCTCACAGCTCTGGCAGCAGACTATAGCTCTGGACAGCAGCTCACAAACTCTGTGCTGTTGTAAATCACAATGTTTGTGTGGCACTGACGGATGAGCTTGCTTAAGCTTATTGCATTTTTGAGAGAGGGTAATGATAAGCTTATTGATTTGGTGGCAGTTTCTAGAGCAGACTGAGAATTCATTAGATAGATTCTGTTGTCATGTTTGTTCATGTTTATCTGCATTTGTTAAGGTTGGATGTGGTTAGATGTGATGGAGGTGTTTTTTTTTATTTATTTATTTTTTTTTATCTTATCAGGTTTTGCGACTGTACTATACCCGATTGCGTATATCGTACACTTCAACAGCTTTGATTCTTCACTAATGGGGATGCCAATTTGATACCTATTGGCATCAGGCAGATATCAGCAAATGCCGGATGGGAAATCGAAGGACAGAAAGAATGAATCTGATCACATTCTGTAACAAGTCTAGCATGAAATATGACAATTTGTTGTAGGGCAACATAAGAAAAAGTGATGTTAATTAGGTCATGTGGTAACAGTAGCTGCATGCAGTGTAAAGTAGCATATGAAGAAGTGGCTGCTAAGTATTATACAGCAATTACATTTCCTGTCTTTTGTTATATGATTTTATGTATATTATGTTAAAGTCAAATTTTGCACACATCTACTCTATAAGTTTTGCGCTGGTATAAGTGGATCAGACACAGCAGTGCTGCTACAGTTTTTAAAAGAAAATACAATTAAATTTTACCATTCTTTGCTGTGATGTCCCGCATGGCATTTGTTATGATGCGATGCAATTTCACCAGCTGACCCAAAGCTTTCACATGGCAAAAGCAGCATGTGGAGGAAGCAACAATGGAGGGACTTGAACCTTTTATTGTATATATTCCTATACGGCAGATTTGCCAGTTCTGTACATGGCTGTAGTCCTAACAGTTCAGAGACACTGGGCAAAGCAAGCAGTGGCCCATTTATTGACGGCTGAAGTTACTGTCCCACTACGCCGTAATCCACTGAACAACCATGGTCACCACAGTCAAATGTGACTTTCTTCAAACACTTCTTCGAAAAGTCTGTTTCTATCACTTTTTTTTTCACATTTATAAACCAGCGTTTCCACCTCATCCAAGCATAGTACATATTTTGTGACTTATAGGCACTTTTTTGAGTTTCTGGCTTTTTCATCCAAGTTTTTATGCACGTTTTCAAAGTTTGCCAAAAAGAGGTTGATGGACAACCTACTAGTGTGCTGGTTACCCATAAGCTATATGAAATTAGCTTAGGCTGATGAAACAATGTTAAAAGCAAAAATAGGGCACTGCATACAAGAACCATTCAAATAAAAACCTGACAAAGCATGAGCGCTCAACACTGAGCCAGGCATGACTGTAACATAGCTGTAACTAACTTAGCTCTTATTTTTATTTCGACTGATAGTTAAATTTGCTTTCATGCATTAATTTATGACACAGCAGTAGATACAGCATGTCAGAATTAAAAATTGAACGGGCTTGTCAAATGAATGCACTGATAATGCAGGTGTACTGCTTTGTCAATACTTCACTGTAACTTCACTGCATTCATCAGAAACGCCACTGCTGTCATAACGAGTCCCATGTATTTCTACTGTTAAATGTAAGTTTACTTGATTTAATTTAACACTAAAATATTTATTAAACACTGTGTGTTTACACTTGTACTACTAATGATGATGATGAGTAGTAGTGGGCCTAGAAGTGGTAGTTTGTGGTTTGAGAAAAGACCTCCTGGTTTTCCCTTGAAGATTTCACCTTGTCCTCTGGAGATTGTAAGTTTTATTCCCAGTGATGGCTGAAAATATTGCTAATTATTGGCATGTTATTTATACTATTTTTGGGTTGTCAGTATTGGCCGGTATTATAGACCATGCGATTTATCAGTCAGGCTGTAATAAGTACATCCTGTCTGTTTCTCTCTCTTTCGCGGTCCTTTTCCTCTGCTCACATAAACACACACTGCATGCATAGACATGCCATCAGACAGGCAGCAGTCTTAGCCATGAGGAATGTCACAACCCAGTACACACTCCCCGTTAACAGCTACAAAGTGCCTCCCTTTCTTCCAGACACTTTGTAGAAGTAAAGTGTGCCTGTGCAGATTGCTTCAGTGAGTATTCTCTGCTTCTTTCTGTGCCTGACGTGTTGTTGAAGATTTCCAGCTGCATAGTTAAAACCCCATTGAACCTAAATCTGTGTTTTCTGTAGGTTAATCCCTTTCCAACACTATTAAAAGATGGTTCTTTAAGGGTTCTTTAGTAAAGAAAATGGTTCTATATAGAACCTTTTTGAAAAGGCTTCTATATAGCACTCTAACAGATTTGTCTATTGTTATGATGTCGAGCTTGTAACGATAGAAGAACCCTTTGCTAAATAGATCTATCTACAGCACATTCTTCATCATCTGAAGAACCATTTCATTATGCGAAAAACACTTTAGTCATGCAAAGGGTTCTTTGCATGACTAAGTGTGTTTATGGTTCTATATAGAACCATTTTCTTTACTAAAGAAGAAGAACCATCTTTTTAAGAGTATAGATTTAATCTTGCTTGTGTGGGCATACAGTATATAAATATTTATATGCAAAATATGTGCAATGAACAGTGTGTCCACTCACTGTCCACTCTACTAGACACCCCTACCTTGATGGTCCATCTTGTAGAAACGATAGCTCATCTGTTGCTGCACAGTTTGTGTTGGTCGTCCTCTAGTCCGTCATCAGTGGTCACAGGACACTGTTGACCCGATGGTTATGGTTGGTGGACTATTCTCAGTCCAGCAGTGACGCTGAGTTGTTTAAGAACTTCAGCAGCACTGCTGTGTCTGATTCACTCGTACCAGCGCAACACATACTAACACGCCACCACCACGTCAGTGTTACTGCAGTGCTGAGAATGATCCACCACTCAAATAATACCTGCTCTCTTGGGGTCCTGACAATTGAAGAACAGGGTAAAAGGGGGCTAACAAAGTATATAGAGAAGCAGACGGACTACAGTCTGTAATTATAGAACTACAAAGCACTTCCATGTGGTAAGTGGAGCTGATAAAATGAACAGTGAGTATAGATACAAGGCACATGTACCTAATAAAATGTTTGGTGAGTGTATTTTTGTGACTGCCAGCAGAATTCTTTCTGAAACATAAATAAACATATTTTAAAAATGTTAAAAATTAAGACACATTATAACACATGAGTATCAAAATACAATCACTGAAAGGTCATGTATTAACAAGAGCAACCATATGATGATTAACTTCAGACCTGAAATAGTGAAATAGTTTCCTATGTAAACATCCTGTCTCCATGGCCATGTCTTCCTGGTTTTCGCCAGGCCCCATTGTTAACTGAAATATTAATGCTTAAGCAAGAGGGCTGAAGAAAGAGACATGAAATTTTGATCCATTCCCTCTCTTGCTGGCAGGCAGAGAGCACACACCTCAACACGTGTGCTTGGTCAGGCCTGAAGAAAAGGTTCTGTAGCTTTTAGCACTGTCAGTCTCTTCCCCTCTAGATGAGAGAAATATGGTGACATGAACTTGTATGGAGCTGCTACATGGCCTTCTGAAGCTGGCCAAATAGCAGAGTAACCCCAACACCAGCAAAGTGCAGTTTTTCCCAAGAGTGGTTTGGTGTGAAATGCTCCGTTCTAGAGAAATTTACTGAACTTTAAGTGCTTTATAACTTTAAGTGCTTACAAATCTGCTGCCTGATGTCTGAGACATAAAGATGTGGCCTAAAACACATTTTTTTTAAAATCTGTTCATGAAGGAAAGAAAACTTTTTTTTACTACTGTTTTTGCCACTATTGTACCATTATTACATTACATATATTAAACTCACTGGAGGTTTTGGATTGGAAATAAAATGGCTAAAATAGTGTTGTGGACATCACGACCCCTGGTTCCTATCACCACCACTGGAAAGAAATCTGATTCTGTAAATTTCTCTACATTGAACCATTTCACACCAAAGTGCTCTGAAGAATTTTGTTTACTTCTCAACCACTGAATTATGCAGAAATTTAGAAAAAATGACTAGAATCCTCCTTTACGCTCCCTTATCTGGTGCCCGGGTGGTACTGCTATTCTCTTGTCCCTCCAGCAGCTACACTGATCTGTGTATAGAGATCTGTATGTGTAAACAGAAAAGGACGCTGATCTTAGAACCTTTTTGAGCATCAAAGTGTGAAAAAGGAGGTGTTTTAACATGCAAAAAATCATCAGATACTTCACTGTTCTTGGTTAACCAAATGCATTAATAGTTCAGCATGATTTGTGTACTGAATAACTGATTAATGACACATTCCTAATGTAAATGTATCCTTATTACTAATTAGTATCAAACGCTCATCATGTGATGAGTCAGGTGGTATATGCAGTGCGTCAACTGCAAAGTTGGAATGAAACCTATGCCCCCCCATCACTTTATGCTAGCCAGTGTGAGTGTCTATTGACTGATGTAAAAGAATCGGCAGCTAGTGTTCTCCTCCAAGTGTACTGAGCTGTACACTGACGTTGTGTTAGTGGCAGTCTGAAAATATGTGGTGAAGCCTTATGTGACTTGAAGGATGTGCTAACCTTCACCCTAAGAGGTCAGTAGCGTCCTGTGATAAGGGAGATCCAGCTAATGGGTTAAATAAAAACATAAATAAATTGTTGAGATTTTATACTTTTTCTTAAAGTTCGATCATTTCAAGGGCAGAGATTTACGCGGCTAGCATGCATACAGATTAACATCAGGAGCTGAGGGAGGAATCTTGTAGACCGTTTTGCTTGACCGTCCTACAGGGGGTCACCGCCTAATAACCTTTTTTCAGACTTCACACTAAATGTATTTAGCAACCACCTGCATATTCAGCGGATGTGCAGTGTTGTTGGATGCTTCTGTTCAAATGACCTGTCACACTAGGCGTGTAGGGTGTGTGTTAGACGAGGAGGGCAGTGTGCAGTGCTGGCGCTGGACAGGCTGGCACTGGGCTGGCGGAATCGATTCGATATGGGCAGCAGCGTTTAGCCACATATCTTCCTCTCTCCACACACTCCACAAAAGATCTATTGTAGCCCTGAGGACCATGGCCTTTACTGTGATGAGGACCCTTATTGTCCCTGTTTGGGGGAGGTTGGGGAGAGTAAGGGGTGTAGAGTGAGAGAGAGAAAGAGAAAAGCTCTCAAACTTTTCCTTTATCTTGGATCCATGAGTTTTAGGTGTAATTGATGGATTTCGCTCTGCTAGTGTTCTATTAGCTCTCCCTCTGTCTCTTTTCCTCTCTCTTTGCCAGACCCTATCACTCTCTCTTGTTGTTGTCGGCATGTCAGTTAGAGCTGAGAGCAATGTGGTTTAAAGAGGCGTCACATGCTACCTTCTCTTTTTGGTTGTTTAGTTGGGTTTGTTTGACTGGAACTTTCAAACTTGCAGTATTGTGAACTTTCAGATCCACTGAATCGTCCATGTGTAGAATGCAGCATATCTTCAGCATATCTGTGCTTCCTTTGACTAACTTCAGAGTTCAGTATGAATTAGGCCTTCAACAGATAGTTGGCAATGTTGATTAATCGGCAACAAGTCAATTATATAAGCAAGGCAGTGCATCGTTTACTTAACTCTTATAAGTTCAGAATTACTACAGGCGGTTTGGCTGTACTATTCAAATGTAATTATTAGGGACTGTCAGATTTTACACATTGATGATATATTGATAGCTAATTAAATGATTTACAGCACAATATTTTAATGATGTTAATGCATTTTCCTAGTTTAACCCTTCTAACCATCTATATATCTCCTCCAAGTGTACTGAGCTGTACAGTGACGTTGTGTTAGTGGCAGTCTGAAAATATGTGGTGAAGCCTTATGTGACTTGAAGGATGTGCTAACCTTCACCCTGTATATTGGCTGTGATGGAATGCATGATTGTAACCCTCTCATTCAAATATAGCTTATAATGCAATACCTTCAGCAGACTGTGCTCCCAGGAGATGTACTGATCAATCAATGAGCAGCAAACTAACAAAAGCAACAGCTTTTGTTAGTTTGGAAAGCGCCAGCTTGTCTTTACAGCCTCCACTGTAACAAGAATCCATGAGCTGTATGAGCAAGAACGAGAGACTATATTCACGAAGGAGCTGAGCCGCTAACTGTATATCATGTATACATAATTGGTTGGACCATGCAGCCACTGTTGCTCTCACTGGGCATCGGTGATGAAAATTCACCTTCTCATTTAACCCATCCGTGCAGTGAAACACCACATACACACTAGGGGGCAGTGAGCGCCCTTGCCCAGAGCGTTGGGCGGCCCTATCCGCAGCACCCAGGGAGCAGTTGGGGGTTAGGTGCCTTGCTCAAGGGCACTTCAGCCTTGTCCTGTCAGCTCTGGGGATCGAACTGGCACCCTTCCAGTCACAGGGCTGGTTCCCTAACCTCTAGCCCATGACTGCCCCCAATAGGTCAGATAAGACAAGCCAAATAAGACGAGTGCCATTAATAACAATTGCTATTACCGTTTGACAGTCATAGTAATTATATGGCTACATATTTAATTACGTAGTCAGTGGGGATGGGTAGAAATCTTTGAATATTCAAATTGTCCTAAAAGTGTAAAAGATCACATGGTACATTTTCAGATTTCCCTTTTTTCATGATACATGTTGTTGAGAGTGAGCTTTACACATACAAAAGGATATGCAGCATTTTGAAATGAAAGCCTTAAACAAAAGCATATGTATATTTGAAAATATTGGAATAATACCATATATATGGAGTTATTTTAATATTTTTGTCTTACCATGTCAAATATCAAGTTTTACTGAAATGTCCCTCCCTAATAATTACACAAGGAATTGCGTTTACGAGCATTTGTTGCACTGTAGATGTAGAGCTGTTTGCACAGACAGAATGCTGAATGATGGTGATAGCAAACAGAGAGGAATTAAAAAGGCATCGTGGTTTGATTAGTTCATTAATTGAATAATAGTTGTTAGATTAATGGATAATAAAAACAGTTGTCAGTTGCAGCCCTAGTGTGAATTAGTGTTTAGCATGTGATGTGGAAATGAGGCTTCTTACTCTCCTGCTCCATAACCTGATTAGAACTGACACACTTCCAGACTGAGAGTGTTGTTTATGTACAGAGGGGGTGTGTATATACATACTGAATCTCTCTCTCTCTCTCTCTCTCTCTCTCTCTCTCTCTCTCTCTCTCTCTCTCACTCTCACTCTCACTCTCTCATAACTCTCTCTCTCACTCTCTCGTAACTCTCTCTCTCACTCTCTCGTAACTCTCTCTCACTCTCTCCCTCATTCTCTCCTCCCCATCTCTGTGGGAGGGAGTAGTGGGTGGTCAGGTCGTGAACATTTGAAAGCGTTTGGTTCTGTTCTATTCCTGGAATGTGTGTAATGCTGTGTTTGTCAACATGCTAATTCCTCCAGTATAAAATGCTTCCACCCCTCCTGCACAACTCTTATTTGATTAGCACGTGTGTGTTAGGGTGGGTAATATTATTGTTATTGTCGTTAACATGATAAATTGTCACACAACAGCGTCATGTTTCTTTAAGGACATAGTTAAACCAGTTATATTGAGCCTGTGAACAACTACAACCAGTGCAAACCAGTGTTCCATAGCTTTTGTAATTTTTTTTTTTTGTCTACTAGTTTTAGGTCCAGGAAATAATGGGTCATAAAGAAAACTTGCAGGCATGCGCAAAAAGCGTTGAGAGCAAAACATTAAGTCAAAAGAAAAAGGGTAAAGAAAGGGGTGAAACAAAACGTTCTTTTAAGAATTTAGCAAAAGTCTAATTGTATGCGTTTGATTTACTCAGTCCGTTTAGAGCAAATCAGAAAACATCTTTTTAAAATCTGAGGTGAGAAAGATATATCATGCATTGTATCTAATCATTCATTAATAGTAGGTGCTTCTGGTTTGAGACATTTCCCTATGATCAGCCTCACTTGCTGATCATTTTTGTTCCACATTTCAAATGAAGTATTCCCTAAATACTTTTAAGTAGGAGTGGGCAATATGACAGTTGTTATTGTGAATATTCTGTTCTCAGTATATCAGTGAAAAGTTGAATAAAAATCATTGTATTCAGTTTTTGAAAGCGTTCTTTAAACATGACACTAGTGGTTCTCCACTACTGGTTCACTACTGAAAAAAAAGGAAATATCATAACACATGTTGTGTGTTGTAAAAATGCCTGTATCACAATATTTTTGCCATTTTGCCCACCCCTTGTTTTAATCCAGATTTTCTTGGGATTCACAATGGAATGGGTTCCACACTACTATCAGCAGTTATTCGCTAAAATTACACTATTAATTAATTGTATATGTGTATGTATATATATATATATATGTGTGTGTGTGTGTGTGTGTGTGTATGTGTATATTTTTTATATATATATATATATATATATATATATATATATATATATATATATATATATATATATATATATGATGTTTACATGACACTGGGCTACTGCGCTGACAAATCTGCATCTTTGTTTTCTTCATTTATTTGTTCATGGAAAAAATTAACTTTAAACTTCTTTTTAATGCTAATCCAATTTCTACGTTTTATAATGTTGAATTTTATAAAATCAAGCTATGTACATGGAAAATATTGGACATTGACAATGACTCAGAATTCCCACATTGGTGCATCCCATATATTTACCTATAAAGATTCAAAACTTCAGAAAACTCTCTTTTAATAATTTAAATGCCTTTTTCAACCCACAAATTATTTGGTCGGATACCAATTTTAACAAACATTGTGTTACCCAGAATCACATCCATCTATGGTTTCACCCTGTCATTGTGAGATTGACAGTTTGAATCAGGCTACGCGGACACTGACACACAGCCTCGGACTAAACAGCCTAGAACTGGGAAGTTTGTGTGACCATTCACAGTTCCCCTTTTTATTACTAGTTTTGAGGCTAAATGAATTAAGACCACAGACTACAACCACAGCACAACATTCAACATTCTACAGAACCGCATTATGTTCTTTTATTTGACAAAGGTTACGCTTCAGCTCGCATGCTAATTGCTCGGTTTCTGCGTTGGCGTTAGGGACAGTCTCCAAAATAACAAACAGGTACAACAAAGCACCTGCCCACCTAGACGCCAATTTAACTGTTCGCCACGGTTCTTTTCCATACAGTTGCCTGAATAACAAGGTTCTCTTATTGGCACAGGCTTGACATGTACACACTTCACACTGGCCTAGAGCCCTGAGCTGTCTGTGATAGCACCCATATCACAGAGCACGAGTACGATAAACATCTTGAACTCGTCTGCACACGTCTCTTTGCTGACTCTTCATTCATTTGCACACCGTTTATATCTCCTACTTTTGTTTCCTCCTCTCTCCTTCTTTATCTCTCGCATAATCAGCCAAATGTCTGACCTTCGTGGCTTTGTGTGCGATGCAGGACTGCAGATAAAGCCGAGTGTTTGATATCAGTGCTGGATAAAATCTTAATGCCCTAGTTTATATGATCTCACAGAAGGCTGGAAGTGACACAGGCCCATATTTATGAAACATCTCAGATTAAGGCTGCTGGTCTGGGATCAGGTCGTCTTTGAAGGTGCATCTGTGTTCATAGGGAAGTGGAAGTCAGAACTCCTCCTAGGTCAGTTCTCCTGCTCTGAGAGTTTTATGAGTATGGATCCTCATAGATATAGTTTGCACCTTAAATAAGGCTTTCATTTTGCTATATATGTTGTTGAATGTAGAATCCATAAAGGTACATAATAATTTCAGACCACCTCCTAGAGATTGACTTTCATGCTGAGTTTAGTACCAACTTGCATCTATCATGCCCTCTCCCTTTACCTAAAACTAATGCATCTGATTCAGCCAATAAAAGTCTTTACATTCAGATTTGTCCTGTAAGCGCAAGCAGTTTCCATCAGATCACTGGCACTATTTTAGCTAACCAATAAAGCTATAACTGATTAGTTGACTGGTGGACTTGCAGGGGGCTGCCTTAAGTTTCAGTAACATTAACTGCATTCATCTCTGGTTATAAATTCTTTATAGTAATCAGTTTTGTGTCTCTGTGTTTTGTTTTCAGAGTTTGTCCATAACTGCAGCACCATGGGCTGTCAGGATAACTGCTCCATCACCCCCTCCGGACCCAAGTGCTACTGCAGGAACGGCTATGAGGTTGGAGAAGACGGCAAGGCCTGCAAAGGTGAGTTCAGTCTCGGTTTACTGTGCAGATATCAAGCATTATTTCACCTAGATATGACAGATGCTAACAGGGCTAACAATAAGTGCAATCTAGTGAGTGCCTGTGCTGTACACACAAGCTTGTTATCTGAACTGTGAAATGCTAATACAAGCTGTTTTCAGATCTTGCGTATTTGGGAGAGAAAGCCTTTAAGACAGGGTTTCTCAACCACTGGGCCCTTCTGGGGGTTCTGGGGCCTATACTGAGGGAGAGCCAGGAGCCAGTGTTCTGTAGGGGCTGGTGATGGCTCTTCAGTGAAAAAAGTATTTGACTTAAAGAATAAGCAAGACAAATGTTTCAGTACTATGCAGAGAGATACACAATACCACTTTTTCTCTTCCCTATACTGACACTGAAAGCTTAGGTTTCAGTTGATACCAGTGATTTTACTATAGCATGCTGATTTTGGTTATCGATTGTACTCTGGATGTTAAAAGATCAGGGGCTAGAGGCGTTCGGGGGCAGGTTTTAGAGGGGGTGTATCCTTTTTGCAGTGAAATCTGTTACAAAATCTGCAGCAATCCAGCACCAACAGTTTAACAAGTTGTTCCCAGACATGGATTCTGGGAACAAGCACTCCCCCTGCCTCTCAGCTCTAGTGATGTTAGTAAGCTGTGCATCAACATGATTATAGTCATCATTTTTCTGCATTCGTATTCAGAATACTGGGATAACACTGAATCGTGAACCCAACATCAGAAATTAGATCAAATGTATTGTTATACCCAGGTTTAGGTGGAATACTTTGAAAAAGTAGTGATAGCTGAATATTAAATACACTGCCCTGAAAGTATTCAGTAATGTGCTGTAAAGTAACATGTGCATTTAGAATACCTTTATAATACATCTTGATAAGGCACATGAGGAAAAATTCTGCTGTTATTTTGATGTAATTTGCATTAAATCTCATTATTTTGGCTCTCATTGCCTACTTCAGTCCACTGCTGCTCCCATAATCCCAATTTCATTTTATGAATTATGGCAATAGTTTGCTATGTCCCACCAAAATCTTGCAAATTTGACTGTAAAGTGAGTTGCTATGTGGTTTTCTGTGAATGACATGATGTAACTTGCTACAAAGCACATGCATGAGTCCAGTACAACACAGACACTGAGCTTATCACTCGTGAACATGCCCACTACCAAGGAGGCTGTTCATTTCCAGAATGAACAGAGGAAGTTAACATTTATTCTAAAAATATTCTTAAAATATAAGAATGTAAAACTGTGTTCTGAATACTGCCTTTACAAAATGTAAATTTTAAGATGAACAAATCTTAATATGGACAAATTAAGATAATTTCTGTATCCTGAATATCACCAATACCTGTATACTGTTACATCCCAAACTCTGGTGATAACCCTAGTAGATATGTGAACACCTTCAGTAGAAGTGTGATGTTTGTGTAGCACTGTCTGTGTTATGCTGACTGAGTGTGTGTTTTGTGCTGTAGATTTTAATGAATGTGCAGTCTATGGCACGTGCAGTCAGACGTGCATGAACACTGATGGCTCCTACACCTGCAGCTGTGTGGAGGGCTACCTGCCTCAGCCGGACAACCGCTCCTGCAAGGCCAAGAATGGTATACACACAAACACATATACGAGTAATCTTCCTCTGTCCTTCCTCTGGCATTTATTATCTGTGACATGCTTTTATTTACCTGCGTAAATATTTTTTTGTGAAATTAAATTTCTATAAAAAATTCCTATGTAGATAATATCTGAAATAAAAGCAAATACATGGCAAGGACCCAACAGTGGGTTCAAACTTTTATTGCATAACTGTCTTAGCTTAAGTATAAATCATCCACTTTGCATTGTTGTCTATGTAGTTTCTGAACTGTAAGCTTTAGGATGTAATAAGCCTGGATTTTTAAGGGGTTAACGAAAGCCTTGAGGCTGAAGCTTTTGCATGCTAGAAACAGATGCTAAAGTTTGCATGCTAGAAAACAGTTGCTTTAGTTAGCCTAGTTTTTGAGAGTTTTGACTTGAAATATTTAATTGCAGAGAAATGTAAAATGTAATTATGCTGACATTTTGAATTCCCCTTTCACTGAGAGTTCATAGTTGCTAAATAAAGTTAAAACATGAAGTTAAACCAGCCACAAGTTTTCTGTGTCCCTGTAACTTTTTTCTTGGTGGCAGATAAATGTATCAAAATAGGCTTAAATATTAGCAATGTAGGTGTGTGTAATGCTATGTTCAGTGATTATCTGAGAACACTTGGCAAATACTAATGGCAGACTACTTACCAAATGTGAAGATAAATGAATCTGAACTGAGATTATAGGCTGTTAAGGACAATTAACGATTAAAAGCCCTTTCCCTCCCGATAAATTTTAAGTGGCCTGCTCTCTTTTCTGCTCAGACCCCGTGGACCGTCCTCCATACCTTCTCATTGCCAACTCACAGAACATCCAGGCCACCTCTCTGAACGGGGCCAACCCTGTCTCCATTGACACTCGCAAGACCACCGCTATGGACTTCATCTACGCTGAGGAGACAGTCTGCTGGATCCACGTTGGAGACACATCCAGTGGCACACTGCTGAAGTGCGCCAAATTCTCCAACGCTAAGAGCTTTACTGATGAGAGAACCGTCAACATCTCCCTCAGCCTGCATCGTGAGTACCAAACCCACACAGACACAGCTGTGTTTAAAATGTCTGGCCAGATGGTCCAAAATAGGGATGCGTCTAGGTGCATCATTCTGAAGGTGGAGATTCAACTGCATTTTGGAACATTACAGTTGAATATAATTGAATCCAATAATTATCAATAAAGGATGCACTTTACAATTCTCAAGCTTTTTTCTCAGCATTCAGAAACTGTGGGCACGTTAGGGCAATATAAATTAATAGTATTGACTGTAAGACTGTGAAATTGTTATTTCATATGAGTAGTCCAAAAAGTAATTGGTGGCCAAATCATAAAAAAAAAGTAAAAAAAATAAAACCAGTCCAGAGTGTCACTTTATACACATATTTATACAAGTTTAATTGTTCTTCTGTGGTATTGATTGGCAGCCTAGCATATCTTACCTGAGCTGTGTGGCTGTATTATTTATGAAAAGGCAAAGATCGATACAGGAATCTATATTGGCTGATACTCAACATTAAACTGATCTGATTGGATCAGAGGGCAAAAAAATTGATTGTGCTGACTTGGGTTAAGCATCTGGGGAAGTGGGGGTGGTGTGGCTTCGACATATGAGCAGGAATTGTGCGTGAATATATTAAAATGGTTAATTTATCTTGTTTGTTTTATTTTAAACTTTATGTAACTATACTGAGTTTATTAGAAGTTATATACTGATAGCACTTCTCAAGCTTGGCTTTCTCTCAAGCTTTCCCAAGCTTTGTGCTAGTATTGGAGGGACACTACCTCTCCAACTTTGTGTTGAGCCAGTGCATTCCTGTAGTTGCTGCCTTTGGGCCAAATGCCTATGGCTACCTATGAATTGAACCAAAATAAGCAAATTGATTCACGGTTAATTAAAAATTTCGTGATGCCTTCCATCATCTGAAATCTATCCAAACCGTTGTCGGGTCAGAAATTTATACAACTAGATCAAAATATTCAGTAGACTGAAGCATTAAGTGCTTAGCAAAGACCTTTTAACTAGCAATGGTCTATGAAGGTTCTTACTAACCACTCCCAACTTTAATAACGTCTACATTTTTCTTCCAAGTACTTTAGTTCATGACCCTTGTTGTCTGGCATTAAGCCTATATTCGCTTGCTAGTGTTGTATTTCAATCTGTGATTGCTTAAGACAACAGGCAAAGCTAGATTTGTCAGTGATATACAAACAGTTCTGAATGCTGTATATGTACTTTGCAGCTGTTTTGAAGTGTCGTGAATGGGTTCCAAGACCTGTTCCTTTTACCCAGCTTTTATATGCTGCGTTGACCGTAGAGTGGCTCTCAACTCTTAGATTATGATGTTGTTGAAGATTTTTCTCACGCTGACTTGTTTTAGTACACTTAATCCCAGATTTAGCGCTGAACCGTACAGGACGTCTCACCCTTCAGCTGCCCGAGTTAGTGTGAGAGGGTGTGTGTGTGTGTGTGTGTGTGCGTGTGTGTGTCTGTGTGTATGAGTGTGTCTGTCCTGGGGGAAAGTTCTCATCCAAACCGGACTGTTCCCTAAAACAATTCCCTTGTGAAAGAAATGAGTCACATGCTGACGTGGTGCTAAATCGTACCTGCCTGTATGCCATGATCCATGGTTCCTGCATCTGTATGTTTCTAGAAGGAACAGAAACAGAGACAAACCTTTTCGCTGCCATGTAGATACCTTGTAACATAGTAAACAAAACCACATTTTACTGGTTCAAAACACTTAATGTGGCACTCTATATACAATCCGAGAAATTTTGAAATGTGAAGCTTGTGCTATTTTCCTGTATTTCTTTTGTGAATCTACAGACTGTTAGGATATGCTGCTTGATGCTGCGTCACAACGTCCCGCACCGCATGAATAACCATGCCCACTCACCCAGACTTACACAGTTAAAGTTGTAAAACATGCATCTAACCAGGGCCACCAGAGCCATGGGGGCAAGCAGGCATTTGACCTACCACTTCTCAAAGTCCCGAGGCGACAAACCACCTTTAGGAAGCTTACGTCTTAAAAAATAAAATCTCCACTCTCCCTTGACTGCGCTGACCTATAGAAACAAAACTAAAAAACTCATTATTAGAACAAACAGTAAAGCCTTTGTGATTTCATGCTTAGTAAGAGGAGCTGCAGCTCACTCATATGGTAATAATGTTTTACTGCAATACACAAACTAACGCACTTGGCCAAAGTTTATTGCACTGTGAATTTACTAAATGTCAGTTTGGATATTTCCTAACTGCAGGCTCTTTCATACCTACCTTGTTCAGCCTTTTAATGTTTTTCTTTAGCTCTGTCCATTTTAAAGTGTGAGGACACCCATATTCACATCCGCCTCAAAGAACTGAGCCATGGTTCGGCAAAAATTGTGGGTCTCGGTCCACTTCTAGTGAACGTGGTTCAGTTCGCTTGCTGTTGGGAATACATATTTATGATGGTCGGCACCAAATGAGAGAATTCATCACTAGCATATGCTTTCCTCAGGGCACATCAGCGCTGTGCTGTCTGCATACTCTGCTTGTTGTAACAGTTACAAACGCTCTTATAGTTCGTGCAGCACAAGCTGTTGTTAATGGTAGATGGGCAGTATAATAATACAGAAGATATGCATTTGATTTTGGCACATAGATCTCAGAGCGTAGTATTGGCCAAGCATTAGCGACCCGATTGGTTAAATTCAAATAAGTAAACCAGTCGTAAAGAAGCAGACATCAAGTAAGGCAAATGTAACAGTAACATCCCTGCAGACTTTCTGATCAACAAACAACATCATCCACATGTGTAATTTGGTGCATCAGATAAAACAGCCTGATGCTCTTCAGAAATGTCAGACAGCAAATTTTGCTGAATCAAGAGAAGCGTAAGGTCAAAACAAACACTTGCGCTGTTCATGAAGAGGTTAATAGAGACATTATTACATCCTCAGTATATGTTTCATCTTGAAATGTCACTGATCAGTGACTGTGCCATAAATGACTTAAAATAAGGTCAAATGTTTGAATGTGACTGATAAAGGTAATTGTTTTGTTGTTCCACTGTTAATGTTCTGTTAATAAACAAAATAGTCTTGTACTCTGTGTTTTGTAAGACCGGTAATCTTATCAGACAAAAAAAAATAAGATGGTCATTTTGCTTGCTAAGATTTTGTCTTTTGCTGTATGTAATTTGTTCTCCGCACCAGCATGCAGGCGTCATGCCATTCTGAGTGTGCATTTCACTTGGCCCTCTGAACCGTACACTGTTAAGTAGTGTATGAAGTTGTTGATGTTTGACTGGATGCTCTTGCGTGATGGATGAGGCCTAAAAGCTCATTTAGACTAAATACTGGCTGGCGGGGCTCGAAGCCAGCCAAGACGTGACTAAGGGCTGCGGAAAGGTCACGGCTGTCCGAAACATCCCCCTCCACCCCTCCAGCCCTTAACCACAAACTCGTCTCAAACATGCGTAAGTATGCAGTGTGATGCATGTTGAAGTTTCCTCATCACCCAGGCAACATAGTCTGTTTTTGAGCTGGTAACTAGGCATAACTGTGACTGGGAATACAGTACCCATCAAAAGTTTACACACACCTGATTGAATGCATACATTTCATAGCCATTATGGTTTAAAGGCTTAAGCTTGAACCCTTGTAGGTTCTAAAATGTAAATAGTGAAGTTGATGCCTATTGACGTGTGTGTGTGTGTGTGTATATGTATGTATATGTTTGTATATATATATATATATATAATGTGTGTGTACATATATATATATATATATATATATATATATGTATATATATATATATATGTATATGTATATATATATATATGTATATATATATGTATATATATATATATATATGTATATATATATGTATGTATATATATGTATATATATATATATATATATATATATATATATATAGAGTGATATGTATAGAAATATCACCTCCAGTAAGTATTCATTTCATTTAGAATTTAAAGGTTCATTTTCAGCCTACTCTTCTCATCTGCATTTGTATCATACAAACATCATATTCTTATAAATAAATCCACACATACAGTGGAGAGGACACCTGGATTACTATCCTCTTTCCTGCTTTCTAGTGGTGGTCTTATGCTGGCACTGTGCTTTTAACTGCACAACTACTCAGCTTTATAGGGGCTGAAGTACATAGAGAAGAGAGGGTGAGACAGCTGCAGAGAAACGGGGGGAGATAAAGAAAGTGATGTGTGGGTCTCTGTCTGAGCTTACAGATGCATGCTGAGGAAGAGAAAGGGAGGAGACTGGACAGGATGTAGAGTATGTATGAGAGAGATAACCAAACTTTCCCTTGTTCAGAGTCTGTCTGAAACTTGCACTGATGCTGGTACACACACTACAGCCACTCTTATCCTCTACATACTACGTTCACCCACTCCACAATCATGACATGAGTGTCCGTCCCATTCAGAGCTATAAGAGAAGCATATCCTCCATATGCTGGAAACGAAAAGCAGCTCCTCTCCTATAGTACAGTACCACATCTGATTGAATGAGTTTCATAAACTTAAAGGGTGCATACCATGGAAAACTGAATTTTCTGCGCAGGTTTTTTTGTGTTATGTAAACATTGTCAGTATCAGTATGTACCGTTCACTCCCCAGTTCATACAGTTCGTACATGGAAGCATGGACATAGCCTTTTTTTAATTCATTTGTTTTTGTGATGTCATGAAAACGAACACATTTGCATACAGTCATGTCTGAAAGTGTGAACACCCCAGTCAAATTACATAATTTTCTAATTTTAATGTACAATATCTGAATTGCTATGTTTAACATATTGGAGTAAATGAAACATAAAACTTCATATGTGCCATAACATTTGCACAGGCTGTGTTTTATGTTTTTTTGTTTTTTTTTTCCCAGTGTATTAAATTCAGCCAACAGTAAAATGTCCAGAAGTCTGAATGAATTAATGTGTTAAATTATACAGAAGGAATGTGTTAAATTATTTTTATGTAGCAAATCAAACTTCAGTATGTCAAACTACTCAACCTTCAGCAGTTTAGCTGCACTGGTTCCCACTAACGTTATATGTGCAGTGTTTAAGACAGGCTGCCTTTTGAATAAGGCAGCATATAGGGCAGCCAATCAGAACAGAGGTAATTTATATAAATCATTCTTAAAGGTGCAGCAACAACAACAGTGTGTTTTATTGTACAAAGATTAAGAGAGGTTGGAAAAATTCATGTGTAAAAACATATGAGTGTTTTTGGCAAAAAAAATCTACAACCCCAATTCCAAAAAAGTCGGGATGCTGTGTAAAATGTAAATAAATGTAAATTAAAACAGAATGAAATGATTTACAAATCTCACAGACCCATATTTTATTCACAGTAGAGCACAGAACACACATCAGATGTTGAAAGTGAGACATTTTACCATTTCATGAAAACCATTGACTCATTTAGAACTTGATGGCAGCAACGCATCTCAAAAAAGTTGGGACAGGGCCATGTCTACCATTATGTAGCATCCCCTCTGTAAATCTGGGAGGTGAGGAGCCCAATTGCTGGAGTTTTGGGAGAGGAATGTTGTCCCATTCTTATCTGTAGGATGTAGGATTCTAGCTGCTCAACAGTCCTTGGTCTTCTTTGCCAGCTTTTTTCGTTTCATGATGTGGCAAATGTTTTCTATTGGTGAAAGGTCTGGACTGCAGGCAGGCCAATTCAGCACCCGGACCGTTCTTCTGCGAAGCCATGCTGTTGTGATGGATGCAGTATGTGGTTTAGCATTGTCTTGCTGAATTATGTAAGGCCTTTCCTGAAGGAGACGTTGTCTGGATGGAAGCATATGTTGTTCTAAAACCTCTATATACTGTTCAGCATTGATTGTGCCTTTCCAGATGTGTAAGCTGCCCACACCATAGGCACTAATGCAACCCCACACCATCAGAGATGCAGGCTTTTGAACTGTGCGCTGATAAGCTGGATGGTCCCTCTTCTCTTGAGTCTGCAGGGCATGGCGTCCATGGTTTCCGAAAAGAATTTCACATCTGACCAGAGAACAGTTTTCTATTTTGCCACTGTCCATTTTAAATGAGCTTTGGCCCAGAGAACGCGGCGGAGTTTCTGGATCGTGTTGACATATGGCTTCTTCTTTGCATGATACAGCTTTAACTTGCATTTTTGGATTGCATGGTGAACTGTGTTCACAGACAATGATTTCTGGAAGTGTTCCTGAGCCCATGCAGTGATTTCCAGTACAGAATCATGCCTATTTTTAATGCAGTGCCACCTGAGGGCCCGAAGATCATGAGCATCCAATATTGACCTTTGGCCTTGTCCCTTGCATACAGGGATTTCTCCAGATTCTTGGAATCTTTTGATGACATTATGTACTGTAGATGGTGGGATGTCCAAAGTCTTTGCAATTTTACGTTGAGGAACATTCTTCTGATATTGTTCCAGTTTTTGCCGACCGGTGAACCTCTGCCCATCTTTGCTTCTGAAAGACTCTGCCTCTTTAAAATCCTTGTTTTATGTCTGGTCATATGAGTTGGCTGCAAATTGCTCCTCCAGCTGTTTTTATTAGCACCACTCACTTTTCCAGCCTTTTGTTGCCCCAACTTTTTTGAGATGCGTTGCTGCCGTCAAGTTCTAAATGAGTTAATGTTTTTCATGAAATGGTAAAATGTCTCACTTTCAACATCTGATATGTGTTCTGTGTTCTGTTGTGAATAAAATATGGGTCTGTGAGATTTGCAAATCATTGCATTCTGTTTTTATTTACATTTATTTACATTTTACACAGCATCCCAACTTTTTTGGAACAGGGGTCGTACATAAATGTCAGAAATGGACCTCAAGGAAGGATAAAATGTGAGAAAAATGCAGGACATGGGCTCTTTAAATACATTTTGATTGAAATGTTTATGCATGTTATTTTTTCCGAAGACACTTAGAAATTGTGTTAAATAAAGTTGGTGCCTACAAATGAGTGTGTGTATAACCGTTTAAGAAATATTTCTATGAATATTTCATAGAAGTGAAACATTTCCCCACTCCAGCAGACTTATTATAAGTTTTTAAATAGTTTTTCATTTTGATTTTTGATTTCAGTTTTATTTCACTTCGTCTTAAAGATACATAGTTTTATTTTATTTTTTATTTTCTGATCAGTAATAGTAATAGTTTTAGCTTTGTTATGCTGAACACTGTAATACTAGGTATATGATAAGTGTAGAATAAAATTATCAGAACAGTGCACTGAGCTCAGCTTGACTCTAGCTTTCCTTAAATATGGCTAAACGCAGAAGGAATCCACTTCTAAACTATTTAATGGAAAAAAACTATTTTTTTGGCAGTTATTCCATTTTGTTTTGGTTAGTTTTACAGTGGACATGATAAACCAGCGCATTTTTTCACTTCTAGTCTTCAGTTTAGTAATAGTTTTAGTTAACTATAATAACCCTGCACCCCACCACTTAAGCTAGTGGTTCTGAGCAGTCAACAAGGCCTCCTCATATGTGGAAGTCTGTTTGCAGACTCTTAAGTGGTTCCTTATTAAGCTGCTTGAGGGGAGGGCAAGAGTGTGCATGCAAAACTGCATGAAAGCAAGGATCTAAAATAAAAGGTGCATCTGATTATTTTAAGATTTCTTGTCTTATTTCATAGTTATGGTGCCTTTAGTTTTATTCTAATGTGTTGAAAATAGTCAAAATAACCCCTAAATGGACTTTCCAAAATTTCAGTCATTTAGATGCAATCAAAGTCATTTGGAGTGAGTTGGTGTGAAATGGTGCTTTACAGACTCAGATTTCTTTAGAGGTGCTGATGGGAAGCAGAGGTCACAATGCCTTCAAATCAAGAATAGCCATTTTATTTACTATCCAAAAGAGCCAGTGGACCCACGTTGTGTGAAGTTCATAATAATACTAGTAAATGTGAAAAAATAATTCAGCTTTGAATGCCATGCATGTCATTTTTAGGCCAAAACGTAATCTCGAAACCCTCATAAAACAAATCATGCAGTGTATTCGTATCCATTTCATTTTCTATCACCAATCACGCAATCGCTGTGAACAATTCGGACTCAGTAAGTTTCTCTAGAACAGAACATTCCGCATCAAACCACTCTGGTTCTTCAGTCTCTTTGCATATACACTTGCTGCCAGTGAGGGAAGCACCAGAGCGCTGCCTCTGTACTATGTCTGTCCAGAGTGCCCAGCCACATGCCAGGCAGACCAAAGGAAGCGATGACTCGGGCACTTTTTCTTTCAGCCTGTGCATTTTTGTCTCTGCGTTGCAGAAGTGATCCCAGCCTCAGGGAAGAGCAGCTGGGCGGTGAGAGCCAGCGCTGGTTCACTTCTCACGGTCTGAAAAACGGCTAGACAATGAAATGATAGCAACAACTTTTAAAAACAAACATTATTTTGGATATCGATGATTGACTTGCAAAGTAGTTTTTGAGAAAACGCTTGAGTTTTCACTTCAACTTCAGTCGTACATGCAAGCTCATCAAAATATGCTGTTCATGCTATTCATGTGAAGTGTGGAGATTTTGGAGTTTAATTTTGGGAAGAGTGTGAGGATCTCCTGCAAGCAGAGAACTCTGAGGGAGAATCCCACCTTCCTCCAAACACAGAACAGCAGCAGTTCATGGTTGTTGTTCAGCCAAGACATTTCTGTTTCTTATTTCAGTGAGCCAATCAGAATCAGTATATCTGAAAAAAATATTTGTAGCAGATTCTTGTTTGCTCTTGTTTTCGATAGATGCTAAAGCAAATTGATTTGGAAGCTCCTTCTTTCTTGTTTGTTTCTGAAGTTTAATTGTCTGACTGACTTGCTGTGGTAACTTTAACATGCCTTGTGAACCTACTAGTGAAGTGAGCTATCAATAACATTTAGGTCACAGTTCGTGGTTTTATATTTGCATATTTCTTTCTTCAGTGGTTTTGGCACTGTTAATGTGGGTGAATTATCTTTTACATCCAAGACACCTACGCCTTTTTTTTTGGCCTGGAAATTAACATGGTTCCTCATAGAACAGAGTGATTTCTATGTACTGTTGTAAACACTGTGCGCTAAGGGAGCATGCAAGTGGCAATCAGCGGAGTCCAAGCACAGGGTGCAGATATGGCGGCTTATCAGCCAGTATAGGTGTTCTAGCAGATACAACACAAATGGTGGCCAGTTAGATTTTTTATGACCTCCATTTATAACGATTGTTGGAATGAAATTTATTCAAATTATTTTCCCATGGTTGGGAAAGACAGTAATCTGTTTATGTCGCAACAGGCAGATTGTTAATTGGGTGTATTTTCATCAGTTGGCTTGAGGAAAATACATGTAAAAAAAAAGAAAGCAGAAGTCACATTTACTGAGACAATGAACAAAACAAGAAAAGCTCTTACTTCTGACTTGACTCTCTAACCTTTAGAGAGCAACAGTGATGCTCAAGCTGTGTCTTTCGTCAATTGGGAACTTTTAAGAGTGGGCAATATGAGTATATTTAATTGTTAACGTGATAGACGATATATGAGTTTGTGAGAATATCGTGGATATCTGTTTAAAGAACACTGAACACCTGCACGATTTAAAAAATGGATAATTAGTCCTGTTTAATTGGTTTTAGTAAAGTGCAGAATAAGAAATCTTAAGTAAAAATCTTTGTACTCAATTTTTGATGAGTACTATGTCAGCATATTGTGGTATGTGTTATGTTTTGCGAAAATGTCTTTGGTTTGATATTTTTGCCATATTGCCCACACTTAGGAGCTATTAACTATTAACAACTAGGAAGCGAAATAGCTAATTTGGCTATTTTAGGCTTGTACCTTAACAAGTGCAGTTGCTTGCAATGAACTTAAAAAGACAATTAAAATATTAATTTGAAGTTATTTATAAGGCAGTAAATTATAAGCTAAGGTTTCATGATCATGACAGGCCTAATTTGGAATAAATATATATATAATTAGCAGTAATTATCCATTACGACTGACATGGGGAAAATGAAAAAAGTGCTAGTCAGAAAGCTGGCCTTTCTTGGTCCACTTTATACTGGAGCTTCCATCCGCTGCTGTGATTTCAGGCTGAACCGGGCCCACAAGAGCAATCCCCTCAGCACGCACTTGTCCTGTGACTCAGCCTCCTGTCCATCTATGAGCTTCAGCTGCCAGAGCACGCAGAAATGCAGCTCACACGTCTGGCTCAGGATCTGGCTCCAGGCTTTTGTAATGTTTTCGGGTCCCGGCCAGGCTCGGCTAAGCCCGACTTAGCCGCGGAACGGCAGGTCTGCAGACGCTCCCCAGCTGCGAGTGCTCCCGAAGCAGATTCAGTGTGGTTTGATGTTCCGCTCTCCCTCGGAGTCAGCCACTGAAGGCATGTGGAGGCAGATGCAGGGCTTTGGGCAAATCACTTCCTTTAATGAGCTGCTGAGGTATGAAGTTCAGCAACACAGCAGTTCTGTTGAATCTCAGCCTCAAAACAGATGCTGGCAATTATTTACTACACTACACATACCAAGATGCATGATACATTCCATAGAGCAGAAGTTCATGTGAAGTTTGTTTGTCCAGTGCAAATTTTTCATGCACTGTATATCTTGGTCATTTAAAGCTATTGTTTGGTGGAAAAATAAATGTACCTTAGTAGGTCTATTTAAGTTATTTATAAACTAAATTTGGTTTGAGGCCAGTGTGTGATGATGTAGGCCAGAAGCATAGACGCAAACGCTTCAGGTTACGCAAAGTTTTGTGCATTGTTGAATTTTAAAATGTGTTAATTCATCGGTTGAGTTTAACCTACTGGAAAACATAAAATGTGTCGTAACTATTGCACAGACCAAAAACGTTACCAGATACTAATATGGGAAATCTGTTTCACAGCCCACCCTGTTTTTCTGGTGTTTCAGTAAAATCTTTTCGGTAAAAAGTGTTGTTTATATTTTTATAAACAGTACATATTGTATTAATGTTGTTTGTATTTAGTCTATTATTAGTTTTTTTTTCTCAACAACTGAATAATTAATGCCCAATTAAATAGCTTTTTAATTCCAAAAGAACAAGTAAAACAGCACACTCTCCTCTAATGTCAACATGTTTAGTTAGATAGATAGTGCAGATGCTCTGAGGTGTCCTCAATCACCCTCTTCAGTACTGAGTGTTCTGCTGCCACGATAATGTAAGAACCATGTGTTTGCAGTGCGTTGGCTGGGAGTTGTCATTTGCATAATTATGTTGAGTATTCTTCTTGACCTAGGCATACAGTTCGCTTCCATTACTTATCAGCGATATTAGATTTGTAGCTTCAGGGTAAAACTAGACACCAAACATGTCTTGTCTGATAGATTATATAGGGTATAATGGAATTGTGTACGATTGATTACTTTCTTTTTTCTTTGGTAAACTATTACTTTGTATGAGAATGTGTCAGGCGTTTTTGTTGGACTAGATGTAAGGAGTGAACTTCTGCATCTTCTGTGGCTCCCTATCTCAGATATACAAAATTTAAGCCATAAATCTTTGTCCCAGTCCAATTACTCAGCATCCACAAGGCTCTACACCAGCTGAAGCAAACTAATTACAAGTGATGTTGAAGTTCTGATCTCTCTTTAACCAGGGCCATAAATCTCCAACCTCAGCTCCTCGATCTACATTAGACTATTCAGCCAAAATATTATCACAGCTAGTTCCATAAGCACTCTGTGTGCCAGAAGGCCTCAACTGGCGAGGCATGGAGTGAGTTAAAGCGATAGTTTGGCGAAAAATCTTTTGTTTTCTCCCCTCCCCTTATTTTACTACTTATCCCAGGTGTAAATTATTAGCTAAGACAGAGGTGTCTGAAGTTCTGAGCTTTTTTAGTTTCTCACAGGAGCCAAAGGGCTAATGTAGCTAAGCGCTAATAGGAATAGGATTGGTGGGTGACTTTAGAACATTTGTCTGGTAGTTTACAAAGTGGTAAAGGGTTTGGGGCCTGAGTTGTAATCCTACTGGCAGGCCGGACAGCCCCAGTTTCACACAGGATGGGGCGATTTATAGCTGCGGCATGCTGGGCAGATGAGCTGGCCAGATGTGCCCTGGTGACCAGTCTGGCTTGTGAAAATAAGCACGACATGAAAGCAGGCCAAAACTCGCACACACTTTCCAGCAGAGATACCCAGCAGTGTGCTAGCTCTTCATTCAGACATAGCAGGGAATGAGTAAGTCCCACCCTTCATGACAGATTGATGCATTGTTGAACTCATTGATCTTGTTTTAGTGATGCCCAAGGATCACATGCCGTTTAAAGGAATAGTTTGGCAAAAAAACACATTTAACCCTTAACCCAAATGCAGTCGATCAGCCAGGACATGTTTGAGGTCTGACATTTGCTGTTTAAAAGGAGCTGTCCACAAAAAAACACCAGCAGCCTTTTTATACATCACTCCAGCCTTTTTGAACATCACTCTATCTAAATGAGAACACTGAAACGACTCACATGATACATACTAGCCCAGCAGAAGGTGATAATACCCCATAAAATGTGGTCATATGTCACAAGAAGAGCACTGTTCACATGTGTATTGTAAAAATTTTGAGTGTGCTGTGAAGCTGAATCAGAGATTTTCTGTCAAAAAGTGATGGTAGAGTGTTACAAACACAGTAGCCTTTAACTTGCACCCTGTCAGAGTTAGGATTTTTTTTAAATCTGTTTTTGGTTAATGATCATAAAAGTCATACATTAAGAATCATTGAGAACATTTGCAGTCAAGTTGACACCCCAATGAAAAGATTTGAGCACAGTACATTCTGACACCTACATACTGTGGTTTAATGAAAAGTTTAGTTATAAATGTGTCATCTGTGTAAAATCACTCCCAAATAGCCAAGCACACAGAAACGTCTTCGTTAGCCGCACTTCAGAAAGAAAGTTGTGAGGAATACTTAGTAAAAACCAGGCTTCATTTTGCCCATTAAACATTAAAAACCGAGTTTTTAAAAATGTTCACCTGAAGAGCATTTTCAGAACCCTACAAATTCCATTTTTGTGTGGACAGGTGTTCAAAGTGCATTTTTTTTTTTTTTAAATATCCAGATGCATGTGGACAAGGCCTTAGTTTTGCACTGGGGCTAATGTTCCTAACAAGCAGTGAAAGCTAATACCCAACTAATTAGAACTGTACAAACTGCACACCTGAATCGTCATACATTCACATCAAACTATGTCGAGTTGTAAAGCAATCTCAAATACTTACCTATGTGCTTTCAGACACTGTATAACTTACTGTTATCTATACAAATGGACACAAAATATTATAAGCATCCATCCTGAAGCCTGAGTTTAGTTCATACTGAATGCACTGAGCTGGATAATTTTGCCCTCATACTAAAATTCATTGTCACCGGTTGGAATGGTCCTGCTTGTTTTTTTGGCAGGTCTTGGCATTGGTGACATCTCACAAGCTGCTGGGTGCATTGAGGTAGTCCTGGCGTGATTCATATTCCTCCCTGCTGGCTGGAATGCTTCTGGAACTTTTTCCAGCACTCCCAGAGTCTGGCTGAGCTGCAGAGAAACCTGTGCATATGCTTTAGCAATCAGCACGCAATCAAATCTCTGTGTCATTCTTTAGAAGAGCAGGCTGAGAGTGGTTTCTAGCAGGGAGGAATGCAGCACTGCACAGGAATCAGAATCAGCTCTCGAATCTGGCCGGGAATGCCTGGCCTGCACTGCAGAACTCCTCTAGCTTTACAATTCATTCACTCGTTTCTCCGCTCGGCTCAACATGACACATGACCTGCATTTAATGGAGCGTTGCAGAGGCTTGCGTTTTCTCAGCAGTAGAGCGTAAGGCCAGTCCTCTAGCTAATCAGCAGCATTTGGCTTCAAGTGGGTGTGTGTTAAAGGAGTAGTTTGGCCAAGAAAATCTAATTTATAAAATTTCCACGGAATTGGTTCAGAGTTCAAGACACATTTCAGACTTTTTACTGACTTGGACATGAGACTAAAATCCTTTTGCTGTGAATGATCCTGGGCTTTTATTATATTTATTTCATTGAAATAAATGACTGAACTTTCCATTTTGTCACATCCAATACAATAATAATTCCTCCATAACTTTGTTTTGGTAGTAACTGTTTCATTGGTGACAGTTTTAGCTCATTTTGAGCAGAACTCAAATATGCTAGCCAGTACATTACTAACAAACACAACTGAACAGCTGTACACACATATTATTAAAACACACAAAAATGACTTAATTGTGTAAATGGTGTTTCAGTAGTGACAATTCTTAATGTTACACACTGATTTTGAGACTTTGGGTCACATTTACTTCAAAACAATGGGGTCTAACTGCTCACCATGTGGCCATGAAGGACAGGGATACAGTCTCACTTCCTGCTATAAAATGCATGCGTGGCTGAAATAAGGCTCCATGTATGGACTAAAACTCTTTATTTTGCTAGTGACATGAAGATGTGGAACAGCATTTTTTGAATAATGGATAATTGTTTTTATTTAAATATTAAACCCATCACAAATATAGATATTACTACCTGACTTTAAAAGAAATCAAAAAATCTTATTAAAAAACATTTTAAAAAGGCAAAAAAGTACTTTTTTAGGGTTTGGGACAGCCACCTTCCAATAAAAAAGTGCTTTCTAATCTTAGTCATGGTTTTAGTCATAATCATCTAACCATAGTCATAGTCTAATCTAGTCTTTATTCACTGTTAGTGGTTTCTGACACTGTATGATAGCTACTGTTTTTAGCTATGAAATGGTCTTTTGTTCATTTTGACTGCATTAGCCTTATAGCTTCAGTGCAAAACTAAAGAAACAAAGTGCAGACAACAAGAAAGTCTTGGCTGATCGACTACAGTTAGGGTAAGGAGAAAACGATGAAAATTAGATTTAGCACCACACATTTCCTTTAATGTATAGTAGAAGTGCCCCCATGTGAACCGTAGCTGACTTAGTAATTAGATTGTTAGGCTGGGGTGTCTGGTTATCTGATGCATCTCTGTTGTGCATTTGTGTCTGTCAGAGATTCTCCTTAAGTGGCGTGGTGTTGAAAAGGGTTGTCCATTCATAGGGCTGTGGGCGGTACATCTCTGGCCCAAACACACACTTGCTGCTTTGTTCCCCCTGCCTTGGCTCACATCTCCATCTTTGCTTTCGCCAGCATCTCTGTGTTACTGATACTGTTAAGCTGTTAGGAACCCTACCTAACTGCTGGTTCGGACCATGTCTTTTGCACTCCTGTTACGCTCCTCCAGTGATGTGTGGTTATCTTTGTTTCAGTGAATAGTACTTGGGAAAATTATATGCTACTGTTTGGACATTTAGAGTCACCTGTCATATTAATAATTATTGATATTTTATTTAATAATAACATACACAATAGATTGCTGTATTACAGTCAGTATAGGTATATTTAGGTTTTTAATGTTTCAAATGTTTAAACGTATATATTTAACAAAAAATTACCCAGAAGCCTCAGCAGCTAAATATACTAACATTTTGTTCAGTATTTAGTGTGTTCATCCTTTGCCTTTATAGCACTTCCATTCTGTTCAGGAGACTTGTTTTACAGTTTTTACAAGAAATCTGCAAGGATAATTTTCCACACGTCCAAAGTTCAGTCTTAGAAGTTGGTTACATTTGCTACTTCTCACCATTCAAGTAATCTCAATCAAAATTTAGACTCTTCTGTCCATAACACCTGCCCTGCGATGGACTGGCGACCTGTCCAGGGCGTATCCTGCCTTCCGCCCAATGACAGCTGGGATAGGCTCTAGCACCCCAACGCGACCCAGAAGGATAAGCGGTTTAGAGGGTGTGTGTGTGTGTGTGTGTGTGTGTGTGTGTGTGTGTGTGTGTGTGTGTCCATAAAACCTGTTTTGGTTCTTCTAGCGCAGAAGTTCTTCTCATTTTTCCACACATCCAAAGTTCAGTCTCAGGAGTTGGTTGTCTCTCATGATCCAAGCAAGCCAAACACATTTAATGATATTGAGGTTTTGACCTTGGGGTGCTCAGTGCATTGTTCTGAGAACTCCAGCGGTTTCTGTTTGGTTTGCAAATTTTCTTTATGTTTGTCCCTTTCTTTTTCTTAATAATGGCTTCTTGACAGCTACAAATCCTTTCAGACTGAGTGTTCAGTTGTCTTTACACAGTGGAAGGATGGACAAAAATACCTGTGCATTTGTTTTCGGATCTGAAGCGAGAGTAGAGCTTGATTTTTTCCTCTCTCTCAAAGATGAAAGCTTTAAGTGCTGTTTATCTGATGGGGACAGTTTTAGTGGTCCACCAGGTCATGGATGGTTGTTAGGAGTCTTTTAAGGTTGTTCGGATGGTCTATTAGGAGTTTCTCTGTATCTTTTAACAAACTCCTGCTTTGGAGATCTCCTGTTTTTTTCCAGCTTATTTTCTTTTGTCTTTCCTTTCCCCTACGCAAATGACTTATCGTATATCTAATCAGAAATATGTCCTTAAGTATAAATAACTTAATGGCTGTTTTGACTGGAAATTAAGTAAACGAAGGGGTAGTCTCTGACCTTTGTGCAGTGCTGTACCTGCACCAAAATTGGTTTTATATTATTGAATACAGTGACTGTAAACTTTTGAATGGTAGTGGAGGTATCCTGCATTTGGCCACTTCGTCAGAAATTCATCCCTGGCTTTCGCTGACTGTCTCTTCCTGTTCTGAAGTGCGTTCCTTGCCTGCTCTGAGCTTGAGCTCCCTTCACCAGCCTGCTGCTTTTCCTCTTAGGCTCTGAGCGATAGCAGATGTTCTTGCAACACTTATTGTTTCACAACAGCTCCCCCACATTCCAGTCCATGGGCGAATAGGGCCGGGGCTAAATGAGAAACACACGACAGTCTGTCCGTCCTCCACGCTAAGAAAGTGTCAGGACGTGTTTTTGGCCGGATCCAAGGCCCCCATAGGGTTTTGGAAGTTTCCGGAAAAGGTTTAGCTGTGGGACTTTTACTGGAAAGTAAGGACTCAAGGCTGTTTTTCTTCAGTGAGAGGGTAGTGTGCGGAGAAGACTTGTGTAGGGGGACATGGTGGTGGGGGAAGGGGTGGTCGGTGTTTCTCAACAAGCATCTGATTTACTGTAATTACAGAGGGGTTGGGACTGCTTACCCTTGAACAAGGTTTCATTATCTGTGTCCACTTCAGCCTCCCAAAGTAGTGCTTGAAATATTTGTCCAAACCCGACGGGACCTGACTGCTCGTGTTGGGTTCGGACGTCATTTCCCAAGTACATGTCGATTTCACAATTTCACTGTCAGGTGTTTTCCTTACCTTATTCTTTACTTTCATTACCTTATTATTGGAGGTAATAGAACATTTTATTTGTTTCTATGTAACATGTTCTATGTGCAGAGATTAAGTTTTAGTATTGAAGAGGTGAAACTAACATCCTACTATATCAGCACCACGCAGCGTAAGAATAGTGCTGTATGGAAAGTTTATCCATACTAAAAACATTTGAGATGCTCTTCAAAAGTGTTATTTGACAATTAATTTGTTAAAAGAGAATGTAAACTTCATTTTGGACAGCTGATTTTTTACAATTATTTTATTATACAACAATAATGTGTTTTATAATTTAT
The DNA here is from genome assembly GCF_904425465.1 of Colossoma macropomum. Classification (NCBI taxonomy): domain Eukaryota; kingdom Metazoa; phylum Chordata; class Actinopteri; order Characiformes; family Serrasalmidae; genus Colossoma; species Colossoma macropomum. The sequence goes on along the minus strand of NW_023494802.1, from coordinate 28,771,764 downwards.
CTGCACTTTAATAATGGTTATTATTGTCACTGCACAAGAGCCAGTGCAGTCTTGTCAGGTTTATTCTGAACTTTAGGACTTAAGGCTTGGGTCACATTGGCATCAATGCTCAATTCTCATATCAGTGCATCCCTAAATTTTAGAGATGTAGGAAAAAGAAACCAGTTTAAATGGGTCAGTGGTAGTACGCATGCGCTGGTAGTACATAAAATCACAGGGCATAAATGGGTTAAGTTTAATTACTTAAATCAAGGATTTTTAACCTGGAGGTTGCGACCACCTTGGGGGACCCAACATCGTATATCGCAAGTGATGTATCTTACAAAAAGAAAATACATTGACAAGTGGCTGGCGAAAAAGTGGGAATAAGAGAGTTTAGAGGTGGATCCCTTTAGTGTTTAAGCCATCTTTTAAGGAAAACTTGAGCTAAGCTGAAAAATGACAGCAAAAATGGGAATGATGTTTTTTCTTTCTGTACACACGACAAAACAATTGATCTAAAGCAAAGTAGAGATGGCTTATAGATATTGATGGGTATTGGGCCAATATTAAGCCAATATTGGCCAATTTAAGCTTGGTAATTTTAAGAGAAGAAATATTGTATGGGCCTATACTCAATGTTTCAATATCGGAATCGGTGTCATGCTGTCCCTTACTGAAAGGTTAGAATCTGCACTTTTACCAGGATTTCGTTGCTTGTTTCAAAGAGCTACACATGAAAAATAATATATTATAAACACCACCATGCTTTCACTATTAACTGGGACCCCTCAAGGTTAATACGACCGCCCAGTGACCAAGCTGAGACTAATCGAGTCTGTGACGGCCCCTTCTGTACAAGGACTTTCAAGTTGTTGGAGGTTCTTCAAGCCTCTGTGTTCTACTCCAGTGCGCCACTGAGTGGTCTTGGCTTGGCTTAGCGGAGTGGCCCAGTACGCACCTGTCAGCCCGCAGCGCCAGAGCAAGAGCTGAAAATCAAAGTAGAACTTGCGACGGATCCTGGAAGTATTGAAGTTTAGGAGCTTTGATATAATGTTTGTGAGGGAAAGCCTGTGTTGCGTCTTTCTCAGAAGGAAGCGCAGTGGCAGCTGTTAAAACAGCAAGCAGCTTGGGATGCCCCTCACAGCTGGGACCCAGCATAGCCCTCACAGAAAGACTCTGATTGTCTGAGTGAGGGAACTACAGAGAGAAAGAGAGAGACGGTAGACCATCTTTTCAGGCTCTTTCCCAGAATTGGTCTTTGGAAGGGCTTGCCTTCTATACTGTATGATATCCTGATCTGATCTGAATGTCGGCTGTTGAAGTCGATTAAAGTCCCCCTGCATTCAAAAATGTGTTTTTAGAATACTATTGGGTGTGCGCACACACTTTTACACAATTGTCTGTTACACAGAATCATGTGTAGTCAAGCAAAGCTTCCCTGATAGCAAGAGGATAGTGGACCACTATCGGCCTACTGATGATAAAGCTGGTGGTCCAATGGCGTTTTGCTCATCGTTTTCTGGGAGGTCCACCGATGGTTAGGCAGAGTATTAGACAAAATTCCACTTATTATCACTCATTTTCCACTCACAGTCCAATTTACTTTTTTCCTTCCTTCTTTTCTTTAGTTACACTTTGTAAATTAGTAGTTTTCTATAAAATCATTTTATATCAGGCCTTGTCATTATTTTTCCTCTGTGTTGTTTGTAATATTTGTCAAAGTTTATTCTCTAAAATTAAGGACTGTGTGCATTTAAAATTTGTTTGGGGAGATAAAAAGCTAGTTGGAGCTTGTTTGCTGGACAGTAATCTGGGTGGTCCGAGGGTGGACCAGCAGTGGTGTATAGTTAGCGGGGTGCCGACCTTATCAAGCCAGCAGACCGATATACGCTTTCTATCTGGGTTTTTACTTGAGAGTGAAAATATATGCCAAAAAAATCACTACTATCTACTATCATACATACTAAAAACATTAGAATTGGCTACATAGCAACTAAATAAACAAACATTACTCACAGTTAAAAGTTATGTGTCTGTTTGCATAAGTTCCATGATGTGTCTCAAATAGTGTGTTTACTGCTTTCTTTTATTTGCCTTAGTTAAACGCAATCAATTCATGTTTTGCTTGCGGCTTAATATAGTTGTCAAATCTAAAGATGGCGTAAAATGACTGCAGTCAGCTGAAATAATTGTGATTATCTCAAATAATTGCGATTAGGCAATTATGATAATTGTGAGAGGCCTAAGCTATAGAACGTGTCTGTGCTAACATTGCCGACTTGTTTGAAGTGTTTTGACTGTGCAGTAAGCTGTCAGCTAAAATAGATAAATGGTGTATTTAAAATGATGACTGTCAAATTTATACTCCTAATCTAGTTAACTGTCAAATGTGGAGCTGTTCTAGTAACAAATAACATGCTACTGCAATAGCTCAGTGAGGCTTCAGTGAAGCAAGTTTAGAGAATAAAGGCTCAAATCTGAGGGTGAGCCTTTGTTTTTGTGTGTGGAGTTGTTAGCTTAAGCGCACCAGAGGCTAGCGTTAACTCAGCGAGTAGGCTTAAATACCAGCAATTCTGGCTCACTGATGATACAGTGAGGCAAGTTTAGGATAAAGACTCCAGTCTGAGTGGATGAAGCTGTATTTTTGTGTATAGGGCTGTGTGCTACTTTTGATTCATATTCTGGTTAGTGCTAGAGGCCTAACGCTTTGCCACAAGGCTAAACCACCAGACCATAAAGGCTCAAATCAGAGCAAGTAAAATCAAGTGACCTGTGCCAGAGTGACAGAAAGACAGAATCTTTCTGACTATAAAAGCTACAGTGGGAGTTTAGTTTTGCTTTTGCTCTGCGTAATATCGGTGTATTCAGTCTGTAACATAGAGATGGCTTTCAGGGTAGTGGGGTAGTCTTAGGCCATTTTAGTACTTTCTTGGGCATAAAAGTAATACATAAAAACATTTAGCAGTTTATCATTCATAGTAAATTACTATGTGTGTTTTACATGATGATTTTAGGGGTACTTCACAGCTTATTCCAGTGTGTTGGTATTAGATGAATAACAACCAAATGAAATTTTAATTCTTTCGTCTGTTGTTTCATCAGTGTTTATGTGGGAAATAAGAAAATAGCTGTTTGCGATATCTACAGTGTCAGCATTTTGAGTGTGGTTAAGCTAACTGCTTTTCCTCAAAACATGATGAAATTAGCCACATCTCAAATTTTGTGTGCAGTGGTTATGAATAGTCTAGTGTTGGTAAGAAAAACAATGTGTTTAAAGCTGAGAAAAAGGTGTAGCCTACTTTGTGCATATTGAATTAGCTTTAAATATGAAAGTGGTCTATTCAAGACCCTATTAAATAGCAATATTAGAAAAGAACTCCTAATAAACAAAATGGATCAGTTCAGATGGTGTAGCAGTATGGGCATGCAAAAATGAAGTGAATTTAAATTGGATGGTTTAGCATATCTTAACTAAGTTGTAGACTGTCATTTGATCTGATGATGCTAGATTGGATATGAAAGGGGAAAACAAATGAGTCTGATCTGACTCTGTAACAAATCTAATGTTGCTTGAAGCACAACATAATGTAAAGTGAACTAAAGTAGGTCACATGATGATAAAAAGAGCCACAAGTAACCTGATGCTAGCATGAAAACAAGTAGCAAGTAGTCCCGTTTTGTTTGAGTGCTTTGCGTGAAGTGCACTCCACTGACAGTAGCTGATTTTGAGGCCTAGTTGCTTTTCAAGCAAGAAAAATCAGATTGATATCAGATACTTTATGTTTCAGCGTCTGTTTTGGTGTCAGGAAGGAAAAATTATTTCATTTCTACTAAATTAGATTGGTTTTGCTAACTTTAATGTGCTTAGACTGTGCACTGTGTGACTGTATTGTCTTCAACATAGAAATATCGAATATATTAAACTTGATATTGTGGCAGATTCTCAGTTTTAAAGGAAAAATATGTAAATGATAACTATCTATGACTTTGTCTTCTGTAAGCATATCTACTTGCACCTCACAGTGGTGCTCGAGTAATCCCCAGGGTGAGATTTTCTGGTTTAAAGCCTAGGGAAAACCCTTTCTGATGATGTACGTCGAAGGTGCAAGGAACTTTTAAAAAGATGTAAATAAAAAAAAAAGGAAAGCAGAATTATTGAATTATTTTTATTTTTTTTTCCCTGCTAATTATCTAATGCAGAAGGAAGCCAAATAGCTAATGTTACTGCTAGGAAGCTGAAAATTATGTCTGCATTTATTAGACTCTACGTCAGTGGCCTAGCTAGCAGTCAGGATTTTGTTATCCCTCACAAGGGATCCTTAATGACTGTATGATGTATTTGCGTAATGCTGGGTAAAAATAAAAACGAAAAAAATTAATTCTATAATTGTTAATTTCTACACTACAGAGTACTAGTAGATTATAAATAACATATGAAATGCTCGATTTAGGCCAGAATTCACCTTCTAAAGGACTCGAGTTGACATCCCTTTTGTATTAGTTACCTTATTTGGCCTTTGGAGCAGGTGTGCAGTCACAGTCACACTGGATGAGAAAAGCAAAAGCTTAATGAACATGTAATGTTACAGAGCGCTGTACAATGATTTATCTGATGCTAAAGTCAGTGTGTGATTGAGTATGTGCTGTTCTCTCGAGTCTCCTGCCTCGCTCTCTCATGTGTATGTATCTCAGTGCCACGTAAAGAGTGAATAATAGTCTTGTGACAAGTGAGTCAGTGTTTGGCACATACACACAGACACAGACTGCCTCTTTCTCTCGCTCACAGACAGGCATGCGTACTCAGTAATTAACATAATGATCTGGGAGAAAAAAGCAGCCGCAACCTCATTGCTTTGTAGTCCACATTCACTACATGGATAATTACTGTAAAACTCTTCTTTTGTTTCATCTGAGGCTCTGACCTAACACGGCCCATCCGGAGTTCTATAGTTAGATGGGAAAAGTAAGGCAATGTGGAATAAGGGAAGAGGGAATGTGCCTGTGTTAGAGCCTGACCAGTATAAAACTTTCACTGGTAGTGATACTGATTTCAAAGAGGAATTCCACCAATTTTCTCTGCATAATTAAATCTTTAAGATGTAAACAAAGTCTTTCCGAGTGGTTTGATGTGAAATGGTCCGTTCAAAGTCCAAATTGTTTGCACTGGTCTTGACGGGGAACTGAACATCTGAAGAGTTTAATACCTTTTAAAGCTACAGTAATGTTAATGAATGCACTGCCTGATGCCTTAGACATTGTTTTAGGATAGTTTTCAGATAAGATTTTATCCTAATACATAATTTTGAAATCCATTCATCCATTTTTAAATCCATTCCTTTTTTTCAGGCTTATCACTGTTTCTCCACTATCAACATCACATATAAAACTCTGAAGGAAGATGTACGTTCATGACTCATTTTGAATAAGATAGAATGGCTGTATTTTTGTAGCCATCGAGTCCTCTGGCTCTCATCACTACCATTGTAAAGAAATCCAAATAAGTACGTTTCTTTAAAATGAATCATTTCATGTTAAACTCTGCATGACTTTGTTTACAGCTGAACATTTAAATTGTGTAGAAATTTTGAAAAATTGGGGGAATTCCCCTAAAAATTCCAATAACTCATGTCAGCTGACACAGTTTTCTATGTTCAAAATTTAAGCAGACTCCAGTAGTTGTTAAACTGTGCTTTACTAAGTGATATCAATGTAAATTATGTTGCTTATGAATAACCATATACCTCGTCCTAACAGCAAGTGACACGAATAGGCGAAGTGACACGAACAGGCAGAAAAGCAAGGTGCTCCTATTATAATCAATGAAGCTGTCTACACCAGCTGTGAGTGGAAGAGCTTGATGTTATTTAGACTACTGATGTTATATGTGGGGATGAAACAAAACCCGTTATTCACGCTATTAAATCAATGTCCTGTAACCGTTGCTGGACAGCTCCGTCAGTAAAGTAGCTGTTGTACCTTTGAAAGTACATTTACATTGTTTTTTACCTTGACTAATGAAAAATGTACCTACACAGCATCTTTAACAGTGTATATTCATTGGGAATCTCAGCAATTCTGTCTTTATTCAGCACAAAAACAGACGCCAGATACATGTTTACCCTTGTAGTCGGAGAAAAGAAGCTAAACTCAGGCAAAATATCTAGACAGCAGATGCCTTGCTAACTGCAGCTTTTAACTTCTTGTCCTCCTTGTTTCACAGATCATTTGTCATTTGAGTAATTCCTTCTCTCCGTTGTAATGATGATGTAAAGTTGCTACAGTTATATAGCTGCTATAAGATATTCCTGGCAAAATTAGTTCTCTGGCTTGCATCTGCGTTCACTAGCTAGCGAAGAAAATAATAAATGAATAAAAATTACTCCTCAAGCGGGATGTTTTACTACTTTAACAGCTTCCGCTTTGTGTACCCACCTGCTACCTCAAAATGTCCGTATCATGAACGACCAACAGCTCCTTCATTTCTCAATCATGTACACTCCTGCAACTCTTCTCTCTCGAAACTGTAAAGCCAAAATCCTCACATGAGTGGGTTTGCTTTGCCAACTTTGCTACATACTGGTCATGTTCTGGCTTTGCATCATCATGCAACCCAAACATTCGTGAAGTAACGGACATGCATTCAGGGCAGATTTTTGCTGCTTCTGTCTTGAATCTTGTACAAAATATATGCCATGATGTTGCTTCACCAGGATTTTGACTCCTGTGCATATGTGACAAGAGGCTTTGAAGAAATAGTTCAGTGAAAAGTCTAATTTTCACAACTTTTTCCCCAAATTCCCCCAAAAGTAGTCTATTAGTGAAGATATTTGGTGTTTAAAGTTTGTTTCTTTAGCTTCGTTCTGGAGCTGTTACACCTGAGGCACAGAGTGATGCAGCAAAATTGACTGAGATGAGTCTTCTTTTTGTCCTCCTGCTATTAGATGTGGAGCAGATGGCCATCGACTGGCTGACAGGGAACTTCTACTTCGTAGACGATGTGGATGACCGCATCTTCGTTTGCACCAAAGATGGTTCCACCTGCATCATCCTGCTGGACCTGGAGCTCTACAACCCTAAAGGCATTGCACTTGACCCAACAATGGGGTGAGCCTTTCTCGAACACCTGATTTAAGCCTGAATTCTGTCTTTAATTTAGTCAGTTCCACGTATCCATTAGCAACAAAAGAAGTAAATATTGGACTTCAGATGTCTCTTTGTCTCTTGACTGATCAAATTCATTTGAGGTAAGAGGGCAGGATGTATCACTTTTTAATCCTGTCAATGTAATCACTTTAATGTCTGGAAAGCCTATGAACTTTACCTTCAGTGGATATATTTCTGGTGGTGTTGCACACTGGGATGAGCATGTGTGCGTGCATGCTGACGGCATTATTGCTGACTCTTACCAGGTCATGATTTTGCATGCTTCCTCTCTTCTAGTATCACTTCCCTTAAAGTCCATCTGTTTGAGTGACAAAAGTCACTGTCCATTTTTTGGTGCAATTACATAGACGTCTTATGATCTCTTTAATCTTAGACACAAATCCTGTGTAGTGATTACTTCACAATCTGCATGTATATAGGCTTCCTGTGTGACACATTGCTATTTCACAGCCATCGGATGGTGCTGGGATAATGTTGATTTCTGAGCGTCCTTAACTCTAAGATATTTGTGACTATGGTGCATTTCTGTGGCCCCTGTAGTGTGACTTCCACCAATTAGTACCTAAACGATTAGAGACACTCTGGTCAAAATATAATATATGTAACCTTTACTACACACTCAAAAAGATGGTTCTTTAATAAAGAAAATGGTTCTGTATAGAACCATGAACACTCAGAAAACATTTGCATGATTAAAGCATTCTTTGCATCGTAAAAGCGTTCTTCAGATTGATAGAGTACGTTCTTCAGTTGGTTCTATATAGAACCTTTTAAAAAGAGTTCTGTACAGCACCAAAAAGGGTTCTTCTGTTGTTACAGGCTTGACATTGAAATAATAGCAGACCCTTTTTGGTGCTATATAGAACCCTTTTCAGAAAGTTTCTATATAGAACCATCTACAGCACTCAGCAGTCTGCAATCTGAAGAACACTGCCATGATGCAAAGAACCCTTTAATCGTGCAAATGGTTTTTTAAATGTTCATGGTTCTATATCGAACCATTTTCTTAACTGAAGAACCCTTAAAGAACCATCTTTTTTAAGTATGTACATCTGTTGCAAACATGCCTATTCACCTCCTGCAATGAGGCCACAGGAACCTCTAGAGCAGGATTTTCTGATCTGAAGTCCAGGAAAGCTTCCTTCTGATGATGGAGCTTTTGAAAACTACAAGTACTTTGGGGAAGATACTTGATTTGCCATGTTTTTTTTTTCTGTTAGCTTGATAATGAAGAAGGCTGAGCTAATGTTACAGCTAGAAAGCACAATATCACATCTGTATTAGCCTCTACTAACGCATTTCTTCATCACTGTGGGCAGGGATACCCAATGGTTGTATTATGTGTTTGTGTAATGCATGCTGGGTGTTGTGGTGAGAGATTACAATATACAGTATACAAAATTATGAATTATGTGAAGCCAGTGAGCCTGAGGGATGCAATGCTGCACTGCAGAATACTACATAACATGACTGATGTCTCAACGGAACTGTCAACTTACATTCCTTACTCTTATAATTTAAGAATAACCAGTTTGCATTGCTTCCATTGTAATTACTGAATAGTAATGCTTAGAATGTGAAATATGTCTTTGAGTTAAGAGCTTCAATGCAATGTTTAGGCCTTAATGGCCCAGGTGATTTCTTCATGCCAACTGTGATGTTGTGGGGGTATTACTTATTTGGACTATATTGGAGTTCCTTTGGGTTGCATATTCCAAAAAATGCATGTGTGAAAATGTTAGTCATGTCTGCCATTATTTATGCAGATTATTTCTCTCTCTGTCTCTGTAGTAAGATGTTCTTCACTGACTACGGGCAGATCCCCAAGGTGGAGCGCTGCGACATGGACGGGCAGAACCGCACCAAACTGGTCGACAGCAAGATTGTCTTCCCACACGGCATCACACTGGACCTGGTCAGCAGGCTGGTGTACTGGGCTGATGCTTATCTGGACTACATTGAGGTGGTGGACTATGAGGGCAAGAACAGACACACCATCATTCAGGGCCTGCTGGTGAGTAGAAGGGGGCCACACATGCACTCATATCTGTCAACTATCAGTATGTACATACACAGATCCATGAACACTTTGAAGTGGTGGTTTGATAAAAAAAGCACATTTACCCAGTTCTTCTCTTAACCCAAAACTAGTTAATCAGCCAGGACATGTTTGTTGTCTGAAGACTGCTTCTTTAGTTTTCTACTGGAGCTCCAAGGCTAAAGTAGCTACCAAGTAATAGAGGTTTACAGTACTTTGCCAAAGTCAAAGACCACCCTTCATTTATTTAATTTCTGGTCAAAACAGCAATTAAGTATAAGTTCTTTTTTTTTTCAGGCAGTATTACTGAGGAGATTAGGTTTAAGATAATTCACTTGCATAAGGATGGGTAAAGTCAAAGCTAAATAAGTGGGGGAAAAAATCCAAAACTGTTTCCAAAACTGGAGTTCAAATAATGATTAAACAATAAATAAAAAATAAGACTTCTAATAGCCATGCAAGACCTGGTAGACCACAAAAAACTCTGATAATCTGCTAAACAGTACGTAAAACTTTCGTTATTCAGAGTATATCAAGCTCTTCTCTTGGCTCAGATCTGAAAAATGCTGCTGTTGCTGACAAAAGGAAATTTGAATTAAAAAAAGTTTGCAAATTGAACAAAAAAGCTGCTCTCAGAGCAGTGGACTGACCATGCCAGAGTCCAAACCTCAACATCATTGAATGTGTTTGGATCATTTGGAACAAGAGAAGCAGAAAATGCAACCAACTTCTAACACTGAACTTTGAAAGTGTGGAAAAATATATCCCTGCAGATTTCTTAGAAAAACTGGAAGTAAGTCTCCTGGAAAGAATGGAAGCTGCAGTAAAGGCAAAGGGTGGACACACTAAGACAGAAATTTAACATAAATTGTTGGTACTTCTGAGTAAATTTTCTTTTAAATGTTTTGTGCATTTTTCCCTGATTCTGAAAATGAATAACCTGCATTTAATGGCCTTTCTGAGTGAAAAGCAAATAAATGAAGGTGGTCCCTGACTTTTGCACAGTACTATATATTTACCAGGAACATCAAACCATGTCAGTTGTTAAGTAATCGACTTGCTTATTTGGTTTCTGATGCTGTAGGTTGTACTTTTATCTAGAAAATGAACAAAGGTACACTGCATAGCCACAAACAATAGGAACAGCCATCTTTGAGTCTTTAATTTGTCAATGTTTTGTCTATTTTTATCTATAATAGTATGTTAGGCAGAGTCAGAAACCATATAAGGTAGTCTGTTTGAGATTGCATAACTTGTCTATGTGGTTTGAGGTAATTGTGTGATGATTTATACATGCAGTTTGCACACTGTTAATCAGTGGTGTCGATTACTACCTACATTAGCCTCAAAGCTCCAGTAGAACACCAATAAAGCAAACTTCAGACACCAAACATATCTTGGCTGGCTTTAAGGGAAAAGGGTGAAATTGTGTATTGTCTCTGTTGTAGACACTGTTGGTATTTTGCCTGACCTGCTCTGTCAGCTCTTTCAAAGTTATGCTGTTGCACAAATTCCCTTTTCCAAGAATCAAGAATTTTCCTGTTTGTAATACAGCCAGCATATGACTAAGTCCTGCTGGTAGCTATTCTTGTGACTGGGATGTGATGATATATGCAGCCTTAATCTAGCTACTCTTCCTCAGCTGTACTGCTGACCTGTAGTACTAATAACTGTTATTAATATTTGTTGTTAAAGGAGCATTTTGGCCTAAATCTACAGAATTGCGTCCCTCAGCCTCACTGGTTTGATGTAATTCGTGATTTTGTATCCTTTTAGTGTTTTCATCCGTCAGTGTTTTCTCACTACAGTGCCTAGCATGCTTTGCGCAAATACATCAAGCAACCATCATGAGTTCATCCCCCACAGAGATAAACAAATGTCGAAGCTAATAGATACAGACATATATATCCCACATATATATATACATATATCATACATTCCTGCCTTACATCTGATTGCAGTTTAAGAACACTGTGAATGAGAGATTTTTGAGCATATATGGTGTTGCCAAATATTTCTATACAAATGTAATATTATTGTAGCCCTGTCCAATTATAACCCTACCCAGTGTTTGTTTATTTATTTATTTGTTCTTTCTATCTTTGTTTGCTCCATCAGATCGAGCACCTGTATAGTCTAACAGTGTTTGAGAACTACCTGTATGCCACCAATTCAGACAACGCCAACATGCAGCCCAAGACCAGCGTGATCCGTGTCAACCGCTTCAACAGCTCAGAGTTCCAGGTGGTCACAAGAGTGGACAAGGGTGGAGCTCTGCATGTCTACCACCAGAGACGCCAGCCTGCTGGTAAGATGTCTTCTCTGATCTTCAGGGCATCACACAAAGTGATGGATTAAAGCTTTACTTTGTCACGTAGTTTTTGGGTAGACTGTCAGTGACACTACCTGATAAGACTTAATTAGGATAGTCTTCTTTTTGAAAGCTGACTATTTAGCCTTCAACAAATGAGGTGTTTTCATGGTGTCTATTGGCTCAGTTTTTGTTGGCTTCTACCATCATCAGAGTGTCTGGTCTGTTTTGTCATGTAACTTGGCCAAGAACTGCTTCCTTTGACAGAAAAACGTAAGAATAAATAATAAACAATCACAGACTATTGTTTTTTGTTATGTACAGTGTGCAAGAAATTGGACACTCCCAATATTTTGTTGAATTTTTAAGTGAAAATACGTTAACACTTCCTCTACAGAGAGCAAACATAAAAATGCCCTTTTTTCTGCTAGGTTTAGTGCTCAGTTTCTATTTATTTGCTTAGTTTAAAATATTGGCAAAAATAAAACATAAAATACAAAATGTGCCATAACCTTTGCCCAGGCAATTTTTCCCCCCCGAGATTGAAGTCAGCAAATGAACATTAATTGTGCTTTAAAATATGTAGAAGTGTGTTCTATGTAGAGGCTTTGTTAACTAATTTTCACCTAGAAAATCAACAAAACATGTCATTTGACCAGGGTGCCCAAAACTTTTGTTGAAGCCGTTTAGCAAGTTTCAACATGGTATGCTCTAGCATGAAGACAAAGATATATGGCCTAAATGCTGATAAATACTGCAAAGAAAACCCTTGAATAACTTGTAAAGATATGATGGCATTAACTTTACAAATGCGTTTCAACCTTTGTACGCAATTGCATGCATACATATGTGTGGAAAGCCAGTCAGAAAGGTGCCAGCTTGAAGCTACACTAAGTCAGTTTTGTTTGTTAAAATTGATAGAAGTAGTATTACTGAGCCAGGGGAAATAAAAACACACACTAAATTATAGTGGGCATGCACTGCTGTAAGTTATCCTGTAAAGCCTGAAATTGTCAACTAATAATTCTTTAAACAGAATGGAATAAAATTATAATCCATAATTTACCTGTCAGCTGTTATTCCATTAATGGACTATTATTCAATTAATCAACTAATCTAACTATAATACATTCTTTGGTTCCATTTCTTTGGCCAGTCATTCAGTACTCTATGCAGCAAGCGAAACAACAGAAACCACAGGCAGTTACTATACTGCATGACATGACCACATGTATGATATGAACATTGTAGAGCATTATAAATGTGTTTTATATAGAGTAAGTAACTCATCAGCTTATCAGTGAAAACATCCACAGCTGTGTTGTTTTCATGACCAGTGTTGTTAACCCATGTGTGAGTGATTAAAAGGATGTTTGTATATGTGTCCTCTATGGCAGTGCGCAGTCACGCATGTGCTCCTGATCAGTTCGGAAAGCCAGGAGGCTGCTCAGACATCTGCCTGCTGGCCAACAGCCACAAGATTCGAACATGCCGCTGCCGCTCTGGATTCAGCCTGGGCAGTGATGGCAAGTCCTGCAAGAGTGAGTACACGCCCCTGCCGTAGCCACAACTTCCTGTATCTCACAGCACCTCCCTAATTCTATGTTATGATTAATACCACCATTATTACAAGAATAAAAGTGTATTTTCCTTTATACGTCAGCTGTTATTCATGTGTGTGTGTGTGTGTGTGTGTGTGTATATATATATATATATATATATACACACACGCAGACTGGCCACTCTTTGTCCATTTGTTTCTCTGCATACTTTGTTAGTCCTCTTTCACCCTGTTCTTCAGTGGTCAGGACCCCCACAAGTATTCTTTGGGTGGTGGATCATTCTCAGGCCTGCAGTGACACTGACATGGTGGTGTGTTAGTGTGTGTTGTACGAGTGGATCAGACACAGCAGTGCTGCTGCAGTTTTTAAACACCTCAATTTTACTGCTGGACTGAGAATAACCCACCAACCAAAAAATATCCAGCCATTATTGTCCTTTGGGCAGCTTCCTGTGATCACTGATGAAAAACTAGAGGATGACCAACACAAACTGTGCAGCAACAGATGAGCTATCATCTCTGACTTTACATCTACAAGGTGGACTGACAAGGTAGGAGTGTGTAATAAAATGGACAGTGAGTGGACACAGTGTTAAAAAATCTTCAGCAGCACTGCTGTGTCTGATCCACTTGCACCAGCACAACACACACTAACATGCCAGTGACACTGCAGAGCTGAGAATGATCCACCACCAAATAGTATATGTTCTGTGGTGGTCCTGTGGGGGTCCTGACCATTGAAGAACAGATTAAGAAGGGGCTAACAAATTAGACAGAGAAACTGATGGACGTAAGTCTACAAGTAGAGCTACAAAGTGCACATATATGGTAAATTGGCCCACTGCAAGGTAGGTGTACTTAATGAAGTGGCCAGTTGGTTTAGTGACTGTGGGTAGTTGCTTAGAGGGCTCATTTGCATATTACAGAATTCTGCAGTATCACTATCCAGTATAACAAATAGGGTGCTAATTTGATGAGAAGAATTATTGTTCAGCCCTACTCTTCTGCTTACAAACAGAAATGAGGGATTGGTGTTTTGACTTCTGAAGCCTAATGATTCTGACTTTATTGTATGTTTGTTGTGTCCTCAGAACCAGAGCACGAGCTGTTCCTGATCTATGGTAAAGGTCGGCCGGGTGTTATCAGGGGCATGGATCTGCATGCCAGAGTGTACGATGAGCACATCATTCCCATTGAGAACCTAAATAACCCCAGGGCTCTGGACTTCCACGCTGAGACAGAGTTCATCTACTTCAGTGATGCTACCACCTACACCATCGGCCGGCAAAAAATCGACGGCACTGAGAGGGACGTCATCGTGAAGGATGGTGAGGCCAGGAAATTAGCACTGCTCATAACTAGTAAACTCTTTGTAAACCATAGTAATTGTAACCCTACTGTTAGGCCAACCACAATTGCAACAACTTCTTAATATCAGATGAAAATAGTTAGCCAGGTAGGCCTTTAAACTTTAGCAATGTAGGATTATAAATACAGTTGTATGCAAAAGTTTGGGCTGCCCTGGTCAATTTATATGCTTTCCTGAATTGTGTAAACGAGTACACACATACTTCTGTAATTTAATCTGCATAAAATTAAGGCACATTTAATATTTATGTTTTTCTAATATGTTAAACTCCCTGTAGAGGATGTGTTCACTTTGCTTAGAAAATCAACAAAATGTGTAATTTGGCTGGAGTTGTTCAAGCTTTTGCATACAACTGAATGCTGTGTTCAGTGGTTATGTGGATTATGCCATTTAAACACCTGAGCACGATTGTCCGAAATCAGTTACGCCATCCTGCCATTATGGCAATAGAAAAAGACTTACTTGTGAAAATTAAATCAAGATGCTGCAGTCTGCTACTACCACCTAAAGAAAGGAGAGGCCCTACATTTGATGAAAAAAAAAAAATGTTCAGTATGTGTTTTGATTAAAAAAAGCTTATACTTACATACATAAAACATAAACAGTGAATTCAAGCCTACATATGAATTTAATTCCAAAATAATTTCTTTTTTTTATTTATTTGAAATTAATCTGTAATCTTCTTCTCATTGCAGGAATCCACACTGTTGAGGGAATAGCTGTGGATTGGATGGGTCAGAACCTGTACTGGGCAGATGATGGACTTGAAAAGACAATCAATGTGGCAAAGCTGGAGAAAGCCTCCCAGACTCGCAAGACCCTCATCGAGGGCAAGATGACCCACCCACGAGCCATAGTTGTGGACCCTGTACATGGGTAAGAGCGAGTTTCAACAACAAAAATTCTCAAATTACATTAAACACATGTACACCTCATGTATACCTATAATATGTTACAGTTGCTTGTTTAGTGTACTGTTACTGCTGTAAGGAAAAATAAAAAAAAATACTTCATGATGAATGTATCAATTGAAGTTTTTTTAAAAAGAAAAACAAACCTTTTAAAGTTGGCGACATTAACGGATGTTAGGAAGAATTAATTCCTCTCCTGTACTGTTAGACATTTTCTTACAAGTTATTATATATACAGTACTGTGCAAAAAACCATCTTTCATTTAATTAATTTAATTTCTAGTCAGAACAGTCATTAGGTACAAATTTTCAAGAGAGATATTTCTGAGAAAATTAAATACAGGATAATCTGTTTGAATTAGGAAGGGGGATGTCAAAAGAAAATATGTGAAAAAAACAGGACTTTCTAGAAATGGAGTTCAAACATTTTTTAAAAGTTGAAGAGAAAATAGCACTCCTAACAATAATGCAAGACCTGGTAGACCACTAAAACTGTCACAGTGTGACAGTTAAGTACTGTAAAAGAACGTAAAGCTTTCATTTTGAGAGAGAGGAGAAAATGAAGAGAAAAGCTCCTCTCTTGCTTGAGATCTGAAAAAATCCACACATTTCTGTCCATCCTTCCACTGTGAGAAGACAAGTCAACACTGTGAGTCTGAAAAAATGTGTAGCTGTTGAGAAAAACTGTTACAGAGAAAAAGAAATAGACAAAATGAACACTGGAACAATGAAACTGGACATCTGAGATGTGGAATAAGATTTTATAATTCTTGAATTGTCAGAAGCAGAAAATATAACCAACTTATAAGACTGAACTTTGCAAGTGGGAAAGAATATCTTTTATTTGAAAAACTAAAAACAAAAACTAAGAAACGTCTCCAGAAAAAAGTAAAAGCTGTAATAAAGGCAAAGGGTGGACACCTGCGTTAATCTTTTCTGACAGTGAAAATGAACAAAGCTGTTATGACTAGAGGTTTAATCAATGAGGGATGCTCCCTGCCTTTTGCACAGCAGTGTATGCCTGATTGTTTTAGATTTTGCCTTTGTCAATTCAAATGTATCATGCTTAGTGATGTGGAATAGGTAGTTAGATATTTATTATCCAAAAATAGCAAAACATAATTAAGAAATCAGTATTGTCCAGTAATATGGATGTGTTTGTTGTGTTTCAGGATGCTGTATTGCAGTGACTGGCAGGAAGACTCCAGAGATGCGAATCGTGGCAGCATTAGAAAAGCCTGGATGGATGGCTCCAACTTTGGCATCCTTATCACCTCCAAAAACATGCTTTGGCCTAATGGCCTTAGCCTGGACATCCAGCAGGGCATACTCTATTGGGTGGACGCCTACTACGACCGTATTGAGATGGTGCTGCTTAACACCACTGAACGCAGGGTAAGTCACAATGAAAGCTTTTTAATAGTGTTTAAGGTGACTAACTGCTACACAACAGTGTTGCCTATGGTTAAAGGAATAGTTTGACTGAAAATGTATACAATTCTTTACCTTAATCAAGTCTATATGAGATTACTTAACAGCACACGTGCCTACTATGGCAAATCTGTGATCACTTAGACATGCAGTTTGTACAATGCTAATTGGTCAAATATAAGCTTCCATTGCTTGCTAGTTACATTAGCCTTGTCACTCTAGTGCAAAACTAAAAAATAAATTTGATCAAAAACCTTTTGGGGTTATTGATAATTATTTGTAAATTGATTGATTTTAATTCTGTTGTCTGGTCTACAGTATAAAGCAGACCACCTGTTGAATTGTTGGAGAGTTGCTTGAGTAATTAAAGTAATGCCAGGAATGCGCAACGTCTATAAAAATATATATTGTGCTCTTCTCTGATTGGTTAGACGGTGTATGAGGGGCAGGAGCTGAACCACCCCTTTGGCCTGTCCCACTACAAGAACTTCCTGTTCTGGAATGAGTATCGGATCGGGAGCATTTACAAGCTGGACCAGATCACCAAGAAGGTCACGCTACTGCGCAATGAACGGCCTCCAATCTATGAGATCCGCACTTACGACGCACAGCAACAACAAAGTACTGACCGCTCTGAGCACTTACACTGCACATAGCTTACTTGTTGAGTTCACTCAAATGGCTTATGAAAATGGACCTTCTTTATTGACGTTTATTAAAAAAAACACTGATAATACAGTCTGTTGATCTGTCATAGCTAATATCAGTGTCTGCTAAACTTAGATGATGACGCTGGCATTAACTTCACCCACTTACATCATGAGCTCATTTGCATTTGACTGTTCAACCGTCATGAACTTGTGCTCTAAATCTTTGACTCCTTGTGAAAATCCTTGAAACAAGATGCGAAGTAACAGACATTTTGATACTGGGTCTGTGTCCATATATGCAACATTAGGATGAAAATTCAGTTGGGTTGCTGTAAAAGTCCATATAAACTCTCATCTGACTGTTTAGACAGAGGTCACATTGCCACATATCAGATTTGTATTGAATTCCAGTATCACATATGAGGGGCTGTTCACATTATGTTCACATTACAGGGCTGAAGTGGCTCTAATCAGATTTTTTGCCTTGATGTCACACATTTCTGTGTGGATACACAAATCTAATCTTTTCAAATCAGACTTGAGCCACTTATTGTTCTAGATCGCATACATATCCTATTCATAACCATATGACCTTAATGAGATTGGATGGATCGGAACTGTGTTTTTTTTTTTGTTGTTTTTTTTCCATTGTACGTGCATGCCCCATCTTTTACTATTAACTTGGCCTGAAGTCAGTGCCAGTAAACGTTGCAAAATCAATGCATCTGACCCTTTTTCACCTTCGTCTCACACTGATAATGAACAGCTGAGAGCTTCTCTGAACAAATGATCTTCATGACGTTGGCTTGTTCTGCTGGTTAATTTGTTTGTTGTTCGTGACGCACGTTCTTTTGTTCATGTGATGTTATTGATTAGTATGTGTGCATGCGGGTTGTTTCAGGACAGAAGTTCGTTCACATTATTGACAGACTTGACTCACTTACCTACAAGAATATGAACTATCATGTTAGAAAGATTGGAACTGAGACTTGCAACAAGAGACTTGCAACAAGACTTGCAATGTGAACATAGTTAAAGTGGCCCAAATCTGTATTAAAACTCCTTTTTGCTGTTCATACTGTGACGCAGAAAACAAATGCGTGTCACATTTGAAGAGAAGGATTGAATTTAGTTAATATGCAGTGCGAACATAACCTTTGTCAAATCTTTACCACATGTTTACAGGGTATGACTCTGAAATAGCATGATTTTGATAGACTCACATTTGAGCAGCCTGTACTGTTAAGTTCTGTAAAAGGTTGTAGCTCTGAGCTATTACCTTATTTGTCCACTTAGAAGTCAGATATCCTCTTGGTCTGAAGTGAGCCTTTGTTGTGGTCTCTTAGTTACAGGCCACAATTTGTGCCGGGCCAATAACGGTGGCTGCAGCAGTCTGTGCTTGTTAACCCCGGTGGGGCGTACCTGCGCTTGCGCTGACGACCAGATTCTGGACTCGGACAACAAAACCTGTAAAGGTAGGAGTGCCACTAATCAGACATCACACTTCCCCAAATAACCCTTAAAGGTTTTTGCTGTATGTTTTCATTTGTATTGCATAATTGTTTTAATGTATGTACGTGATTACATACTTTGATCATAGATTACATTTACATTTGATTTACGTTTTATATTGGGAGGGTTGAGTCTACTCTACTGACACTTTTTGTTTTGGAGTGAGACAGTCTCATCAAATTGATCATAATAAAGCATCTCTTATGCTTTTCCTATTGCCAGCAATACATATTCATGCATATGCTTTTCTTATTGCCAGCAATAAGTGTGACTTCTTTAGGTTAAAACTATTTTATACATATTTTTCATTTGTAGCATAATCATCTTAACAAATTATGGCCTGTTGTTTGCTGGTATGTTTGGATGTTTAGCAGAGAGCTGTGAAGCTTTGTTCTGTGTTTCTGCAGCCAATCCATCCTACATACCTCCGCCTCAGTGCCAGCCGGGAGAGTTTGCCTGTAAGAATAACCGCTGCATCCAAGAGCGCTGGAAATGCGATGGAGACAACGACTGCTTGGACAACAGCGACGAGGCCCCAGAGCTTTGCCGTGAGCTTCCTTTCTCATTCTCACTATGTGAATGCAGAATATGCCCCCTTTTTTAGTAGAATATACAGTGATTGCCTGAACAGCCAAAAGCTTACCTATCTTCACTGTCCGAACAAAACCTTGTATCCTCAAAATGGTAACTTTCTTAGTTTTGATAAAAGTGAGGTTTTGGACCGTTTTGGTATGTCCATTCTCCAGGAAATTTACATACAGTGTAAAAAGCAGTTTTCATTAAATCGTGGAATA
Source organism: Colossoma macropomum (assembly GCF_904425465.1). NCBI lineage: Eukaryota > Metazoa > Chordata > Actinopteri > Characiformes > Serrasalmidae > Colossoma > Colossoma macropomum. The sequence continues at coordinate 28,752,041 of NW_023494802.1, read as the reverse complement.
AATTTAAAAACAACAAAAATGGAGAAGTTTTGTTTCAGTTTTGTAAGACAGTATATTCGAAGTGTGAAATACACTTCATATAAATAAAATGCATTAAATAAGTTGTATTTAAGTATAATCAAATGAAGATGATTGTCAGTGCTATATATAGCATTATCTCAGCATCATTATCACATAGCATCATTTTTTAGCCTTCCCCTTTCACCCTGTTCTTCAATGGTCAGGACCCCCACAGGACCATCGCAGAGCAGACAATGGCTCATCTGTTGCTGCACAGTTTGTGATAGTCGTCCACCAGTCCTTCTTAAGTGGTCACAGGACGCTTTTGGGTGAAAATCTTTTGTTGGTCTATTTTCAGTCCAGCAGTGACACTTAGGTATTTAAAAAAAGTCCAGCACTGCTGTGTCTGATCTGCTTGAACCAGCATGACACACACTAACATACCACCACCACACCAGTGTCACTGCAGTGCTGAGAATGAAAATGAAGAACTACAAAGTGTGCCTATATATATATATATATAGGTTACACAGCCGTTCAGTTCAGTTTGTGCAGAACTGGATTAACACAGTCAGGTAAAATGGTTGTATTTTCCTCCCCAGACCAGCATACTTGCCCAGCTGACCGCTTCAAGTGCCAAAACAACCGATGCATCCCCATGCGCTGGCTCTGCGATGGAGACAACGACTGTGGCAGTGATGAGGACGAATCCAACAGCACTTGCTCAGGTACAACATCTAAGTGTGCATCCAGTGCCATTACCAGTAATTCAAACGTTATTGCTAGGAATTTCCCGATCAAGTGGTTTTGCATTTTTTTGCCGCATTTTTCTATTTTGTTAAAAGCCTTAACAAAGTGTCTGATTCAGAAACTGAATCACGCTTGAAATAGCTGATACTGATCCACTAAAATATGCTCTGACCTTTTAGGTTAAGTCAGGACATCACTAGTAATTTCGCAAAGGGACAGGACAGTATCAGCCCTCTGCTCTGGATTGAGGTGAAGTGTTTACATTGGTCTCTCTCTCTGTCTCTTTCTCTCTCTCTCTCTCTCCGTCCATCCTAGCTCGCACATGTCCTCCTAACCAGTACCCGTGTGCCAGTGGCCGCTGTATCCCCATCTCCTGGACCTGTGATTTGGACGATGACTGTGGAGACCGCTCTGATGAACCAGCCTCCTGTGGTCAGCCTTTCTCCATCAGCTTTAATCAATAGAGTTATAATGACTTTAGTCTGATTGCTTTTTGCTCAGTGGTGATGCAAGCTCTTAACTCTCACTCTCTCACTCCCTCTCTCTTTCTTCTTCAGCCTACCCTACTTGTTTCCCACTCACACAATTCACCTGTGCTAATGGACGCTGCATCAATGTTAACTGGCGTTGTGATAATGGTGAGTAGCCTCTTTAGGCGATTCATTTCAAATCCTTACCATATTTTAGTACTCTTGTTTGTTTATTCAACCAGGCTTCATTATTAACTCTTTAAAAGCACATCAAGGCTAGCCATAATGTGTTTTGCTTGTAAAAGCACTGTATATCATTTGAATAAATGCAAATAAACGTAAATACAGTAGAAAGTAATAAGAATTTCTTATTTTCAGTAAATAAGTTGATGTCTTTAGAGGTAGTTTGAAGCTTGGTTCCAGACTTTTCCTGGATGTCCCCTAACCATCACATGGATTTAGGGGCCCATGTCATGGAAAACTGAAATTTCCTCCCTTTCTTAAAGTATTAAGAGTTTGGTCTTAAAAGTTTCAAAGCATATCATTCACTGTCCAATCCATACAGTACAAAAACAGAAACTAAGCAGCCCTTTTTGAATTCACCTTTTCTGTGATGTCTCAGAAACCACATTTACATTGCCATGCAACATCACATAGGCAGTTCCTGAGTCTTCAGTGATTTTTAACCCCTCCTTACTGACTGTGTGTAGATAATGACTGTGGAGATAACAGTGACGAAGCAGGCTGCAGTCACTCGTGTTCCAGCGTACAGTTCAAATGCAACAGCGGCCGCTGCATCCCAGAGTACTGGACCTGTGATGGAGACAACGACTGTGGAGACAACAGCGACGAGAAGAGTGCCAACTGCACCAACCAGGGTGAGTCTGCTCTAGCCTGACCTCCCTGGATCCCACAAGCACATCTGGATCTGCTGCAGTTTCATTATGGAAATCTGATTGTTTCCAGGCTACACTTCCTTGAGGGTAACAAACAAAAAAATGTTTGACTGTCAGCACTGAAATACTGCTTCCTGTGTAGCATTGCCTGAGGATAGTCATTCCACAGATATTTGCCTCTTTGTAGCAGATCTGTTAGATTTGACTCAGCCAGGCAATGTTAGCTTCATTCTGGTAAAAAAGGTTGCAGGGAACATGGGTCATTTGTGAGGTGCTGTTCAAAAGTTTGGAATCACTTTTCGCATCATTTGTGTGGCTTTATATACAATAGACATTTATACAGCATAGAATGAAATATTTTAAGTTAGATTAGACATTTTAAATACGTTGGGAGCCGCAAGTAGTTACTAAATGATAAATAACCTACTGTAAATATTAGTTTTGTTTAGTTATCTGCCTTGATATTAGATCACTGCCTTTAAAAGGTAATGGCATCTGGGAAGTTATGCAGCCAGAATCAGCTACAGCTGTTCCTCACATCATTTGCACTCATAGTAGAGGTTAATTGTTAAATGTCCTGTTGCAGTCATTGTACATGTGTATACGTCTTCAGCAGAACTGCTTATATTATTGAAAAAATTGATTCCAGACTTTTAAGTAGCAATTCCAGTTCCATTTCATTTAATTTTAGATATCAGCTCTGTCCACACAGAATAGACTGTCTGGAAACTACTATTATATATAACAGTTGGACTTCCCTGCTTCCTATCCCCATCATGTCCCCATCAGTCTGTAAGTTTCTCTACAATGCACCATTTCACTTTCTTTATATTTTAACAAATGAATTTGTATTGTGTAGTGGATTTGATCCCCCACATGGGTAAGCACACCATGCTATACCAGTAAGAGTCTATGGGCAAGACTCCTAACACTGCATTTGCCTGCTCCTGTAACATGATTAAACTGTGAGTCTCTCTGGATAAGAGTGTCTGCCAAATACTGTAAATGTAGGTTGCTGTCAATTAAAGTGTTAGATATTATGCAGGAATTGTGAAATATCAGTGGGATTCCCTTTAAACACATTTTATATGTTAGTTACACGAGTAATAGATGAGGTGTGAGTATCTACAAAGTATCTACAGTGGACCAACAAAATAAATTGTTAGTACATACATATGAAATACTACTTAACTTGTACAGCTATGAAGGTAGCATGTATGTAAGAGATGCTCCACTCCTAGTGTTTTCCCACCTTTAACTTGGCATATCCAGTACAAAAAATTGGAGACCTTTCTTGTGTGTATTTTTCAGGCAAAACAGCCATTTAGTATATGTTGTTAAATTGTTAGCGTCTTTATTTTGGTGTGCACTATTGCCACTTTTACTGTTGCGTCTTTCCAGTCTCAAAACCAACTTGTTACAACTGTGTCCTCCCAACAAAAGTTTCTGTCCATCCTTCCAGTGTGAGAAAAAAACTCAACACAGTGGGTCTAAAAGGATGTGTAGCTGTCTAGAAGCCATTTCTGAGAAAAATAAATAGATGGAAGAAAATTTGCACTAGAACACTGAAAATGGACCAACTTAAGAAGTGCCGAAAAGAAGTCTCCTGAAAAGAATGGAAACTGGAAGGCAAAGGATGGACACACTAAATTTGATGTTATATCAGGTTTCTGTGTAATTGTCTTTTTTAAATATATCTTTTATAATTTGTTGGTTTTTTCCTAAAACTGTAAAATGTATGAATTGTACCTAATGGTTGTCTTGACAGGAAATTAAACAAATGACAGGTGGTCTCACAATAGTTTAATTATTTATGCCATTAGTAGGTTGAATCAGTTGTGCACCACTCCTGTAGCAGTGTCTGTGCTGCTTTCCAAACATTCCATCCAGTGTTCCGTCTGGATTTAGTGGTGCGGTGTAGAGCTGAGTGGAGAAAACCTTCCCCTATTTATTGTGTAAAGCTGCTGCTCATGCGGCTTTGTTAGATATTTCTGGATTGTGAGCTGAGCCACACTGAAGATATGCGGTTCGTCATTAACTCGCGTAAATCATGATTTCCCAAGCACTCTGCCTGTGTATAAAAACTGCTGTGCGGGCTTGTGGTGCGGCGTGCCGACCCAAAGGAAACTTCAAGTATGCCAAATCATTGTGTGTGCGAGAGAAGGGGTCTCAGGGGAGCGCAGCATTAATGACAGCTGTGAAATTTGCTGTCTAAGGGGATTATGCAAGAACAGATGTGCAGGACACTTGACATTTACACTCACACATAGTTTTATATTTGTGAATGTGCTCTTCCTCGCACTCTGCTGGCTGTCCTCTATGCTTTCACTCCTAAAGTCGCGAGTTGCTTCATGGTTGGCCCCAGTTTTGCCCATTGTGCAGTTGGAGAAAAGTCTATTGTGTAGTCTGATGCCCTAGGGCTGTACGCTACCTGTCAAAGGTTTGGAGACACCTCGCTCAAAAGGTTTTAAAAGCATATTTTCACTTACCCCAGATGTACTGGATCAGCCAAGACATGTGTGGCATCCAAATTTTGCTTCTTTACTTTTAAACTGAAACTACAAGGCTAACAAACACAAAGTCAGCAGTCACCCAAATTTTTTCCCATAAATATATCCCCAAAACTTCTCTGTCGAAACACTTCCAGTTCTTCAGTAATGTCGACTACACTTTTATTGATGTGGTTCAGGACACAGTATGACTTGGTGTAAACTGAAGAAATTAACAAAACTTTACCATGTAGCTTTTAGACAAGCAGGTGTTCTGCTGAATGTATATATTCACAGCCATCAAATAGTAAATCTGTTTTTTTGATAGGCAAATTGACTTCTCTCTTGCATTATACTTTCTCATATTTGAGAACCATGAGAAGTCTGAACTCCACAAGAGGGCAGTGAAGAGCTTACAAGTTACGTTGTTGGCTAACAATCTGGTTTGTCCAGTAAAGGAAACATAAAAAAATATATATATTGCAGACGGCTAAATGCGTCAAGCCACGGAGCTATAACACGTCAAAATGGAATATATATATATGTGTGTGTATGTATGTATGTGTGTGTGTGTGTGTGTGTGTGTGTGTATATATATATATATATATATATATATATATATATATATATATATATATATATATATATATATATATATATATATATATATGTGTGTGTGTGTGTGTGTGTGTGTGTGTGTGTGTGTGTGTGTGTGTATGTATGTATCAGAGCAAAAACCCCATTTTTTATTTTATTTTAAGACTGGCATATTATGGGATGTCACTATTCTTTTCATTTTTTAAGAACCATGTTCAACAACCAAAGTAAACCTGAAATATTTTTATTATCACAGAACTGAACAGTTTATAGATAAAATTGCTTTCTGTCGAAAGTGTTGCTGAATGTTCAGTCAGGTCTGAATTTCTACAAAGCTGAAGTGGAGTACTTATTTGCCAGCTTTTTGTACAAATGTTCAATTACACCGTAAATCAAGCAGCAGTTACATTCTGTACTGTACAGATCCCATAATGAAAACTAACAGTGAAAATCGACCAGATTTCCAAAGAAGGTATGGTGTCCTCAAACCTCTGACAGGCAGTGTACATACAGATCTGCAGTCCAGAACAGTCAGGGCCACAGTCTAATGAGATCTGCCCTCTTTACAGTGAGTGTGTGTGAGTGTTCGAAAGTGCGTCAGCTTGCGTGAATGTGTGTGAGAGAGCCTGTAGGCCTGGCTTAGCCTCGTGTCTGGAAGTCATTAGTCTCACTTCAGTGTGCTCCACAGGGCCAGTTCTAGCCGTGCCAAACTTCTGCCAAGGCTTGACTTTCAATATAAGTTCCAGCTTCTTCACCCACAGTCTAATGATGCCAGCGTCTGACGTCGTCCCTGAGAACCAGGATGTCCCAATACATTTTTATTTATTTATTTATTTATTTGCCCCTAGTTCTGATCCCAAGTCATTTAAAATAAAATACCTGCCAATATCTTGATCAGGTATTAGTATTTTTAAGGTACAACTACACATTACACATTTTACATACATTAAAGTTATTTAAATCAGTTTAGTTTAGGTTTAGCTTACCAATTACTTTAAAATTCTACTGTAATGCTGTTTCATGCTTTGTACATGCGTAGAGTGACGACTTTTTTGATGGCCATTTTATGCTATCTTCAATACAGTAATTTTCAAGTAGCTCTAACGTGAGCTAGGGATGTGTGAGAATTTTCACGTTCACAGCCATCAAAAAGTAAATCTGGATTTTTGTTAAGCAAATTAGATTTTTACATTCTCATATTTAATAACCATGAGAAGTTTGAACTCTGTGCTCCATCAGAGGGCAGTGAAGAGCTTACAACTCTTCCTGCTCCCAGGTTCTAACCTGTTTAGTCCGGTGAAGGAAACATAAAGACTACCGCAGCCCTCTGAATGCTGGGACAAGAAACATTGCACCATGCAGCTATAGCATATTATGGAAAAGAGACTAACCAGAATAACCACTAGGCGACCTGCAGAAAGTGGTTAAATAATAGCCATTCAATCACTTTCAGCTAGCTTAACATGTCGCTTTAAAATAGTTCCACAATGAAGACATTGAAACTGTTTGGTAACTTCTGAAAACTGAAGTTGTGGATAGTGTCTGTTTATGTTAACTCTACAACTGTGGCAGTAATAGAGTGCATTGGGGGAAAAATAGCCTTAACAAAGAATTGGAATTGGATGGGGTTTGTTATAGTGGATCCATTCAAATATGCCCTGATTGACTCTGACACCAGTCTGTCCTATTGGATTGGGATGTCCCTAGAAGTCATTAGTCTCACTCCAGTGTGCTTCTAAGGGTCTGCCAAAGCCTGACTTTCGCCATGAGCACCAGCTTCTGCGCCCGCCGCTTAATGATGCCAGCACTGGGCTGCTGTCCGTGAGAACGTTTGCTTTGGACAGCCAGCCCAGTGATGACCACAGCTCACGTGGGTTACAGCAGCCAGGCCGAGCTCATTAAGCCTGATTAATAAGAGCTCTCTGTCTGTATGTATGTGTGTGTGCTTTGCGTAACTCTCACTGGTCTGTTCCTGCAGCTACGCGTCCCCCTGGAGGCTGCCACACTGATGAGTTCCAGTGCCGCATGGACGGACTGTGCATCCCTATGCGCTGGCGCTGTGATGGTGACACCGACTGCATGGACCTGAGCGACGAGAAGCACTGTGAGGGCGTCACACACATGTGCGACCCTGCCGTCAAGTTCGCTTGCAGGGATTCAGGTTGGTAGACTGAACATTAGAGTCCGTGCTGTCTTCTTTTCTAGTTCTAGTCATTTAAGTCCAAGTAGGAGATAAATAGTTAAGCAAAAACTCGAATCTGCACAAATGTCCGCTTATATAATATGCAGTTGTTTATATCAGCCAAAATACACTGTATTGCCAAAATACTGAGTTCAGGTATTTCAGCCACACCCACTGCTATCATGTATAAAGTCAAGCACATGGCTGTACAATTGCCATAGACAAACATTAGCAGTAGAATGGCACACACTAAAGAGCTCAGTGACTTTAAAGGTGACACCGTCATAGGATGCCACCTTTGCCACAAGTTAGTTTGTGAAATATCTGCCCCAGTCAACTGTAAATGCTATTTTTGTGAAATGGAAGTGTCTAGGAGGAACAACAGGATTTAGAGGATGCCAAAAGAACGCTGCCTACCCAAGTGCATAGTGCTAACGGTCAAGTTTGGTGGAGGGATAATTGTCTGGGACTGTTTTTTAGGGCTTGGGCCCCTCAGTTCCAGTGAAGGACAATATTAAAGCTACAGCATACAAAGACATTTTAGAAAAGTATATGCTTCCAACTTTATGGCAAAAGTTTTTGGAGGGCCCTTTCCAGTTCCACAAAGCAAGGTCCATAAAGACATGTTTTGAGAGTTATGTGTGGAGGAACTCCAGTGGCCTGTGCAGAGCCCTGACCTCAACCCCATTACACCTTTTATACCTTGGGGATAAATTGGAACGTTGTTTGTGAGCCAGGCCTTCTCGTCCTCTTTATACTGAATGGGCACAAATTTCCACAGACATTTCAAAATCTTGTGGAAAGCCTTCCCAGAATAGTGGAGGCGGTTATAACTGCAGAAGAGGAGGGGGAAACTCCATATTTACACCCATGGTTTTGTTTTATATAGTTGTGATAGACTTTGGGCCATATAGTGGATGTGTCCCAAATCTGATTTTTAAATTTTTTTAGTTTCACTACAAGGCAAAGTAGCTAAGAAGGCTAACAAGTAGCTGAAGCTTATGACTGCCAATTAGCATTGCGCTAACTACATGCCCTCATGATCTCTCACTTGCAAGTAACTAATCTTTAATCTTTAATTCTGTAAACAACTATTTTGGAACCTGCATTTTGTCCATGCTTGTTTGATTTTATAGATCACAATATATCATACTGGAGAATGTGGTGATTTAGCATTGCAGTGTGCTAATAGGTGGGGTTTGAGTTAACATTACTTGTTAACTACATTAACTTTAAAGCTCCAGAGCAAAACTGAAGATGATGTATGAAGTCCAAGACATTGTCAGTGTTGTCCTTAAGACCTTGACAATGCTCTAAAAGTATCTGTCACCATTTCTCTCTCTCTCTTGCTCTTTAGCGCGTTGTATCAGTAAGGCGTGGGTGTGTGATGGGGACAGCGACTGTGAGGATAACTCGGATGAGGATAATTGCGAGGCGCTGATGTGTAAGCTCTCGCACCATGTGTGTGCCAGCAACGACTCCATCTGCCTGCCTGCTGAAAAGCTCTGCGATGGCAAGGACGACTGTCCTGACGGCTCAGACGAGAAGCTCTGCGGTAAGCAAGCACAAACATGTTGGTACTGAATCATCCAACGTAAGCATAAGATATAAAACACTAACGATATTTGTCTAAATCCACGCTTTTTCAGATACTGATAATGTGTTTCATATATCTAAAAACAATCCTCAATCTGTCATTAGCAAAAAAGAGTTGAATTTAGAACAGTTGCCTCTTTAGTGCACTCTGTGGTCATGTGTGTTTACTCATTGGATGAGGAGAAGAAATCTAGCCATTCACTTGCAGCAGCGTAAACTAGCAGGACAGTTAGGTGAGTCAGAGTTGAAATTCTGAAGCGTACAAGGCCTCAATGTAGAAGTCATATACGCAGATCAAAGTCAAGCAAACATTACTTATTGTCATGTGCACAAAGTGCAAGGTAATTCTTACTTAAAGGTTTCCTACAGACTTCAACATTACAATACAGTGAAAATACCATGCAAGTCATCGTAGATCCCAGATGGCTAGATAGATGGATGGATGGATGGATGGATGGATAGATGGATGGATAGATGGATGGATAGATGGATCCCAGAGCGGTCTTGAGCATCTGCTCTTTTGCCCTCAGATTGTACAAGTGGTCAGCATGTGTAATAATTGTATTTTAGATGGCATCTGCCATCTGCCGGACACCCCCTCTGGCAGAGTACCAGCCCCCAGGAAGATTTCTCTTGGTCATTTTGAACCAAACATAACGTCAGCAGTAAGGGGTGCTAATAACATGCTAAACCAAGTTTGTGATAGTAAAAATACTGATTTGGCTCTGTGGAGTTGTTGTTAGTGTTATTTGCTGTTTTTATATATAATTGTTTTGTTTTATCTTTTTTCAGGTTTCAAATGCTATTCGGACTTTAAAATGAGTTTTAGAAAAGTAATAAATTCCATAGAATGATAAGGAAAAATATTACATGGTAAGATTTTTGGTCAGTCGATATATCTCAGTTATTGTAAGGTTTAACTTACTGTTAGACATTTATTCTCTCACTGTATTGGCAGATCATTTTTTTTTTAAACCAGCAAAATTATCTCTCAATATAGTAAAATAATTTCATTTAATAAAATTACGTAAAAGTGTCACAAAATAGGTAAAATGATCCACTGTTATTCTTAGCAGTCTCAAAATTAGAAACATTAGATATATCGACTAAATTTAAGATGATTAAATTTGCCAAGACCTCATTTTTTTGCAGTTTGCCCACTTCTGCATTTGACCAGTGGTATTCTAACCGATATTCTCTCAACTAACTGTTTTCTTCCTGAAAAAACACATCCTAACCCTTATAGTTACTCTGCTTCTGTCTTTTTGTTCCTCCACATCTCTTGCAGACCTGTGCTCAGTAGAGAACGGAGGCTGCAGCCACAACTGCTCGATCGCCCCGGGTGAGGGCATCCTGTGCTCGTGTCCGACGGGCATGGAGCTGGGCTCTGACAACAAGACCTGCCAGATCCAGAGTTTCTGTGCCAAGCACCTCAAGTGCAGTCAGCGCTGCATACAAGAGAAGGCCACCGTCAAGTGCGCCTGCTATGAGGGCTGGGCCCTGGAGCCTGACAACGAGAGCTGCAAGAGCACTGGTGAGAGAAATGAGGGGAGAGACATGCTGAGTGGAAGAGCAAATGAGGCAGAAAGTGGTAGAGGAAAAGAGGAAAAAGAAAATGGAACTGCCGTTCAAACATTTGGAATCACTGGGTTCATTGGGTCCTAATGATTATTGTTAACTATCAGGGCTGCGACAAACAAATATTTTGATATTTGATTATTCATGCGACTAATCTATTAATTGTCTCATGTGAATAGCTGTCACAACAATATGTTCGGCAGCATTCTGACGAACTGAAGATGTTCACCTAGAGTTAAATTTACCACCATGGGGAAAAAAACATGGTATCTGCCCATAAATTTGAGCTACAGTAAGTAAAAAACAATAGCTGAAAATATGCGATATAACAACAAGTATGTAGACTAACATTATAGCTCTTCAGACTGTAGCATCATTTAACCGGTTTAACGTGTTAATGTACTAGTTTACTAGACAAGCTCTGTGTGAATAGGTTTCCAGGACGAGTAAATGGCATTGTTTTCATGTTTAAACTAGTTTACAAAACTTAACAAGTTGTAGGTAGATAGCTAGCTTATGTGTGTAACGCTGTGATTGGATGAGCTGGCGAATATTCAACTTTATTGAACTAGCTGCTACATACTTGTAATTAATAAAAGCTGAAACAGCTGAGAATATTCTAGTGACTAATGTTAGTGATGTAACGTCATGAGTGTTGGTGATTTTTGTATCGGTAACGTTAGCTCATTCTGACCACTAGCAGTGTCAACTGCACGTCGTGAGAGGAATTATAGTGGTTTGGCACAACACTGAAGGAAAAGGAAAAGCCATCATTTACGGACTGGTCTGCTGCTTTGGAATCAATACCATCATATTTTCTTTTCCGGTGGCTGAAGGTAACATTGTGCTTCTGTGGAAAGCTTAAGTCAGACTTGTGTCTGATTACTTTATCCTTCGTTTCAGGAAAATGCCCCCACACTCCTTTTTTAACTTTCGTCCATAATTGTTCTTTTTCTTTCACTATCTGCTTGCATAAGTACAACACTATAAGTGAACTGCTGCCCTCTTGAGGTTCAGGTTGTTAACGTACTCTAGGTTGGACATCACCGACAGTGTAAACGAAAAATGGATGATGGAAATATTTACTGACAATTATTTATTATCAACATTATTGATAATGTCAAAATATTGTTTGAGAGCGATCACCTATGTACAGTAATGACTTACACAGTGCAGATTTTAATATTACTGGACACTGGAAGGTATTTTAGACGTTTCTTCTTCAATTCTATGCAGCCTTCTCAGTAGTTGTATAATTATCTACAGCTCTGTTAATCATTCTGGTCATGTGAAATTCCTTATTTATTAAGCTTCCTGGCTTCCTCCCATTAATTTGAAACTTATGAAGGTGCACAGGACTAGCATATATTATATTGTTCAACGCATTCACTGTCAGTCAGATTGGTCTCCAGACTTTTAGATGGTACACTTTTATAAAAGATGCTTCTTTAAGGGTTCTTTAATAAAGAAAATTGTTCTATATAAAATAATGAACACTCAAAAAACCTTTTGGATGATGAAAGGGTTCTTCACATGGATGGAGCATGTGCTGTTGTTGGAAGAAAACCACGTATCTCCAAAATGATAACTTTACAGGAAAAGGAAAAAATCAATGGAACCAGACTTTTTTTTCCCCCCAAGTCATTTTGGACCGTTTCTTTTGGTCCATTCTTCATGAAATTTACACACAATGTAAAGGGCAACAGGCCTTTTCAAATTATGTCAAAAACTGAAAAACGTCTGACAACAGCGATATGGTTCTGTGTAGAACCTTTTTGAAAAGGAATCTATATAAGTGTTCTTCTATTGTTACGATATCAAGCTTGTTACAATAGAAGAACCCTTTTGGTGCTATATAGAACCCTTTTCAAAAAGGTTTTATACAGAACCATATACAGCACATTCTCCATCAATCTAAAGCATCCTTTCATGATGCAAAGAACCCTTTAATCACGCAAAGCGTTTTCTGAGTTCTATATAAAACTATTTTCTTTACTAAAGAACCCTGGAAGAACCATCTTCTTTCAAGAGTGTAATGTTAATTTATAACAGTACATTTCTAATCTTTTGAAACTGCTTCTCTTTTCTGTTCTTTAGTGGCTTTAGATGAGCTGAGGGACAGAGGTTCATACAACCTCATTTAGAATGAACTCTGTTGGGGTTCAGAAAAGTTCAGAACATTTTGAATTGTTTTTGGCTGGGAGATGGGTGTTAGTTTTATAACAGTTCAGCTTTTAGCAGTCCTCAGCCAGTGGAAATTTACCAAGTTTATTTAGATCACTTGGCACGCACATCACTGTTTTTCAGTCACTGGAAAGTCATTTGGATGGTAAGGCTTTTCTCTGAGGCGCCATGTGTCTTATCTCCTTGATCTAGATCCATTCAAACCCTTCATCATCTTCTCCAACCGGCACGAGATCAGGCGGATTGACCTGTATAAGGGTGAGTTCAGTGTGCTGGTGCCCAGCCTGAGGAACACCATCGCCCTGGACTTCCACCTCAACCAGAGCTCCCTCTACTGGACCGATGTGGTGGAGGACAAAATCTACCGTGGGAAACTGTCTGATAACGGAGGTGAGAAACTATTCCAGAAAATATGGGACTGGTTGCACTTCAGCACTATTTAAAGGTCATTTTTAAGGGAGTGTTTTACAGCCGTACTGCCAGATGGCATATGGAAAGAAAGTTCTAGTGCCACCCAGGCGAAGGAGAACGGTTTGCCCATTCTAAACCTGCCTTGAACTTTCACTTCTCATCTTCATGAAATACACCATACCAGCTATACTATAAACCTTCGATGAACAGTTCTACTTAGTGCACCTAGGGAGCAGTTGTCTCTTGCAGGTCTCCATGTGGAAAAAAACCTAATAGTTGTGGGATTGATTGTGAAAGCGATGGTTTTATTCAACCATGTCATTGGTTGCGGCTGAAGAAGTGAAGTGGATAATAGCTTGGGGCGATATAGATTACATCGCAGAGAAAATAACATTTATTAATTTAGCCGAAGGCTCCATGCTGGTCTGAATAAGCCTGCCTTTCATGTAGATGTTGTTTTGTATTTGTGGTTCAGTGGGTACATTGCACCCTCTTCTTCGGCGTACCAGACTATTACCTAAATCATTATGTCTCATTTGGCCACAAATTCTCAGGATACTGTGTACGTTTGTGGTTATGGTTGTATAGTTGTTAGTGTATACAGTTCTGGGCAAAAATCAGAGACTGCTCTTTTGCTGTGCTGAAAGAAGAAGATATAAATACATTTTCAGCACCTAATGTCAAATATATCACTATTTATAAACAAGTTACAGCTGTAACCCCAAGCAAAAGCTCTCAAAGGAATCACACACATTATTATTATTCCCCTTCAAACAGACGCTAACGTTCACAAGGACAACTCAAGATAATCCCCTTGCATAAGGAAAGAGAAAGTCACAGAAAAAATAAGTGCAAATGGGAATAGAGGAAATGGAACTCCTTACAACCATGCAACCATGTACTGTCACCATCAGATTAACAGTATTTAAAGCTTACATTTTTGAGAGACAGGAGAAGAGCAAGCTCTACTTTTACTTCTGATCTGAAAATTTGTCTTAATTCTAAATTCTAGCCTAAGTTTGTAATTGAGATGGGTCAGTTTGTGACAAGCAGAAAATGCAACCTCTAAGACTGAACTGAGTTGTAGGAAAATGTATTTTTTGAAAAATTGAAAGCAAGTCTACCAAAAAGAGTGGAAGCTGTAAAGGCCCAATTTCATTTATTATTTTTACCCCTGCCCCTTGTTTTGAAGAGTCACCTTGCCCTTTGGAACTTTGAGTTACAAGGGATATCGGTAGAAATCTTCCTATATGAAATCGGATAATTCTCAAATAAAAAAGAACATTACTTCATTAACAGGCTACTAGCGGTGCTCTGTAGGCGACCCTGCCAGTCTGCAGTGATAGCAGAGGAGTGGTGAAGTTCAGCAACCTCACTGCTGGTAATTTAGGGCATCATATGCCTTCAAAGAGCGGTGGTATGTGACAATTATTTATCGCCCACCCCTGATTCTTCGGTGATATGAAGCTGACATCAGCTATTTGCCAACTTCTTGTTCAAATTTTCCAGTTCCACAGGAAATTTAGCTAGCTAGCTACCGATACATCAGCATACTACTATCGTTTTTGTGCTTGTTATCAAGAAAAGGTCCATAATACATTTAAACAACATTTAACTAAGATGAGTTCTTGCACTGTGGCTATTTTGATAGGGAAATGAAATAAATGAAAAGTTAGTGTCTTTTGCACAGTTCTGTATGTGCTGTTGAGAGAATGTTTACAGGTCGTTCTTCAAATCAGTGGTTTGCGTGACTACAAACAACCTTAGTCAAGTGTCTGAAGCACAACAGTGATGTTGTGCCTGCCTTTCTATAATGGGCACTCTTCATACCCCCCCCCCCTTCCAAACCCACTCTGCAGATACAGTGTCCAACTCTGATCTTAAATCCCTGCCGTTTCCTCTCGGAACTAAGTGGAAACACAGCCGGCGTGGCTGCCAGCAGCGAAACAAAGCAACAAAGAGCTTTTTTGCTCAGTTCCTCCAGTGCAGAGGCCAGGCTGTCTCCAGCCCAACAATGCAGGGGGCTCAGAACTCTAATTACTGCTGTGTGTGTGGACGACGGGCATAGTGCTGCTTGCTGTCCACAGAACTCTCAATGCCTGCCCGCGTCTGGAGCGCCACTGTGCAAACGAGACATGGTATAAGACAGGACAAGATGTTTTCGAGTTGCTTCTGTCAGCCTGCATATGTTAGCGTCATTCTGGCAGATGAAATCATTTGTGCTGTGCGTGATGGAGCAATAGAGGGCAGCTTGAGACACTGTCAAAGCACATTACACTGTGGCTGTTCACCTGCCACACTAAATGCTATAACACAGCTGGAATTTTATGATGAAACCTTACTGTAGGGCAGTGTTTATAACGCAAGTTGACATGACATGCAGACTTCATGGCGAAAGGATGTGGACATCTGACCATCACACCTATGTAAGCTGTTTGGACATCCCATTCCAAAACCGTGGGCATAAATCTGGAGTTGGTCCCAACAGCGTTCTCCTTGCATGCACCAAACCCTGATTGGTTCATCAGACTGACAGATAGTGAGTCTATTAGACACCGCTACCTTGTTGGTCTACTTTGAAGATGTAAAGTCTAAGATAGTGGCTCATCTGTTGCTGCATAGTTTGTGTCATCCTCTCGTCCTTCATCAGTGGTCATGGGACGCTGCCCACAGGATGCTGTTGTTTGGATATTTTTGGTTGGTGGACTATTCTCAGTCCAGCAGTAACACTGAGGTGTTTAAAAACTCCAGCAGCACTGCTGTATTTAATTCACTCCTACCAGCACAACGCACACTAACACACCACCACCACCACATCAGTGTCACTGCAGTGCTGCATATGATCCACCTCCCAAATAATACCTACTCTGTAGTGGTCCTATGAGGGTCCTGGCCATTGAAGAACAGGGTAAAAGGGGACTAATAGAGTATGCAGAGATACAGCTGAGCTACAGTCTGTGACTGAAGAACTATTAACTGGACCCCTATGGTAATTGGAGCTGATTAAATGGACAACGGGAATAGAAACAAAGAGGTGTTCTTAATGAAGTGACCGGTCAGTGTATGTCCATAGTATTAACAAATGGCTGTTTTATGTTAACAAAGTCTCTGGAAGTATTTTAACGTAGTTATAGTGAAAGTCGAACATTACTTTTGACATACCGTGCATGTTTACTTGGAAAGGTTAGTGTCATCATGCTTAAAGCTGCACCCTGCCAAAGCAGTCTCCCAAGCAAATGATTGAGTATTAACGTGTTGTTGTTGTCATTGTTTTTGTCCAGCACTGACCAGTTTTGAGGTGGTTATCCAGTATGGCCTGGCTACTCCAGAGGGCTTGGCTGTGGACTGGATTGCCGGAAACATCTACTGGGTGGAGAGTAACCTGGACCAGATCGAGGTGGCCAAGCTAGACGGCACCATGCGCACTACCTTGCTGGCTGGAGAAGTGGAACACCCTCGAGCCATCGCCCTTGACCCCAGAGACGGGTGAGACACAAAACACACACGTGTAGATACACACTTACTGCTAGGGATGTAAATGATTTAACTGAGTAATGACTAACCAACAAATGAACAATTGTTTAACCAATTGAATTGGTGAGTTTATCATTCAAGCTGAGGAACGTTTTTGAATTGTACACATAATGGCGCAACAAACCGTTGGCTTCACTAGATAGGCCTACTAAAAAATAAAGCACGTAGCTAAAAATAGTAATGTTCAGAGCTACTTTTGAAGACGACGATAGCACAACTACAACAATGTACCATATCGAATGCAAACATCCACATGGGTGTGGACAGCAATGGCTTCCGTTTTATAATTGGTACTTTGATGGGTGACATCTTTTTTTTGTTTTATTGGTCAAAAGATTTTGCCAAAATCTACATCTCTGTGCTGTACATTTCGTCCATATAAACTTCATTATGGCATCATATATATGAACAGATTCGTTTGATGTACTTTTTTTGGCTGTTGTTACTAATACTACTAATAATGTATGGTGTATGTATAGACATATGATAAAGTAAGGTTAAATTACATGTTTTGTTGATTTTATGAGTGAGAATACACTCATGCACATTTTAATGCAAAATTACTGTTTATTTGCTGAATTTAACATACTAGGGGAGAAAATGAATCATTAAATGTGCCCTGTGCAAAGGTTGTGGCATATTTTGTACCCAAAATGTTAAACTGTGCACTAAACAATGTCATAATTAAGATTATGCTTTGCAGAGCAAACCTCAAATTTCCACTTAGAAAATCAATAAAAGGTCTTTTGACCCGTTGTGTTCAAACTTCTGCACAAGACTGTATGTGTCTGTGTGAAAACTGATAGTTTTAGAAAAAGAAAATGATAGTATAGAGTGAAGAGATGTGTCTTGAATTTGGCTTTGCCTCTTTGCTTTTTCAGCATCTTGTTCTGGACAGACTGGGACGCCAGTTCTCCCAGGATAGAAGCTGCTTCCATGAGCGGCGATGGCCGTCGCACCATCCACAGAGAAACTGGCAGCGGAGGATGGCCCAACGGCCTCACTGTTGACTACCTTGAGCGCCGTATTCTGTGGATTGATGCCAGGTAAAAACACACAAAGCTATTAAATATTCTAAGATTCCTAAACCTGCCTTATTATTTATGGGATAATGACGTGTCTGCAGGTCTGACGCCATCTACTCAGCTGCCTATGATGGTTCGGGCCTGATCGAGGTTCTGCGGGGACATGAGTACCTGTCCCACCCCTTCGCTGTCACCATGTATGGAGGGGAGGTTTACTGGACAGACTGGCGCACCAACACACTGGCCAAGGCCAACAAATGGACTGGACACAATGTGACTGTAGTGCAGAGGACCAACACCCAGCCATTTGACCTGCAGGTCTACCACCCGTCCAGACAGCCTCAGGGTCAGTACTGCTGCGATCACACTAAGCAAATACACATATATTTCCCGTAATACGGTCAGTGACTTCACCGGTAAATGAATAACAAACCCAGTCATTGCCTTAATGGTTCCGGGTAGGACGTGGAGTAATATGCTAATGTCTCCAGTAAACTCTTGTAAATCAAACTTAAATGACCCTGACATAGAATTTTTTCCTTGCTTGCTTTCTTGTTTGTTTGTTTTTTATTTATTTATAATAAGATAGATAGGTGTCACATATAAATGTTGTTAAAGTACCTAAAAAAAAATGCGATTCACTCCCAAGTCAATGTTGTCCATATATGGAAATTAAAATGGAAATTACTGTCTCAGATTTCCTTACAGTGCTGGTGATAGGAACCAGGGGTTTGTGATTTCTAAAATGCAAATACAGCCATTTTTATTCACTATCCAAAGCAACCAGTGGACCAACACATTTTATTATAGGTAATAATAGTAACATTGTTGTAAATCTGAATAAATATACTTTCTTTGGGGACTATTTTGCCACACAACATCCTACATGTACCTCTCTGCGATAAATACACTTTAGGCCAAGACCTCATCTCACAAATAACGTAAAACAATGTTTCAGGCATCACACAACGTTTGGTTTTGTTTGGTAGAGAACCATCCACAGTCTTAGCGTATAGTGTATGCCCATAAGGCAAGACATGACACACATACGCATGAAAAGATGGACATTCTGTCCAGGTCTAACCCAAGCTAACTGATACAGAGTGCATACTGTACCCATTTACGCCTGTTTATTAGACTCTGTGTTAGTGCTTTCATTTTAATTTTCTCTGTTTTGTTCTGCTTCTCTGTTCAGCTCCAAACCCTTGTGCTGCTAACGATGGAAAGGGTCCGTGCTCTCATCTGTGCCTCATCAACTACAACCAGACATTCTCCTGCGCCTGTCCACATCTTATGAAGCTGCAAGCAGACAAGCACACGTGCTACGGTAGCCTTTTTATCATCTTCTTTTCATCTTTAAAAATAGGGCTGTGTCTTATTCCAAGTTACAGATGATTAGTAAATCATTCTTTAAATTTCTTTTAAATGCAAAAAGTTGTTATTGTATTATTTTATTGACTATATGATTATATAAAAACAAAAAAAACGCAGTAAAGTTTGGGCGCCCCTGGTCAAATGACATGTCTGAATTTAACATATATGAAAAAAAACAAAAATAAAATGTAGCCAGTATCCAGTTTGTGACCAATATTTTTAGCTTAGCTCCTAAAAAGTTGTACACTAATATTTGCAAAAGAAAAAAAATGTTTGTGTGTTGTCTATAGAGGATGTTAACAAAACATGTCATTTGATCAGGGCTATTCAACATTTTTGCAGTACAAATCTTCTTCTTAAACTACAGTTTGTTATAGACGTTTGTCACAGCAGTGTACCCAAACCTCTTGCAGTAGACTGCAATAGAGCTGCTGAGACACTGCTGTTTGCATTTGTATTTAAATATTCAACAAACAAAATCATTTGCATTTGAACATAAAGTGGAGGTGAGTATGGCTTAAAGTCATTGTGAATCGGAAATCATTATTATACCGTGAAGTGAAACATGATATCTGGGAGGGACTCTGAGCCAGCTAAGATGATAGGTGAGGGTGAAATAAAGGGAAGGTGAAGCATGATCTTGGTTAATATTAGTTTTCCCATCTGCTGGTGAACAGTGAAGTAGCCAAAAATCAGAAGATGGCTTTTAAATGACATGATATGGTGTTACGTGCTTATTATGACCAAACAAGGCTAAAAAAAGGTTAAGTTTGATTTCAGGTCGGCTTACAGCAGCAATTAATGTAAAGATTATGGCACACTGGACGAGAGACAGATAGGACAGATCATGGTTATGGCATATGAAGTGAGAAAACTGTACAGTTTTTTCTTTTAAATATTGGATTGACTGTCTTTCATAATGTAAGTCATCTGCTATTTATTTTTTATATTTTTAATACAGTATTCACAAAATGAGTGGGGCACAGTGGTGCACAGAGACATTGAGCTGTGCTGGAAACTGGTGTCTTATGACGTACGTTGTTGAAAACAATGGCTAGAATTTCTGAGTGCTGTGTTGTCAGTCTGATGAGTCAAGTGTGCTTGAAGTGTCTATAATTACTGACGGATTGCAGAGTAAACTAAAGACTGTTGCGCAGAATTGAAGTTCTGGCGTTAATAAGATGTAAAAGAAACTTACTTTAGATATTTTTGGAACTAGCATACTAGTTGGCTCATAAATACTGATACGATGTGTGGTAACTACTTCATTGAAATTTGCTATTAAATGAAACAGTTGTGCAGTACTTAGTGGTACTTAAGTAATTCAGTCTGTGACAGAAAAGTACTGAATTTCAATACCCATCCCTGTTTGAAAACCATTAAAACCATAATACCAGCAGATGTTTGGCTTGATGAAAGATGTTAAAAACAGGGCACTCAACTTAATGATCAACCCCATTCAGGGCTCGCTGTCTGTACTAAACTTATCTAATGTTGGTGGTTTATGCTGTGCAGTGTGGCATTGCTGTCCTGCTGTGCTGAACTAAGATCAGTGATTAGTATTCTGCAGTGTGACCTGTGTGCTCTGATGCACTGATAGCACAGCAGTGATTAGTATTCTGCAGTGACCTCCGCTGTGGCTTTGTGAAGAGCAGGCTGATTGAAATAGAGGGAGCCGCTCTCGTCCTCCATTAACACTGACATTAAGCATCAGGAGACACTTCTCACTTAGAGATCCAGTCTCTCTCTCTCTCTCTCTCTCTCTCTCTCTCTCTCTCTCTACCACTTTCTCTCTCTTTCAGTGTCTGTTTCTCACTTACTCTATCGCTCTGTCTGTATCTCTTTTTTTAGTCTGTCTCTCTTTCTCTTTGTCTCTCTGAGCCTTTTGCTTACATAATCACTCTTTTTTTTTGTTCTCTTTCTGTCTCTCACTGTCTCTGTTTCTCTTCGTCTCTCTCTGTCACATTCTCTCTTTTTTTTTAATCGCTTTCTCATTTTGTTCATCTCTGTCTCTTTCTACCACCCCCACACCCCCCTCGTGATCAGTATTTGAGGCAGGGCTGCTGTTCTGTTCAGTATTTTGTGCACAGCGGTGGTCAGTAACTCAGTGTTTCTCTGAAGATCAGGAGGCAGTATTACCACACTGTCTGTCCACTCTCATTCATCTACACACTCTACAGAGGGCTGTATTCCTTTCAGTGCTGTCAGTGTTTAGTATACATATCCTGTATTATATTTCACGCTCTCTATCACGTTTGCCCCTTTGAATGTTGGAAATGTTACATTTGCTGTGTAATGTTACGTGTTTATGACTATTTAATAAACTTGCCCTCTTCTGTTATTATCCTGTACAGAGTCTCGTCAGTTCCTGCTATATGCACGTCAGATTGAGATTAGAGGGGTGGACATTGATAATCCTTATTACAACTATATCATCTCCTTCACCGTGCCTGTTATTGACAATGTAACAGCAGTGGATTATGATGCTCTGGAGCAGCGCATCTACTGGTCTGATGTGCGGACTCAGATGATCAAGAGAGCTTTCATCAATGGGACGGGCGTGGAAACAGTGGTGTCTGCTGGTGAGAGCCTGTTTTTTTCTGCTCAACCAAATATAAATATTGGCTGGTGACATGGCCGGTGTCTGAAGTTTGATACTTTTGCATGGGAGCTACGATGCTGTTGTAGCTTACAAGTAATAGATGCTTTCAGCCACTAATTGGCGTTGTGCTGTGGTTTCTGTTTCTGGGGATTCAGTTCCCGCTCAGGCAGGCACATAATGCTATACCAATAAGAGTTCTTGGGCAAGACTCCTGGTGCTACATGCTTCTGTTAACATGATTAAACTCATGTAAAGTCACTCTGTGTAAAAGCATCTGCAAAATGAATTTTAAAATTAAAAGACATGTCAAGGCTGATTGACTATATACTGGGTAAGAGGAAAACGATGTACATTTTAATTTTTCCTTTAACCATGTTTATTGAACAGTTTATGACTATTTATGCTCCTATTTTAGATATTCCTAATGCTCAGGGGCTGGCTGTGGACTGGGTGTCCAGGAATCTGTTCTGGACCAGCTATGATGCCAGCAAGAAGCAGATCAATGTGGCCCGTCTGGATGGCTCATTTAAGAACTCGGTCATTCACGGACTGGACAAACCCCACTGCCTGGTGGTCCACCCCATGCTTGGGTTAGTAACCTCAGCAAACACTCTCACATACTGCAGTGCTCTAATCCTAACCTAGGGTCTGACTGATGAAAATGTTGTGGACGATACCGGTTTTAGGGGGCTAAAAGTTCAGATAAAGAATAATATAATTTTAGATTTATATTTCAGATTGTCTTGTTGTACACCAGTAGTTTTAGTTAAAAGGTGATTTAATTAATAGTTAAATAGTTCTCAATTGTCACACTTCTTTAAATCATATAAAGAACAGAAACTCAAAGGCGTCAGATGATGTATTGTTGTCCTGGGTGCAGAGTTACCCAGGATGCTCGGTTTTGGTTATTGTTTATCACTACGTATTGTTATTATTTTTTGTTAGTTCTCTTCGTAAAGTTTTTTTGTGTGTTATAATAGGTTATTCTTTTTGGATGCATTTGATACATTTTCATTCTCACAGTACTTACAATCCTATTTCAGCCTGGATTGTTATCATGTAGTTAAACAGACAGTGCCTTGAATTGAGCTGCCCAACTGATTGCTAATATCGGCCAGCCAATATATTGGTCAGGGCCTAATCCTAATCATTACCCTAACTGTAACACAGACCACAAGCCTGACATTAAACTTAACTCTGACTAGAACCTGAAACATTTGTCCAAACTCAACAAGACCCAACTACTCATGTCAGATTTGGTCTGGTTCAGATGTCATTTCTAAAATGCTTGTCTGGCTCCAGTGGGGTTGGAATTTTATGTTCAGTTCCTCTCACTTTTATCATATTTTGCCCTGTATTTATCTCTGCTTTGGTTTTACTCTTTGCTTTATTCTTCACTATTGTCACTGCCTTAAATCGGTTTTTAAACCTGGCATGCTGGAGTGCCCAACACCAAGGTCCACGAAGGCCCATGCTCAAGAGAAACGGGGACATAAACAGTAAATCCATTCAGGGAAATACTTTGTTGTGCAGCCAAAAGAACATGTGATTTTGGGCAAAAATAGTTTTATTTTAAATTTTCAATAAGTTCTAGGTGCAGAAATGGTTTTAGTAATAAAGAGGTGAAGCTAACATTTTGCTATATCAGCACAGCGTGAGAACAGTGCTGTATGTAAAGTTAACTCGGACTAAACATACACATTTAAGATACTGTTTTAAAAGCATTATTTTATGAATAAATAAATAAAAGCTGCCTTTTAAACTTTTTGGAGGGCTGATTGTTTTATTATAGCATTTAATTTTTGTTTTAATTTTAATTATTTATGCCGTAATGACTTCTATAATTTTGTGATACTGCACTATAACTGGCACTATCCTGTCAGGTTTTATCCGGTATATGGGATGATGGGCCATTTCAGGTCAGTTTTAGACTATTTTTTTCTGCTCAGCTCAGTTTCGGAGAGAATTTTGTCTGGGTAGGCTTCAGACTTAAATCACGTGTCGGGTCGGGCTCCAGACAGAAAGTTCTCAGGCTGTGTTCTTGTTCCGACCAAAATTTCAGACCTGATTAAAGCTCTAACTGTAGCCTCAGATATTTCTCTGGAAACAAATGTCTCCACAAGGTCAGTATTATGAAACCTTAAGAGGACTGGCGCATACACAGACTGCTTTTATCTCCTTCTGTAGTTATCTCTCCCTGTTAACTTTTTGTCTGTTCCCTCCTTTTTTTCGTGGAGCACTGTTTTGAGAATGGCACATAAAAGCAACAGATGCCTGGACCATATGCCTCTGCGGTTTTCAGTGAAAGCGAGTGACTGGAATGAAGTGGGAACCTGCATTTGGAGGGGGGATGGGACGAGGCTGTTTGTTTCTAAAGAACGAAAGGCAGGAGCTGTGAAGTTACATAAACAAAAGGGGAGACGTTTATACTGCTTAGAGGGTCGGGGGTAGGCTTGAATTATGCTCATAGTGTGGTCTTTGAGGTCAGAAAATAAAACTACCCCCCAGTGAGGAGGCACAGTTTCCTTGGCCCCGACTCCAAAAGCAGCAGCCGCTGTGCGACTGATGTGCAGCCAGTGTGCTGAGCCATGCCTGATTTTGTATGCAAAATGCCTCATGAGCCTCGCTACTCACTTACTCACTGGCTCACTCAGATTTAACTGGCTTATGTACATAGATTCTTTCTGACTGTATAATGTTGAAAGACTCTAAATATGTTCTTAGATAAGCATTAGAATAGTCAATGGTAAAGATTACACTGCTCTGATAAACTGTCCTTGCAGTTTATCTTGATTTTGGTCGTGCAGTTTCATTCAAAGCACAAAGTGACACTGCTAGGAAATGCTCGAACACTAAAATATATTCAGCATACTTAAACAATGTCTTTTCATTAAACTACATACATGCAAACTTGCATACAAATTTAGCTTTCTAGTTTTATGTAGAATAATATAAAATTCTTGTGTGTGTTGTATTGATTTGAAGTTATTTATTTGGGGGGGTGGATGGGTGGTTAAACAGGCACATGCATTTTGCAGTGTTACTGGTAAGCATACAGTATGCATGTGCAATGCAGATAACATGTAATGTTAGCTAAGTGACCTGTCCATGCTCCATCTACAAATGCAAAAATCAGAGATATGTTAGCCTCTTAACATATAGAGCTGTCCCTGACACATACATCTCCACTGCCAGAGGTTGAAGTAAAAGCTTCTTAGGCTTACTCATAAGCAATACATGAAAACAATGCAAAAAGTAGGGGTGGGCAAAAAATTTAACATCAAGACATTTCACAGTAAACAATGTGCATCATGTGTTTAGTTTTTCAGAGAATTGACAAGTTGGAAAAGAAAAAAGCCCCATTAGGGCAACATTTGTATTTAACATTTACATTATTCTCATTATCTTCTGCATCATCCTCACATGCCATGTTGCTTATTGTTTTGCAGAAAACTCTATTGGACTGATGGAGACAACATCAGCATGGCTAACACAGATGGCACCAACCGTACTTTACTCTTCACCAATCAGAAAAGTCCTGTGGGTGAGTGACCACATATTCCTTTTTTTTCTAAACAAGAATTTAATCTAATATGTAAACATTACTGTGGTTTAAAAACATATCATCCGCTCTTCAGTCCAGTCAGTATATGGAAACTAAGCTGCGAAAATTTTTGATTTCATTTTTGTTGCAATGTCACAAAAAGTCAAAACATTTGCATGCAGTCGTACACAAAAGTTTCAACATCTCTGGTCAAATTACATGTTTGTTGAATTTCTCTACAGAGAGCAAACGTAAATATGGCATTTTCTGCTAATTTTAGTGCACAGTTCCTATTCATTTGCTGAATTTAACACATTGGCAAAAAAATTTTATTTTGTGCATTAAGTTAAGGAAATAAACAATAATTATGCATTCAAGTGTGCAGAAGTTTGTTCTCTGTAGAGGATGTGTGTTTTTTTTTTTTCCACTTAGAAATTCAACAAAACATGTCTATTTAGCTGGGACACCCAAACTTTTTACTTACAACTGTATATCCACCTACTCAGCCTACAGCAGTTTAGCTCCACCGATTCATGTTATAAAGTTATAAATAAAGCGTTTCAGCCTGGACTCCGTTTTGGATGATGCTCAATGCAGTGTAGCCAGTCAGAACTGAGGTCATTTACATATATTAGTCTTAAAGGCACAAAATAAACAAAAACAGCCTGTTTAATTTTAAGGCATAAAGAGAGGTTGGAAATGGTCATTTGAGTTATGTGTTCATGACACATTAGGAGAACAAAACAAAATGTGAGAAAAAGGAGGTGTATGTGCCCTTTAAATGTATTATTTTAGAAATGTAATGGGCAGCAATGATGTATTTGTGAGTGACTGCTCTCTGTTGATCTCTGACAGGGCTCTCCATTGACTTTCATGAGGAGAGGCTCTATTGGATCAGTTCAGGCAACAGCACCATAAACCGCTGCAAGCTGGACGGCACAGGCCTGGAAATCATAGAGGGAGTGAAGGGCAAACTGACCAAAGCCACAGCTCTGGCTGTTATGGGTGAGAGGCCACTGACCACTCTGTTTTTGCTATATTTATTATATAAGGCAATTGACCACTCTGTAATTATTCTTATTTGGAAAACCTCACACTTTTCTTCCATATGGTTATGTAAGTATACAGCATTTTTTTAGCATTTAGCCAGCATCGCGAAAATGAGCACTTTTCATTTGTGTGATACATTATAAATCATTCTTGCTTTCCAGGAACTCCTGAAAGTCACATGCCTGAAGTACTTTTGCCATTAGTGGTGTATCAATCTGGTTGTGATTCAGCTGCATTAATTTTGGAATATTTAATAAAGTAGTACAAGTTATTCAATTTTGACTGTCAGAAAAAAAGCAGGAAACATAGTTCAAAGAAATTAACACAAAACCCTCCAACACTAAGTATATCATATCAACTGTCCATTCTATCCTTTTGTGCATTGTACTGCCAGTTTAACTCTTCCATCCTTCAAATCTTAAAACTGAGTTACTCCTGTGTCCTCTCAGTGAATGCTGTGCCTAGAGGAGTGACTGACATTATGTTCCCCTTCAGTTCACACAAGCAACTACCCAAGCTCACCTTGCAGATTTCTTTTTCATGGTCATGGCTAAAGGAGATATTTCTGGGGAGACTGGATAAGATAAAATAATCCACTTGCATGATGAAGGGGAAAGTTGAAGGCAAAACAGGAATTTCCAAGATTGGAGTTGGAAATAATCAAAAGATATAGTGAGAGTGGGACTCCTAACAATGGTGCAATACCTAGTCGGCAGCCAAAAATGTTACCATTAGATAAACTGTGCTTAAAGCTTTCGTCTTTGGGAGATAGGAAAAAATTAGCCACTTGCTTTAGATATGTATAAATCCGCAGGTGTTTCTGTCTGTCCGTCCACTGTGAGAAGACAGCTCAACACTGTGGGTCTGAAAGGATGTGTAGCCGTCAAGAAGCTGTTACTGAGAAAAGGAGAGAGAGCAAAAAGAAGAGAATTAGCACTAGGACACTGAAACTAGACACCTGAGATGTGGAGGAAGGTTTTATGGACTGATGATTGCAACGCAATCAACTTCTAAGACTGAACTCTGGAAGTGTGAAAAAAAAGTATCCCTGCAGATTTCTCTGAAAAACTGAAAGCAAGTCTCTGGAAAAGAATGAAAGCTGTAATAAAAAAAAGAAGTGGACGCACTAAATACTGTAAAAAATTGAAATATGGCTTTTCTCTCCTTTGTGTTATGCTGAAAAATTAATAACTTTGTCTTTAATGGCCATTTAACAGGATATGATATACATGAAAGTGTTGTCTCTGACACACTCTTTCATTGTCTATATTTCACTACCTTGTAAACAGTTTTTCTGGACACATTTGTTTATGTTGTGTATTTTTGCATGAATTGTACCAAGATAGTCTAATCGAAATGAATGAAATGATGGTGGTATTTGAAATTTCATGATGCATCAGAGATTTACACCCCTAATTCTTGTCATTTCTGTTGTGTGTTCACAGGAGACAAGCTGTGGTGGGCAGACCAAGGCACGGACCAGGTGGGCACCTGTGACAAGAACGGAGGCAACTGGAAGGTTCTGAGAAACAGCACCTCTCCTGTGATGCATATGAAGATCTACAATGAAACAGTGCAGCAAAAAGGTTAGTGTGATTGTTCACATTTGTCAGTATTTAAATATAGGCAGGCAATGCTGAGTGCATTTAAACCACTGATGTTTATGTTGAAGGTACAAACTTGTGCACCAAGAACAACGGGGACTGCTCTCAGCTGTGCCTGCCCACCTCCCCCACCAGCAGAGCGTGTATGTGCACTGCAGGCTACAGCCTGAAGAGCGGCCAGCAGTCCTGTGAAGGTATGCCTTGACAACTAGCTCTTGCTCTGACCGTATGACTCCATGCATTTGAAGTCTCCACCTGGGTAAATCCCCTTGTCTTTTTTTTTTTCCTCTGTATGTGTGTGCAGGTATGGGCTCTTTCCTGCTTTATTCAGTGCATGAGGGCATCCGCGGCATCCCTCTTGACCCAGCCGACAAATCTGATGCTCTTGTGCCAGTGTCAGGCACCTCTTTGGCAGTGGGCATTGACTTTCATGCTGGTAAGTGCCCGTATGCCACTTGCAGATTACTTCTAAATCAAAAAAGATTTATTTTCTCCACGCATATTAAGCCTAATCCTAGGCTAAAACTCAGCTGCAGAGGCAAATCTTAATTGAAACTGACCCTGTAGAAACAGAGGCTTCATGGAATGATTTACTTGCCGTTTGGTTGGTGTTAAATGGTTTGGGTATTTAGCCTTTATTGTTGTGTTCTGTAGAGAATGACACCATCTACTGGGTGGATATGGGTCTGAGTACTATCAGCCGAGCCAAGAGAGACCAAACCTGGAGAGAAGACGTGGTCACCAATGGAATTGGACGCGTGGAGGGCATTGCCGTTGACTGGATTGCAGGTTAGAGATTTCAGGCTGTCAGACATATGCACATGTTAAAAATTATGGGTGTGAAATACATCGATGTGTTCACCTGAACATACCTCGTTGATTTTGTAATGCTAGAATTGATGATTATTTTATAAAATATGCTATTTGTGTTTTCAAGATAAACATTTCCAGACTTTTACAGTGAATAAATATTATACGAAAATAATCAAATAATCAAACCAAAACAAATCTCAGTGAAATCTGAGATGCAGTGCGCTAATGTCGCTCAACCAGTGTCTCGAAATCCAAAGTTAGGCACAGGTGAAAAAGCAGAATCAATTGAAAAATAAATATTTATGTTTCACTCTAAATCTGTTAATATTAGGAATGTGCAAAGTATTTAAGTACTGAAAAATGCTCATGGTGCCAGTACCTATACTGGAATTACTATCTAGGTATTCATAATGTCAAGATCTGTCTGTCTGTCTGTCTGACTATCTATCCATCTACCTGTCTGTCCATACAATTTTATGCTTAATGGATAGTAAAATGTGACAGTTTTGCTCATATTTGTATGTATGTATGTGATACTTCACTACTACGAAACACGTTTGCTTTAAGGGGGGGTTCCACCAATTTTTCTAAATTTCTGTATAATTAAATGGTCAAGAAGTAAACAAAGTCATTCCAAGTGGTTTGGCATGAGATGCTCGGTTTACAGTGGTGGAGTGCCGAATTAAGTGCCTATAAAAGCCTCCTCACAGGACGTTATTACATGAAATGCTTATAAAAACGCTGGCTGCTGCCTTTTTTATTTATTTATTTATTTTAAAGGTTTGTTTTACCATGAACATTACATATAAGAACTTAAAAGACTCGCTAGCCATTTTGGATTTTACATAAAATGGCTAGATTGCAGCTGTTGTGACCCTTGATTCCTATCATTCACTGAATTATGTAGAAATTTTGAAAAATTAGATAAAAAATTACCCTTTAACATGGGTTCATTACCAATAACGTATTGTTAAGGATGTGATTTAGATGGTAGAAGCAGTGTGGCTTTTTGCTAATTAGCTGGAGTTTAGCTAGTTCCAGAAAGAACAAAAAAATTATATTTCTCTGACAAAGTAACATGTTGACAAATCGTAATCTGAAGATTAAAGACCACCTGTAGAAGAAGAGTCCTCATCAGCATCCATCATTGTGCCTGTTAGCCCTGGTTTCGCTTTAGCTCATTTAAGGCAGCCTCTCTACCTTAACCATTGATTTCCCTCAGCTAAATGTCTTCTTCTGTGTGCTTAAAATAGTAAACCAAATATCCATTTATAAACTCTAAGTTGTACTTAAATACCAAAGTGTTGCTAAAAGTAATCAATTTGTTACTTTGTCTGCTCATATCTTTAAATCTAAAATCTGCCAGCATTGAATAGTAAATCCCTAAATCAAGTTGGTGTAGCCTGTCGACATCACAGACCTTGGTATTTCATGTCATTCATTTTAAATTTGGGCAAGAGCTGAAGATTAATAGTGCAGCAAGAGATCTTTAGTAGCTGCTTCTGGAATTTTTCCACCTTTGATTGTTTTGTTGGCTGTCTTTCTGTTACACCATGTACAGGGAACATCTATTGGACAGACCAGGGCTTTGACATGATTGAGGTGGCCAGGCTCAATGGCTCCTTCCGCTATGTGGTCATTTCCCATGGTCTGGACAAACCCCGTGCCATTGCTGTGCATCCAGAGAAAGGGTAAGAGAAAGCGGGTGTGCGTGCATGAAGGGTGCGTGCAGGTTTTTAAAATTTCCTACAACCTTGCTCAGTATCAGCAGTTTAACAGGTGGTAGGATTAAGCATCAACAGTGTTTGTATTCTGCAGTGTATTATTATTAATGTGGAAATATTTGTACTGCCATAATGATTATATTTGGTATGCTGTCGACTGATAAAGATTTTGTCTTATCTGTCAGTGGAAAAAATGATGGTTGATTTTGTGTGTGTGTGTTTGTGTGTGTGTGTGTGTGTGTGTGTGTGTGCGCATCTAAGGTACCTGTTCTGGACAGAGTGGGGGCAGTACCCACGTATTGAGAGGTCTCGACTTGATGGTTCTGAAAGAATGGTCCTGGTCAATGTCAGTATAAGCTGGCCCAATGGCATCTCTATTGACTATGAGGTTTGTACATGGCCAAATCTTGTTCCAGTTCCAAAATAATTCCAGAACAATTAGCACTTTCATACAAAAATTGAATATTTTTTTAAATGCAGTGGCATCTGAGACATTGAACATGTCATTAAGGGTGCCAAAAATTTCTTAATACATCTCTATTTTTAGATTTCTTTAGTTTCCTTAAGATTTTTAAAGTAGTGTTAGATGACTCTAAAATGTCAAGTAACATATCTTTTTTTTGCTTTTGTATATTGTAGTTTTCAGTTAATCTCAAACTTAAACCTTAACATTACTGGATTAGTCTGTTAGCCTTTTAGCAGTTTGCAGGGGTAGTTGTGAAACAAAGCTGCACTCTTATGTTAGGTCGGCCCTTTTATTTCATTTATACAAAACGTGTGAGAACAGTTGTTCTCGTCTTTAATGACTGTAAAAAAAAGTATTATCTAAAAAAATTAGCATGGTAACATTCTTGGAAACTGCAGCTAATTCTGTGTGTGCATGTCTGTGTGTTTAGGAGGGTCTGCTGTATTGGTGTGATGCTCGTACAGACAAAATTGAGCGCATTAATCTGGAGACAGGAGGTAACCGGGAGCTGGTTTTGGCCGTTCATAATATGGACATGTTTGCCGTGTCTGTGTTCGAAAACTACATCTATTGGAGCGACAGGTGAACTCTCTCTGCAGTTTTAAACATTAGATGAACACAAATTTAGTCACTTGAATATTATTGACGAGCTGTCTTCTGTACATTGCAGAACACATGCTAATGGCTCTATAAAGAGAGGCAATAAGAACAACGCCACTGACATGGTCTATCTAAGAACAGGGATTGGTGTGCAACTCAAGGACATCAAAGTCTTCAACAGAGCTAGGCAGCAAGGTAGGTATACCTAGTATTGAGCAAAAAAAATAAAAATAAAAACACTGATCACCCCTGGATAATAACAGTTTCCAACCAATGGCAAGAACAATGTACCCAAATCTGCTAATGTGGCTAACAGTGGGGAAAAAAAGAATACCATTCAGCACAACCTTTTATGCCTTATGCCAGTGGTTCCCAACCCTGATTTTACACCTTTTCTGCATATTTCAGTGATTTTTTTTTTCCTCAACAAACATCTGATCTGACTAATAAACTAATTAACAAGCCCATCATAAGTTAAAATCAGTGCTAAAATGTGCACAGACGGAGGACCAGGCTTGGGAACCACTGCCTTACAGTATTTTATTTGTAGAAATCCATCAAAGCAAGCCTTAATGTGCCTCTTCTATAACCCTTGACTTACTGATAATCTTCCTCACAGGCACCAACATCTGTAAGGATAACAACGGTGGCTGTGAACAGCTGTGTCTGTACCGTGGTAATAACGCACGTACATGTGCCTGTGCCCATGGCATGCTAGCAGATGATGGGCGCACCTGTCGTGACTACGAGGGCTACCTGCTGTACTCAGAACGTACCATCTTGAAGAGCATCCACCTATCGGATGAAACCAACCTCAATGCACCCATAAAGCCTTTCGAGGACCCTGATCACATGAAGAACGTCATTGCCCTCACTTTTGACCACAGGGGTGGAGGTGGCAAAGGAGCTAACCGAATCTTTTACAGCGACATCCACTTTGGCAACATCCAGCAAATCAACGATGACGGCTCTGACCGCAAGACGATCGTCGAGAGTAAGTACAGATCTGCATGATATGTGGAAGCAGGAGCAAGTTTGTCTGGCTGAAAAAAGGGGACTAAGGCAGTGTTTTCTAGCTCTGTCCTTGAGGATCCCCACATTTCGCTCTCTCTCAGAGCTCAACTAATCTGAGCCAAGCAATTAAGATCTGAAAAGCTTGTACAGGTGTGTTGGTGGCTGGATTACAAAAAATCTTGGCTGTCTAATTTAAAATGTGTTATTTTCCGGTAATTTAACATATTTATGTATAGCTGCTTATGTTGACCGTGTTTATCAATATACTGGACATGGGGCTGTACTGTCAGCCAGCTAATTAAGAGCCGCAATTTTGGACATTCCAAACCTGAATTGATGAGCATTAACAGTTTGTTAGGGTTTTTGCCAATGTAACACAAAGACCATAAAACCCAGACAGTATGTGTAAAAGGGAAAGCAACTCTTGTAAGTTTGAGAAAGTAAAGAGACATAGAAATCATACATAAAGAAAACAAGCAGATCTTGCATCACAATTTATGAAGTACAATCCTTGTTGACAATAGGGTGTTAAGCAGTGACTCATTCTTGAATAAATAAAGTGTTCTTCCTTATGGTTTCGTAATGGAAGTTCATATAAAATTCTTGAAATCACTGTTACTTGCTTAACATCTTCAGTTGGATAACTGTTCAAATCCAGTGTGACGTTCTCCTTTTTCATTCACCTTAATCACGACACACCGTTGGAGCATGCTTTTGTCCGGCATATGTTATACATCTGTTATGGAGTTGGGGTGTCCAGGTCTGCTGGGTTAAAGGGCTGTACCATGTCCCTACCTCGGTCTGGACAACAAACAAGCCAGTGTGGCATTGCACAGTCCCTGCAACGTGCCCTGGCCAGATGCTGCAGTTCCCTCCGGAATTTCCGGGAAACGAAGGCATAGAGCAGTGGGTTAACCACGGACGAGGTGGTGGCCAGCAGCCGAGTGAACATAGCTATTGTGCGAAACTCAGGCGTGCTGTCGAGTCTCTGACCCACCCTGGAGAACATAAGGGCATACGATGGCAGCCAGCAAACTGTAAAGACTATGACTAGCAAGGCAGTGGTTTGGGTCACCTGCTTCTGGTATCGTTCCAGCTGTGAAGCATGGCCCTGCCTGCGGGTCCTGCGCAGAAACTTGTAGAGTTTGGCGTACATGAGGATGATGACCACTAGAGGCAGGGCAAAGCTGAACAAGAAGAGGGCGTTGCTGTAGACCATTTGGCTGACGTCAGACAGGAAGGCAAAGCAGTGTGTCGCAGCGGTGGTACCCACAGTACGGAAGGCAAACTGTGGGGCAGCCAGCGCCACAGCTGGTACCCAGAGCAGGGCTGCAGTGACCTGTAACCAGCGCTGCATGCTTGAGCGGTACGCCCAGGTCGGATGTACCACCGTCAGATACCTCGTTATTGCTAACGCTGCCAGTGTGAATGCACTAACCGCGTTGCAGGCTACTCCGAGAAAACTGATAGCCTTGCACAGAAAGCTGCCGAAGGGCCATTTGCCCAGAGCAATGGCTGCTGTGTGGAAAGGTAAGGAGAGTAGCAGCAGCACATCCGAGGCACTTAGGGCCAGAAGTAGCATGTCCGTCCCATGAAGAGACCGAGACCCTCTCATGCGCCTCCTCCCTGCCAGGATGAAGATAACTAGCGAGTGCCCCAACAGTCCAATCCCTATGATCAAAGTGTCCAGTGTGGGTATAAGGGCTTGCTGCACGTCCCATTCTATCCTTATTACCGGGCTATAGCTGCCATTCAGTTCTTTCTCCCATTCAGCCATCCGCAATACGCTGACGCTAATCCCGTTAATGGGTACTGAAAGCCAGATAATGATTGCTATGAGGGACAGCATGCTCTTGCTGGGGCTGACGCACCTCCCGCCGTTAGAGCTGAGTGCTAATGACAATCCCTTTTAAAGTCTTATCACCCCACCACCACTACATTCTGCAGCACTAATTGGAGGCTCGACACTAACATAATGGCACTGTGCGTTTGCTTTCGTTTAGCGGCTAAGAGTTGTCTGGGGGGGGGGACTGGGGATGGTCACGCTTTGCATTAACACCTGTTTGGTCCTTGGAGATCGCACCGCCTCTCAGCGACAAAAAGGATTTTAATCAAGTTTGAGCTGTTCCATCACCTTCATGTTTTCAATGATTTCAAATCCATGAGCAAAAGTAGCAAAGTAAAAAACTTTGTTGGGAAGAAAAATCTCTTTTTCAAGGTCTTCAGAAGGGTCGATAAGTCCGTTTTACGCTTTACAGAAGAAAATAACCTCACTTATCTCCATTTGAGCCATTAAAGGTAGGCACTTCATGGATCACCAGATGCTCAAAAATCTCTCTGAATCCAGCTGGTAGCTCACTGTTAGTTGGTATTGATTGTGTGAAACCAGGCAACCTTGCAGAACACAGCTGTCCAAGGCTGAGGACAGGCTTCTGCCAGGCTGCATTAAGAACGGTCGATTTTACTTGATGCTAAGTGCCCTGGTGTGATCTCCTTCATTCCATCAATTTAAAACCTCTTCAGAGCCATTATTCCTTTTCTGCTTCATGCATTCCAGGACTGGAGAGAAAAGGCAGAATCTTCTCCCGATTTTAAGCTTGTTCTCATGAGACGATCGGCTATATTCTACCTTTCTGGCTCACTAATCATCCACAGCATCATACAAGCCTTGATGCTGAAAAGAAGGGAGGAGAGGTGGAATGGAGTGGGAGGGGCTTGTTTTTCTGCTCTTTCTCTATGATGGCTG
This sequence comes from Colossoma macropomum, assembly GCF_904425465.1. Lineage (NCBI taxonomy): Eukaryota > Metazoa > Chordata > Actinopteri > Characiformes > Serrasalmidae > Colossoma > Colossoma macropomum. Next base: position 28,716,792 of record NW_023494802.1, on the reverse strand, counting down.
GTTCGAAGTGGACTTTGCCCTGTTTCAGCATGCGGAGTGCCTTCTTATTTGTGATGTTTCACTTACTTGGACATTGGTCCAACAAATGACAACACTTTCTTGGAAGGTTGACAGGATTTGATTGCTTCCAGCTGAGTTAACAGTGATTTGTGTGGCCAGTGAATAACTAGCCCATTGTAAGGCTCAGAATGTGTGCTTGATTTGCTCACCTCTTCCCTCGCATCTTCTGTGTTTGCAAAAAGAGACGTTGTTGATTTTTAACATTTTTTGGCATAAGTAAACAGCCCAGTGGTTTGTCTTGTCCTTTTATGGATGGATAGTCACTGCCATAGACCCATCTGCGGAGTGACGTTGGCAGATAAGGACTGAGATATGACAGAAACCTCATAAAAGCTTTATGGCTAGAGCTCATTCTTGGCTGTGTATTGTCTATTAGATCAGTGGGAAAACTGCACAGTTAAAGGGTGAAGGAGAGCTTGAGGAGACATTTGTTTGATGCGGTAAATCGATGGATCACCTTCAAGAGGTCCATGTTGACCTCCTCTCTTCGATGCTGTATGTATACAGTACTTTGCAAAAGTCCTTAATTTATTTAATTTAATCAATCATGATCAAAATGGTCATTAAGTACAAGTTATTCAGAAAAGTATATTAAACTAAACATTATACAAAAGCCTCAACAAATAAATATATCAATTTTATTACCATTTACTGTGTCCACTCACTGCTTTTCCTTACTTCCATTCTTTTTTAAAAGACTGGCAACTCTAGGGTGGCCAGTCTGCTGTTCTGAGAGCACCAGAAGCTTTTTTGTTAGACTTGTAGGTTTTCTTCTATTTTGTCAGTAACAGCTTCTTGATGGCTACACATACTTTCACACCAATAGTGTTGATTTGTTTTCTCACAGTGGAAAGATGAACAAAACACCTGAAAGTTTTTTTTTCAGCTCTAAAAAGTGGAGTTTGATTTTCTCAAAAGTGAAAGCCTTAAGTACTGTTGATCTTTTTTTAAGTACTGTTTTGGTCTTGCATGGTCGTTAAGAGTGAAATTTTCTCTGTACCTTTTATTTTTTGAACTCCAGTTTTTTTTTTCTTACGCAAGTGGATTATTTTATGTCTAATCCCTTCAGAAATATAAAGTTGTACCTTATGGCTGTTTTGACTGGAAATTAAATGAACAAAATGTGGTCTCAGATTTTTGCACAGTATTGTACATATCAGGGAGCTTCAATATGTATTTTCTGGGCAGACACACCTTGCTGTGACCGACTCTGATACCAATAGCAGACAATGTCCCTTATATATAAATAGAAATGTAAATATATATATACACACAAAATATTTTAGATATTTTACATCACAAATACCACATATATATATATATATATATATATATATATATATATATATATATATATATATATATATATATATATATGTGTGTGTGTGTGTGTGTGTGTGTGTGTGTATATATATATATATATATATATATATATATATATATATATATATATATATAATGTGATATTTCCCATGGAGCTGCCTTCCTGATAGAGCAAGTCAGCATGAATAAAGAGATTCACCAGGAGACAGGGCCTGTGTGCACAAGCAGCCATCCATGAAATGACTGACTGATACTGTCTCCCTGTGTGCGCACACACATTCACACACACACCCACACCCACACAGAGGGGAACTAGAAACCTGGACACTACACACCTGCTGATAGATTTGTTAGCAAGGGACAGAGCCTGCTTTTGGCTGTCATCTGACATGCCTCCTTTTACAAAGATTAAAAAAAAGGTTTGTATCTAAGATGAAGACATCACTGTTCGAAAGTTTGGAATCACTGTTTTCATTAGTATTCAGTATTAGTTCAGTATAGTTTCTCAGTCATTCTAAAATCATCATTATTGAATTAATAATATAATCTGTCAAATGTTACATTAGATATTAGAATATTCTGTAAGAATAACAAATTCTCAAGGTATGTTTCACTTAAATGATTGAATCTTTTTTATTTGTATCATTATTTAGTTTTGCTATTATTTCTAATCTAACATGTCTTGTGTTTTTTTGTTTGTTTTTTTTGTTTGTTTCATCAAATTCAAGATGAGTAATTCATTCTCAAATATCTCCTCTCTTGCTTATGAACACAAATTATGAACTAAAAGTTTAGAATCAAAATTTCTCCTTTCGTTTCAGTGAGCTGTGATTGATTAATATAAAATTATACTGTGCTTTTGTGCAGTAACTGTGACTTTAAAGATTTTGAACTGTAAATGTTATGATTTTCTTTTACTTCTTTTGCTGTAATGTTGTTAGTGTACATTAGTTCACTGGTTTGTTTCTGTTTTGTCCTGTCTCTGCAGATGTGGGCTCAGTGGAAGGTTTGGCATATCACAGGGCCTGGGACACATTGTTCTGGACCAGCTACACCACCTCCACCATCACTCGGCACACTGTGGACCAGACCCGCAGTGGAGCCTTCCACCGGGAAACGGTGGTCACTATGTCCGGATCCGACCACCCCCGAGCCTTTGTACTGGACGAGTGCCAAGGGTGAGGACCCACGAGTCAGACTGGACCGTAACCATTCATAATTAAATGAGCTTGAGTTTTTTCTTTTGGCTCATTCAGTGAACCATTTTGCTGAGCTCTGCTGGTATACAGTATGCATTGGATCAAGTTCGCTAGTCCGAAGGTTTTTTTTTGTTTTTCTGTTTTTTTGATCTCCCCATATTCGTTCTAGGTAAAATGCAAGTTTGCAATAGTTTGGTTCCAAACCATACCCCACAGCTCACCACTACTTTAGTTTTGCTACAACGCTAATGTAGTTAACAGGTTAAAAACGGCTTATTTTGGCTGCTACTACTGTTTTAGCTTCTTTGTGTATATTTGTCTGTTTTTATAACAGTATGTCATATGATTTTAGTCACCACATAAGCAAGTCTCTTTGAGATTACTTAACTGAACAAGGTTTAATGTAATTGATGACATGCTGTTAGCACAAAGCCTCAGTTAGCTACATCAGCCTTGCAGCTACAGTGCAAACCTAAATAAGCAAACTTCAGACACCAAACCAGTCTTGGCAGATAAACTACATTTGGTATAAGGAGGAAATTATGTAAAATCAGTTTTGCCAAAAATACTCTTTTAACCCAACGTACCGTTCATTATCCTTCTTTCCTAGTGTTGTTTAAACTTACTGTGATTCTCACTCTGTCTGTAGGCTGATGTTCTGGACTAACTGGAACGAGCTGGCTCCTAGCATCATGCGGGCGTCTCTGTCTGGGGCCAATGTGCTGGTGATCGTGGGCAGTAGCATCCGCACACCCAATGGTCTGGCTATTGACCACCGGGCAGAAAAGCTCTACTTCTCGGACGCTACGCTGGACAAGATCGAGCGCTGCGAATATGATGGCAGCAACCGATTTGTGAGTGTTCCTGCATGTGTCTGAGTATACCGTACCATTCCGAAATTTTAATCACTTGTCATATTAACATAAATTTATGCATAAATTACGATATATTTCTAGTACAGAAATACGTGTGTGTATGTATGTGTGTGTGTGTGTGTATATATATATGGAATGTTTTAAGTACATTTTAATGCGCCATTACTGTGTAATTTAACATATTAGGGGGTAAAAAATCATGAAATGTGGCCTGTGCAAAAGTGATTTTTTTTAATGTGTCAAACTCACCAATAAGTAGAAATTGTGCACTAATATATGCAGAAATTTCCGTATTTCAGTGTGGTCCTTACAGAGGTCAGTTTTGAGTTGTTCCCACTTAGAAAATTAAGAGAACATGTCATTTGACAGAAGGCATTCAAACGTTTGCGTATGGCTGTTCTTTTATCTGCAGTAAAATGACTCTGTATTACTCAAAATCATTTATACAAATGACTTCAATGATGATTCCATTCAAATTCCACCCCCCCCCCTTGTGTATGAATGTAGGTGGTCCTGAAGAATGAACCTGTGCACCCGTTTGGCCTGGCTGTGTATGGCGAGTACATCTTTTGGACGGACTGGGTGCGCAGAGCTGTGCTCAGAGCTGATAAGTATGGCAGGGATATGAAAGTGCTGAGAGCTGATATCCCCCAGCAGCCCATGGGCATCATCGCTGTGGCCAAGGACACCAACAGCTGTGGGTTTCATCAGAGAATGATTTAGAATTATTAGGGTTATTTAATGACTATCCTAATAAAAACTGAATTAACTGTGCTTGATCTGTGATTGAGGTTTTCCATGCAAGCTGATCTTTGTTGTGTGTGGTGATGTATGTAGGTGAGTTCTCTCTATGTCAAACTAATAATGGCGGATGTGAAGATCTCTGTCTGCTGACCTCAGAGGGACGGGTCAACTGCAGCTGCCGTGGAGACCGCAAACTAGTGGATGGCAACACCTGCGTTGGTGAGACAGACAGACACACAAACACACACACACACACACACACACACACACACACAGAATATACAACATCTGAATCACAACCTTATTTATTTCATAAACAGTCCCATTCAGAAGTTTGGTATGCAGATACATGTACAGTCATGTGCAAGAGTTTGAACACCTGAGGTCAAACTACATGTTTTGTAGATTTTCTACATTAAATTGACGTACATTAAATTAACTTCATTTATTTTGCAGATTTTGGTGCACAGTTTCTGTTTATTTGTGGAGTTTAACAAGCCACTTATGTTTTATTTTGTTCACATATGGTAAATTCAGAACACAAACAGTAATTGTGCATTCGAACAGAAGTGTGCCCTCTGTAGAGAATGTGTTTATTTATTTTCACTTAGAAAATCAACAAAACATGTCACATGATGCCCACATGATGCCACTGGGATGCCCAGATTTGCATTTAATTGTATATGCAAAGACAAATTAAAATACATCATTATATGTTATATATGACACTATGCATGAAAATAGCTTGCTACCTACCTAGATAAGTCTCTTAACTGTTCCCTGTTTTGTGCTGTTGTGAGAGAAAGACTAGATTTCTTTTCTCTTCACTATCAGAAGGTAAAAGGCGAACAACGGCACAAGCTTTTACACACAGCTGTATAAAATGATTCTAATATGATGCTAGTATTCTTCATAACTAGTAGAAAGCTGAGAGCCTTACTTCTCTGCATAACATGGAAAAACAAAAATATAAGTAAACATCCAGAATGACTCATATATCCCAAGTAATGATCAAATCTCAGGGCATGTAATATGACAAGAAATTACTTTTTATCAGTAGATAATTAGAGTATATTATTCATCCTTTAAAACTTTTTTTTTTTATTGTTCTCAAAAAACTTGAAATATCTAAAAATACTTTCTGTTTCTAAATAGTTTCTAGTTTACGTTGGGGAACCCTCATGGCATTTGAGGCCTTTAGAGCCTAATGATTGCTGTGAGATTTAAAAAAAAAAAAACGTCTTATCTTGCCTGTTTTAAGTCTGCATGTATCATACTACTACTCTTGTTTCAATTTTAAGGTTGGGTGGGAAACAGAAGGGTTAAATTTTTGAAATGCTCAACAGAACATTGTCCAATCAGGATTTTTTTTTTCCTCCGCAATGTCTAGGTGGATACAGCCAAGTTTGGCAAGTAGAGCCAGTAGCTCTGCCATTGTTTAGGACTTCAGGACTTAAGGCCTAACGTGTCAAACTAACCGATTGACATAATTAGAAAAAGACTGTGAAATCAAACAATCATGTTTTAAACACCCCATTGTTGGGACAGTTTTGTAAAAAAATATGTAACTTTTGGCCTTCTGAAAGATCACTGACTAAACAGTAGCCTAACAAGGTTTCTTATGAAATGGAAAACAGTGACAGCTATTTGCCAGGGCTCCTTACTGAACGATTTGCTTTAAAACTGCTCCATATTAATGTAAAATATATGTTAATATATCTTTTTTTACACATAAAACATGCAATGTCTTTTACAAGATTCACATGGTAACTAAGCGCTAACATACCACGGGAATCCCGTAGGGGCATTAGCAGAAATTACTTTCATCAGTGAGGGCTTTCTCCCCCTTGTTTTGGCCACATTTTGACATTTATGGCCTGAACTGAAGGCCTATTTCAGCCGTCTTCATAACTTATTATTAAATTATATGACAATTAAAAATTTGCTTAGTGATTGCAAACCTTTAAATCATAGTATGTGTATGTGTAATCCAACACACTCTAACATATGAAACCCACAAATGGAGAAGAAATCTACTGTCCACTGTCTGGAGTGGTAAGTGACTTTGACTTTGTGTTTGTGTCCCAGCGGAAAACACGACGTGTCACAGCGTGGATGAGTTTGAGTGTGGAAATGGAGACTGCATCAACTATAGCCTGACCTGCGATGGCCGTGCTCACTGTAAAGACAAATCTGACGAGAAGCCGTCATACTGCTGTATGAGCCCGCCCTTATCTGCAATTTATTTTCTTAAGTATTGCTTTTGAGTTTCTCTATATGACTCTGAATGTTGTTAATGTATTTGTACTGTGTTGCTGCAGCTAACCGTGGGTGTAAGAAGGGCTACAGGCGCTGCCTGAACGGCCGCTGCATCAAACACATCTCCTGGTGTGATGGCACGGACGACTGCGGAGACCGCTCGGATGAGCTGCCTTGCAACAGTGAGTAGAGGAGTGTGTGTGCTAGTGTTAGGCAAAAATCACAGTATATCGTTCAATCTTGCTGATTATCACTATATATCACTATAATTGTCCTAATGCTCAATTCAAGTTTAAAATAAAATGTGCCATAACCTTTGGGCAGGCCACTTTTTTTCCCCAGTATGTAAAATTTAGCAAGTAAACAGTAATGGTGCATTCAAAGGTGCAGAAGTGTATTCTTGTTGGGGGTTTGTTAACTTATTTTCACTTTTAAAAAAAATCAGTAAAACATATCATTTGACAGGAGCGCACAAACTTTTGTGTATCTATATACAAAGATGAATGAAAATATACTATTGCATAATATAAGATATTGCATGTGAAAATAGCTGGCTTCCTAGCTAGATAACTCTTCTCACTGTTTCCCCTGATTTGTGCTGATGTGAGTGAATGGCTTGACTTCTTCTCCCTCCACATTTAGAGGAAAGGAGTAAAAGGTGAACATCGCACCTAGTGTACCAAAGTAGAAGGTTAAGCCTTAATAAAACATTAAGGAGGATAAGGCCATAATAATTTTATTGAAAATGCATCAAATATGCATTATTGATACTGTACAAATGTTTGATTACAAATGATCATTATTTTTGCTTAGACTTAATGTATGCTTTGTTTTATTGACTTTGAGGTGACAAAATCAGCAAAAGAAAAAAATAACATTTTATGATTAGTTATTACTGAATCATGCAACAATTATTAATATCAGGTAACAATTATTGTTTCTTAATATTAATAATGCCATGAACATTTTGCTGGTTTTCAGTGTCAAAGGTAATGATACAAGTAATGCAAGCTTAGTGTGTGGTTAGATGCTCATGGCTCATGTGTGTTCTCTCTGTCCCGCAGTGACCATGTGTGGTGCGTTGGAGTTCCAGTGTAAGGATGGGTCCTGCATCTCCAACTCCAGCCGCTGCAACCAGGTGGTGGACTGTGAAGATGCCAGTGATGAAATGAACTGCAGTAAGTATTTTCATATGTTCATCCACAGCCATTAAGCTTACTCTAATGGGCTTACGGTAGACACGTGAGATTTTGTGCAATATACCGTTATGAAATCGCAGACCCTAGCCTCACCCTAGCTTTGCTGTGCCAGTTTTTTTCCCACGGTTTTAAGGAATTGTTTAGCCTATAAAACGCTTCTTTTGAAAATAATAAAATGGCTAAAGTCATCAGATGACATTACCGTGTAAAGAATCAGAATGGTTATAGAATACCCTAAAGACAGTTAACATATGAGGATTCCAAAATAAAATAAAGATTATGAGACAAATCTAAATACGTCTTTGCATCTTAAAGACACGGACAGCATGGTTTCTGGTATATCAGTTGTCCAACTTGATTGATATTTGTGGTAGATAAAATCTGTTAACGATGCACAGTACTGTTGTTAATTGGCTCAGGCCTAGTTTGCTGTGAGCTTGTTGTCTGCTGTGGGCTGTTTTCTTCTTGCGTATCTGTGGAAAAAACTAGAAGAAAGTCCTGCGACTATATAAGTGACCATAACAGTCTAAATAAATGTGACCATATATTTTTCAAGTCGGTGTTAGGACCATATGTTATAATATGGATCTCACTTTTTGTTGGAGATTGAGCTGAGAGGTGAAGAAAAAGTGATACTTCGGCAGAAAAAAAATCAAATTTACATTGTTTGGGTCAGTAATGCTACTACTTTCACTTTTAACAAGTATCTTGCATAGTGCAGCTTTAAGCTTTGCATTGGACCTACAAGGACAATGTAGCTACCTAGCAATGGACACTTGTACCTTGCAAACTGCATGTTTAAATTATGCCTTAAACTGCACCAAATTGTTATGTGCTTATGTGGTTTCTGACATTATGTGACAAAAGTGGCAAAAAAGGAAGAATACATTAGCACATTAGCATAGCAAAAACAGTAGAATATTTTTTCCATACTCTCTCTAACTCTCCCTCTCCCTCTCCCTCTCCCTCTCTCTCCCTCTCTCCCTCTCTCCCTCTCTCTCTCTCTCTCTCTCTCTCAGGCCCCACAGACTGCTCCAGCTTCTATCAACTCGGAGTAAAAGGCGTGACCTTCCAGAAGTGTGAGTTCACTACGCTCTGCTATGCTCCCTCCTGGCAGTGTGATGGCTCCAACGACTGTGGGGACTTCTCAGACGAGAGGAACTGCCCAGGTCAGAAACACACACATGCTCACATAGCATAACTCTAAGCACACTTTTATTAAAACATTAAGCCCATTCTTCCTGTGTGTCTGCCACAGCGAAGAGGAAGCAGAAATGTCCGGTGAACTTCTTTGCCTGCCCCAGCGGCCGCTGCATTCCTATGAGCTGGACCTGTGACAAAGAGAACGACTGTGAGAACGGAACAGATGAGACGCACTGCGGTTAGTAGCTGACATGAACCGTTGCCTCTACTGTAACATTTAACTCGTTGTGGCTCATTGTTCTAATACATTGACATTACTTGGAAAGAGGATTGAGTCCTTACTCTTTTCTTTGCATCTCATTCCCCATTCTCATTGTATATATATAGATAAGTTCTGCTCACCAAATCAGTTTGAGTGTGGGAATCACCGCTGTATCTCCAGCTCCTGGGTGTGTGATGGTACAGATGACTGTGGAGACGGCACAGATGAGGACAGCCGATGCAGTGAGTCATAAAAGCCGTATGTGTTGTAGTAGTGGGCAGTATGGCCAAAATTTATATCACAGCGTAATTAAAATTTCTCACAGTTTTGTTATATGTAACAGTATATATATTTTTTTTCAAATGAAAGCATTTTAGATGCTTAAATAAACCTGGTTTTGTAGATTAACAGCTGCTTATTATTCTGGGATGTTCCTTCACTTTTTAATTTGCAAGAACCATTTTAACAACCAAAGTAAATCTGCAATGTTTTTATTGTCCAAAATGGTAAAAATAAAACTGAACAAAATATCGATACATGTCAGTATTACTTCACAAAAACAGTGCTAAATGTTTTCACATCTCAATTTCTGCAAGGCTGAAGTTGGCCTTGTAGAAATTAAGCTTTTTGTTCAAATTTCATGTTCTACCTTAAAAGGAGCAGCAGTCACATTCAGGTATCTGTGCAGGCTCTTGAATGTGATTTCTGCACCGTTTAAGTTGTAACAAGAAATTCGAATAATAAGCCAACTTCAGTTTTGTCGAATTTCTCAATTTATTTGTCCTAACATTGGCACAGTTTACACTGTTTGTATGTTGTATTTTCTGCGCTTATTTGTGCCAAACTCATGCCTGGGAAGAATTTCAACCAGTACACTGCCCACTACTAATGTGTAGGAAAAAAGATTCTCAAAAGATGCCGAGATATATATTCTATAGCAATGCATATAAATGAGATGTTATTCTAGACTATAGCATGAATAGTAGAAACACTCCAGATGAACCTTCAGTAAATATCTTTCCAGATTCTAAGACATGCAGTCCAGAGGATTTCCACTGTCCCCACTCTCACATTTGCGTGCCTCAACGCTGGAAGTGTGATGGAGACAAAGACTGCCCAGACGGGGCTGACGAGGGAGCCAAGGCTGGCTGTTGTAAGTGTTCGAGTCATCTGTATTACGAGTAAAATTTGGCAAAAAAGGCAAATTACAGTTCTCTGTGTTATGTGATTTAATGTGAATCAGAAATGATAGCGTATTTTCCTCCCACGCAGTTTGGTTAGCTTTGGGTTAGCAAGTTATTAGCGCCTCTACTGCTAGCATTATATTTGCAAGTTCTTCAAAATAACTATTATGGAATGTGATGCTTTCTTAAAGAGATTATCTGTTTTATCTGTGTGACTGATGTGTAAATTCGAGACAGGTCAGAATTATTGAGGCGAAATCTTGGCGCTGGCACTGCACCAGAGAGAACACCCAAAATGTCCATGAGCTCACGGAAGCCGAACTGAGTCACTAGCTTTATTCCTGGGGCCTCACTGAAACTGATTTTTAAGAATGGCCATATAAAGCACAATTATTATACACACCTACCAAAAGGGTACTGTCGCATCTGTGGGCAAAAGGGCTGGGGCTAAAGGCGGTCCTTGGGTCTATTTGAGTCTATCTGTGCACATGCCTGGCTGTAACAAGTGAATGGCAAGACTTATCCCTCACCATGTCGTAAAAAGGCATGATAAAACCTTTACCAGAACCAGAATGAGGAACAGAATGTCAAAATCATTTTAACAAAAATACCTCAAACTTTATTAATATTAAAAAAATAAATAAATACATTATCATTATATAGGCATGGTCTGCCGTTGGGCGTTTAACCGCAATGAGTTACTTATGTTTGTATTTTCCTTTCTATCTTGCATCTTCCCTAATTATTGACTATGTCTCTGTCCAGCAACCAATACAACCTGCGATGATGCAGAGTTTCAGTGCCAGAATAAGCAGTGTATTCCCAAGCACTTTGTGTGTGATCATGACTTGGATTGTCGTGATGGATCGGACGAGTCTCCAGAATGCGGTGAGTGTGTGTCTGTGTTTCTTTTATTCCCCTATAGTTAGAACTGAAAACTGTTCATCTGAAAAAATTAAGTTGTTGTCTGACATCTTCTGTCCTTCAAATAACAGAGTACCCCACTTGTGGACCTAACGATTTCCGCTGCGCTAATGGGCAATGCCTGAAGCAGAAGAACTGGGAGTGTGATGGCGAGTTCGACTGCCATGACCATTCAGACGAAGCACCCAAGAATCCTCACTGCTCTGAGCCAGGTAACAACAGCGAGCATCAACTCTAAACTCACATAGTAGACCATTCTTTCTGAGCAATTTTCAGTATTTTCTAGGTGTGTCATGATTATTTAATCAAGAAGAAACTTGATTACTCTGTTTAAAAACAAAAATCATTCAAATGTACCTTACCGTAAGAAACATAGCCTGATTGGCACATCTAAGTCTTTTTCCAATCAAGTGTTTTGAAATCTTTGGGAGGGGATTTATAGTCTGCTATTGTAAATTTAATTTTTATATTATTTTAATCCAAATAATTGAGAGATTTCTTGATCATTTATAGAATTGATAGTGACAGCCCTGATGTTTTCTCCAATATATTGTAGCAGTCCAATTCTTTTGCTGTTTAACGTCCACATTCCTGATCTATTCATCAGTGCCACGAATTTGTATTTTCTCCTTTACATAATTACCATAAAACTGTCCTAATATATTAGTCTGGCTGTCAACGATGTGCAATCAGTGTGAAATTGGAAAGTACATGGCTCCATTACAGCTACACGTGGGGCCATAAAAGCCAGTGGTTGTAAAAGCCCTGGCTGGGAGCCAGCTGTTTAATGTGGTGTATGAGGTAGGGGGGTTGATGGCGGCCTCTTAGCAGCCTCATTAGTATCTGGCTGCCTGTAGTGACTCACACTCGCCGCTTCAGAGAGCTTGCAGAGATGAGGGCTTTCTCCTACCTACTTTCATGGCTTCTTCAGGACCGATCTTCAGGACTGTTGCTTCAGCCTATAAGACTGCATTTCTGAATTTCCTGCTGCAACAGTGTAGTCACAGGCAGAGCTGTATATGATGGAGTCTGGATAATATAGAAGACATTGATTTGAGGTTCCACCACTTCCTTCCATAGTTCCTTTCTTTCATTCCTTCCTTCCCTTCCCTTTCTTGCTTTTTTAACTTCTTTTTTTTCTTCCTTCCTTACTTCCTCCCTACCTTCCTCTTCCTTCTTTTTTCTTTGCTTCTCTTTGTTATCTATCTATCCATCTATCTATCTCTATATACTCATATACTGTATATCCATCTTTAAAAATGCATCCAGTTGGTCTACCAAGAAATGTAATGTAAAGATTAAAAAGGACATAATATATAATAAATGCGTTTGAAGGGCCTGTATCACGGACATCCAAATTGTCCTCACTTTTTTGTAAGGATTGGATTTTGTTTGTAAACATATTTAGTACACAGCAGTTTAGTTCTGGCCATTCACAGTGAAGTTATATAAGAAGAAGTGTTAAAGAAGGCTGCTTTTTGCTTTTTTAAGGTGCAGTACAGGGCAGTCAGTTGGAACAGAGGTCATGTACATACATCTTATATACATGCACTTGCAGTCTTAAAGACACGATAACAAAATCAGCCTATTTAATCCCCCCCCACACACATAAACCCTGAAGTTACACGTAAGAGAGAGAAAAAACAAGAAAGCTAGGATATGGGCCATTTAAAAAAAAAAAATGGCATCTCAAAGTGACTTTAATTATCTGTTACTTGTAGAAGTACACAAAATCCACCAGTTTCACATTACTCTAAGAAAACTTCTAGAATAACATTTGATAATGGAGTGCAGTTTTGACTGTGTCTCGATGTGTGTGTCCACAGAGAAGCGCTGTAATGACACGGCACACCTGTGCAGCAACGGGAAGTGTGTGAGCGAGCAGGTGCTCTGTGACAGGAAGGATGACTGTGGAGATGGCTCAGATGAAAACAACTGCTTCGTCAACGAATGTCTGAACAGCAAGCTCAGCGGCTGCTCTCAGCTCTGTGAGGACCTCAAGATCGGCTACAAGGTGTGTGTGTGTGTGTGCGTGAGAGAGATTTTGTATGGATTTTGTATATGTGTTTGGGTACACCACAGAGTCACAATAGAGTTACTTTCTTATATGTGCAAAAATTCTACATTTAACAAGACAGCGTCTGTATATTTAAAGCTGTAGTTTGGTATGAAAGCAACTTTATGCAGTTTTCTTATCCTAAATGTAGTTGACCAGTCGAGATGTGTGACTAAGTTTTCTTCTTTAGTTTTGGAGCTACATTGCTAACTGGTGTACTGTTACTTCCATCACTTTTTAGCTACGTTAGCCTCATAGCTCTGAAGCTAAAGAAGCAAACGTCAGACAGGTCACATCTCAACTGCTCAACTACATTTGGGAAAGGGGGAAAATTGCATAAATGTGATTTTGTAGCAACTACTATAAATATAGAGGTGCTGTACATCAGTCAGCAGCGTGTAAAATGCATACCTGAACAATCACGTTTTTGCTTTAAACCATGTGGAATTAAGTAATGTCAAATTTAGCGTATGTGCCTATATGTTTGCTTACAATGTATGACATACTGTCTAAGCGTTGGCAAGTTTGATCTCTGATGATGCCACAGCCATCTGCACATCCACCAATGGCTAGGAATCCAAGAGAGCACAGTTGGCCTCAGTCACTCAGCGCAGTGGTGGCTAGCGCAGGCATCTGTCAGCTCGTGTAATAGAATTGGCAGTTGCTCTCCTCCAAGCACGTAACACGTTACATTAGTGGCAGTTTGAAAAAATGCAGTGGCTGGCTTGACATGACTCTGAGGAAGCATTTGCTAGTCTTCACCAGCCTAGCAATGGTAGCGTGTGATGAGGGAGGCATAGTTGATGTGTTGAATTGGACATGACAAGAATTAGGGAAACATGGCAAAAAACCAAAACACAATTAAATATTGTCACTTTTTTTTCTGAAATACATTTTCCTAGTTTTGCACCATCTGTAGTTCCACCGTTCAGCATGCTGTGTATTGCTATTACTCTGCAACCGAAGCCCTTTCATTCAATTACAGCTTTTAAATTACAAGTTGATATTAGGTAATTTTCATCTACTGCCATGGTGAATCTGTTTTTCACCTTAGTATGTAGAGTCTGACGTGTCACTTACAAGTGCAAAATCAATATCAAAGCGGAAAGCTCCAGTTCCCTGATGGAAATTGGGAACAGAAGCCTCTTTTCTACTCTAGAGCCAGATAGTTTTCAGAGCTATAGTCTGCCATTCCATGCTCGTGAGATTGCTTAATTTCTTTTTCCATCTACTGTGCTACTAAATCAGAACCAGGAAATAATTTTAAAAAATATACATGAGTGCCCCCAACACACACACACATCATAGAACAATTCCATTTTCATTTTTCAGTCTTTTCAACACCAGACATTCAAATTTGTGCTCTCAGTCATGAGTCTTTATCTTCCAAACGGTTGTTTTTAAGCCTCAGTTTGCTGTAACTGAGCCTGAACTGCGGTAGGACGCACCATATGCTCACATTAGCCCAGCAGAACAAGTTTGAATTTGGCCTACAGTCACTCCAATACCAATCAGTCAGTTTGCTCTATATGATCAAAGCAGGCGTCTCTGTGGCCCTGCAGTGGAAAAGAGGCTTGAGTTCACCCTGTGGAAATCACATGATTTTCATGATGAGGTTCACATAATAAAAATATTATTGAATTATTAAAAGTAATAAATAAATTTTATGAAGTTTTTTCCCCACTTATAGCTAAGCCATTGCTTTTGAAATTTTTAATAGGGTCAGATTTGAGCAAATAAGACAAATATATATGTCGTTCAATGTCAAAACACTTAAGACAGTCTGTTTAAGATTATTTGACAACTCAGCATAATCTGAGGCAAGTATGTGATGATAAGGCATGTTTCATTGTTAGCTGTTCATCAGTATATAAAACTGATCATAAGAAGTAACACGAATGCTATATATCAGAAACACTATGCATGTGGTTGAGTGAAAGACTGATGATTTCTGTCCTTTTCTCAGTGCCGTTGTGAGCCAGGGTTCCGGCTGAAACATGATGGGAAGACGTGTGTGGATGTGGATGAGTGCACCACCACCTACCCCTGCTCTCAGCGCTGTTTAAACACACACGGCAGCTTCCACTGCTTCTGCGTGGAAGGCTACATTATGCAAGCTAACGACTCCACTCGCTGCAAGTCTGTGTCCGGTACGTATGGAGCCATGGACGATTATTTATATTTATAATTTATATTTATAATTATATATATATACATCGGCTACAACTGCCGATTATTGTTACAACACTATTACTTGGTTAATCAACTAATTAAACATTTATGCCTTCTTTGGTTCTTCTCACTCTAGCTGTTGACTTCAGCCAGAGAACTTACCCAGAAATTATTGTGACCGGCTGCAATTTCCTTTTTGAGCCCAAAAATATGCCAGACAAAACCATTTGTGAGCCATGACAGTAAACTACTTGAATATTTCAAAACAATAACGATAAATTCACTGGGCTTTTTCAAGTTGGCTAATCATTGTAGCTAAAGTGCATGCAGTAATAGTCAAACTTTCACTTACATACCTGTACACGCACTCTGTCATAGACCATGTGTAATATATACTTTCTTTTTGCTATTCCTGAAGGTCTTATCATGGTGTATTTATTGTCCTGGAGCCTAGAGAGCTTGGTCCTCACTGTTACCCACAATGCCCTCTAGATAAACAGCTGGGGAATGGTTATTGTTAGTGTAGTCTGACTGTACTGGGTGATTATTTCTTTCCGTAGAAGAGGAGCCTTTCCTCATCTTCGCTAACCGCTACTACCTGAGGAAGCTAAACCTGGATGGCAGCAACTACACCCTCATCAAACAGGTAGCAGTGTCTGCTTTTTATACTGCTGCTATTACTCAAAACCACTGATTAACTACTGGACATGCTACTACTGACTGAGGAGATATTTTGTGCTCGGTGTGAATTTTATTGTGTGTGTGAGACAGGGTCTGAATAATGCCGTGGCACTGGACTATCACTACGCTGAGCAGATGATCTACTGGACGGACGTGACCACACAGGGCAGTATGATCCGCCGCATGCACATGAATGGCAGTAACATAGAGGTATGTTAATTTTACGCAATTTGAAACTTTGTTTTAAATTTAAAAAAAAGATGCAGTAAAAATAAGATCTGTTATTACTGGAAGTAGGATTTTGTAGCCAAATCGATCGTGGATTCCTCCTACTCTGCCTGCTCTAGGTGCTGCACCGGACTTCACTGAGTAATCCGGATGGGCTGGCCGTGGACTGGGTTGGCGGTAACCTCTACTGGTGTGACAAAGGCCGTGATACCATTGAGGTGTCTAAGCTGAATGGGGCTTATAGAAGTGTGCTGGTCAACAGTGGCCTGAAGGAACCAAGAGCTGTGGCTGTGGACGTGCGAAATGGGTAAGCAACGTGTGTAAAATGAGGCTTTAATTTGGCCTGAGTGAACCTTATTTTGTAAACCCAATCAATAGCACCAAGTTTGGAAACTGAACTAGCAATGAGTCAAAATTGTTGAATAGTCATAATTTTTGAAAGTCTGAAAAATCTGATGCATTCTTATATTTAGGAAACATGAGATGTCTTAACTCTGTGCTCCACCAGTGGGCAGTGAAGAGCCTTCTTACAGAGTTGCTTATTTGTTTAGCCCAAACTAATAATAATATCCATTTACATAAATAACAAAAATAGAGGTTCACAATTCAGATTGTAGTTGAAATTCTTTACAGTACTTTAAAATGTATTTTTTGATGATGTTCTCTTTGCTCTCTGATATGGGCCTTTACTAGTCTGACTATGTTTTGCTTTTATTTTTCCAGCTATCTGTACTGGTCAGACTGGGGAGATGTCCCTCATATTGGCCGTATTGGAATGGACGGCACTGACCGGCGCATCATCATTAAGGACAAGATCACCTGGCCAAACGGCCTGACT
Organism: Colossoma macropomum; assembly: GCF_904425465.1. NCBI lineage: Eukaryota > Metazoa > Chordata > Actinopteri > Characiformes > Serrasalmidae > Colossoma > Colossoma macropomum. Next base: position 28,699,645 of record NW_023494802.1, on the reverse strand, counting down.
CTGGACTTTATTAATGACCGCATCTACTGGGCCGACGCTCGCGAGGACTACATCGCCTTTGCTAGCTTGGACGGCACCAGCAGACACACTGGTAGGCACTCGGTCTCTCTCTCTTTCACACACAGCATCTCTACAGTATGATTATGGTGTCTAAACATTTCCTAGATGATTGCTTACAGAGGAGAATTGCAAACTTTTAAGGCTGTGTAAACTCCAGAAACTTACGACATGCACAAGCTTCCTATGAAGTCTTTAATTAACAGTAACACACTGACAAAAAAGAAATCTTAGCCCTACAGATGACCTGAGTGTGCCTGTCTCCAGTGTGTGACGTTATAAAGCATTCCCACAGCCTTACAGCCGTACGATTGTGATTCTGATCAGCATGTGAGACTGAGAGGGGGCAGCCGGGCAGCTCCCATTTCCATCTGAATCCCTGATATTAAGAGAGAACACAGACATGCTGGGAATTCTGTTCCTGACGTCTCTAAGAAAGTGTGATAGAATCAGGGCAGCACTGTAGCTATGAGGGAATTCTTAGAGAAATGTGTCAGTGGACTCTTTCAAACAGTGACGGAACACTGGGCCTCATTCACCAGTATCTTACATTTTTATATACAGTTTTATCTTACATTTGTTCTTCGAAAACGTCTTAAGAAAAAGTCTACATCAGATTAATGATGCGTTCTTAAACCTCAGAAGTGTTCGCACCTCTGCTTTTACGTAAGAACAAAACCCAAATATGAAAACATCGGTGAATTTCAGAATTTTAAGAAGAAATTTCTTAAGAATGGTTAGTGAATGAGGCCCATTGTGCTGTTCTGCTGTCCGTTAATTGGGCACCCTGGCCATAATTTAAAAATCTAACCGTTACCATATCTGTCGAAAACATGACTACTCGCCTCCTACAGCAGTGCCACAGTAGTCTTTAAAGTGAGATTTTCCAGTTTCAAGGCTAGGAAAACACCCATTTGATGATGTATCTTGAAGGTATAAGGAACGTCTGAAAAACTACAAGAAACAAGAAACTGTTGCTACTGCCCCTGTCCTCCTCCTCCCCTCCTTCTGTTCCTCTCCTACCCTGGAAGAATGTGGAGGAATCGAGGAGAGGAAAAGATTAATTTATGGTGGCTATTAAAGGGGAAAGTTTCTACATTTGCACAAGTTTCCTCCAACACGTTATCTTCAATTATGCACTCCAAGTCCTTTTCCCACCATAACAGTGGAGGTAGCATCTTCTAAAAAGTTAGCTTGCCATAGACATAGGAGACATAAGCCTCTGAGATTTTCTGTTCTTGTGAAGTGTTATACAGAACTGGAAGGACACCTTAAAAAAGCAGATCTATTCCTTTTAGTTTCTGTTTTATTACCTAGTATTCATGAACAATTAGATAGCAGTCTGTAAAATCTCCACGCAAACACCAATTGCTCCTGTTAGACGTTTGTTTCGAGTCAGCAGGTTTTGTGTTTCTTACAGGAAAATGCAGCAAAATTATTTTCTGTTGTAATCAATGATATAGATGCAGTAGTTAGATTAGGTTGAAAGGTGCTGGAGTATTCCTGGGATATCTGACTGATGCATCTGTGAGTAATTTGACGTGGGTTGGAATACAGTATGTGTTGCTTGGCTGTGTTTTGAGTGTGTGCTGTTCTCCCCGCAGTGCTGAATCATGACATCCCGCACATCTTCGCCATGACTCTGTTTGAGGACTATATCTACTGGACCGACTGGGAGACCAAATCTATCAACAGAGCTCACAAGACCCTGGGTATCAACAAGACCATGCTGATCAGCACCCTGCACAGACCTATGGACATCCACATCTACCATCCATACCGACAGCCTGAGGGTGAGAGGATATATATTTTATTCATGTACATACAGTGTAGTTTTGTCAAACTACAAACTGGTCAGATTCTAGGTTTTGCTGATTTTCTAACATACAACGTGTGGCTAGTGAGAAAGCGATGGCATCTTTTATATTTTATGTTTTATTTTCCAATATGTCAAATTTTAAAAAATAAAAATTGTGCACTAAAATCTGGAGAAAAAATGTCCCTATAGAGCAGTCAAACTGGGGACCTTCCGGGTCAAAGTGCTGTGGATATTAGCATTTACCCTCATCTAACGCTCTGAATTCAGTTCATGAAGGCCTTGCTAATTAGCTGATGAGCTGAATCAGGTGTGTTCAATGCAGCAGTGTGCTGAAGTCTGCATTGTTTTGGCCCGTGAGGACTGGAGCTTGACACATGCTATAGAAGATATGTTAACTTGTTACAAACATTGGTTTTCTTTTTTTTTAATTCTCATTTTCTTAACAATCATTTAAAACCTATGAAGGAGCATAGGACCAGCATTTCAGAGTCATTTTATAAATTTTTTTGCAACCAAATGGGTTTTATTTTATTGACAACATTGATTTTAAACTTTTGAATGTGTATCTATTGTCCAGCTAATCCTCTAAAATAAGGTCTATGACATTAGCAGTGTCTGCCCTGCTACTTTTAAAAGCTTTATACACTAACAAAAGCTACTAAATGCTTTACTGTTAATAATTAGCTTAGCCAATAAAAGAAAATGATTGAATTCAGAACTCTATATTTACAGTTCGCTTTGATGTTGAGTCAGCAAATAGCACAGAGCAGACATAGCTGTAACCATGGTTTCTCTCTCTGTTTGCTGTGTGCAGTGGAGAATCACCCATGTCAGGTGGATAATGGAGGCTGCAGTAACCTCTGTCTGCTCTCTCCTGGAGGCGGCTACAAGTGCGCCTGCCCTACCAATTTCTACCTGGCCGCAGACGGCAAACAGTGCTTGTCTAACTGCACAGCTAGTCAGGTAGGCCTGTGTCCTGTTTGTTGTCTCCTGCAGCCACTACATCTGAACGGCCTTGTGATTAATTATCGTATATTGGAATTCTGTTTGTCTGCAGTTTGTGTGTAAGAATGATAAGTGCATCCCCTTCTGGTGGAAGTGCGACACTGAAGATGACTGTGGCGATCGCTCAGACGAACCTGAAGACTGCCGTGAGTATAGCAGGATAACCAAGGGAGGGGTTATTGTGAGAGACAGAAGGAATTAATGAGTTATTTGCCTGTGTTTAGCTGAGTTTAAGTGTAGGCCGGGGCAGTTCCAGTGTGGCACGGGCATTTGCACCAACCCAGCTTACATCTGTGATGGAGACAATGACTGCCAGGACAACTCGGATGAGGCCAACTGCGGTACGAACCCTACTGACCGACACGCTGGACTTTGCCTAATTGTTCTACTGTTTAAACCCATGCTGTAGCATAATTATGCATGACTCTTTGGGCTAAATAGCCAGTTGTCTCTTACTCTCGATGTAGCACTTTATTTGATTCATGTTATTGAAATGGACAGCTTATTTGAAAATTTAAAAAAATTGCCCATTAAAGAGCAGATAATGTTGTTTATATTGCCAGTTTGGCTAATGATAAAAATCAGCCAAAAAATGTACCCTTCACCAATTTGGCTGAGAAAAATATAAGGGAATCAGAATCATTAAAAAAAAAATTCATGATCGGTGTAAACTGTACCTATGTAAATGTCTGTGTGCTTTGAAAGGTTTCTTTCTGAACGTAAAAAAGCCCATCTGTGTAAAAAAAAATTCTGTTTTTCTGTTGTAGACATCCATGTGTGTCTGCCCAGCCAGTTTAAGTGTACCCACCCAAGTCGCTGCATTCCTGGAATCTTCCGCTGTAATGGCCAGAACAACTGTGGTCAGGGAGAAGATGAGAAAGATTGCCGTGAGTGACTTTTCAGCGCAACTTTCCCTTTCACTCTATCTGAACACTTACTCCAGCCCTCTTAATACAGTTACATAATTTAATAGGATTATTTTTTTTATTTAATAATAATAATAATAATAATAATTTTATTTATATAGCAATTTTCATGCCAGTGGCAGCTCAAAGTGCTTTACAGACAGGTGATAAAACATAGTTATAGAAGAGATCATTAGTACTTAATTAGAATCAGAAGAAAATGAAGAAGATTAAATTACAAGATAAACACCACGAGACATTCAGTTTTAGTTAAATGCTAATTCAAAGAGATACATTTTTAGGTGCTTCTTAAAAAGTGAGCACTGAGCTTGACTGTCTAATAAAAGGTGTCTAATAAAAATTGAGTTCCACAGTTTAGAAGCATAATAACTGAAAGAGGCCTCTCCATGTTTTCTGTATTTTACAGAGGGTATCTGTAGAAGGCCACTATCTGCAGATCTTAGATTGCGTGCCGGAACATAAACAGACAGATACTCTGTGATGTAAGCAGGTGCTAGGTTGTTTTGAGCTTTAAAGACTAGTAGCAGAACCTTGAAATCTATCCTGAATGATACAGGCAGCCAGTGCAGTTCTTTCAAAACAGGAGTGATGTGATCTCTCTTTTTTGTTTTTGTTAGGATGCGCGCTGCTGCATTTTGTACAAGTTGTAAGGGATGTGTAGTTTTCTTAGGAAGTCCAGCAAGCAGAGCATTTGAGTAGTCAAGTCTGCTTGTAACAAATGCATGAACAAGTTTCTCTGCGTCGCTCTGAGATAGAAAAGGCTGAACTTTAGCGATATTTCTTAAATGATAAAAAGCTACTTTAGTGACCGTGTTTACATGTGGGGTAAAACAGAGCTCAGAGTCTAAGATCACACCCAGGTTTCGTACTTCAGGTTTGGTAGATGAAGCTAAAGAACAAAGTTTCTCAAACATCATTTTTCTTTGAGTTGAATAACATTTTACTTACTTCCATGTGTAATATGTAAACTTTTCTAGCTGGCTATATCTGTTCATACATTTTGACAGACGAATCACTGAGATCAGCCTAAATATTTTGGTATTTTTGGTGTTTTATTTTTGCAAATAATTATCACAACTTTGTAATAATATATTTAAAATAGTTGTTTTGTTAAATGTCTATACATTAGAATGATGTTTTTCATAAAAAAAAATAGAAGACCACCAACAGCACCCTAGCAGTACCATTGCAGCCCACCGGGGGACCGGCCCTACGAGTTGAAAAACGCTGATCTAGTTACTTGGCTGTATTGATGTTTTAATGTGTCCTGCGTTGTACTGACTGACAGTGCATATTCTGTGATGGTGTTATAGCGGAGGTGACCTGCGCTCCAAACCAGTTCCAGTGCGTCATCACTAAGCGCTGCATTCCTCGCGTTTGGATGTGTGACCGTGACAACGACTGTGTGGATGGCTCTGATGAACCAGCCAACTGCAGTAAGACCCTGTCTTACAAACCCTTCTTTTCTTCCTTTCCTTTAAGACCCTTTTTCTGCCTCTTTCTGTCAACCTGCTCTGTTTCAGGCTTTCTGATCCTTATAATCCACTATCTGTTTCCTGTTTCCGTCTGGCGTCTTCAGCACAAACATTATAATAATGACTGGGTACAAAAATTTGGGTCTGAAACCAAATCATTTATAATACTGAAAACTGAAATGTATATCGAAAGAAAAAAAAAAACAGGTAACACTTTGCTGAAGGGCAGCATTCATAAAGGCTACATGACACATAAGCCTTTCAGCTGCCATAAATGAAGGCTTTTTCCAAAAAGCATGAGGTGTCATTAAGGCTGCTTTTGCCTATTTTGATGTCATTTCATTGACAGTTGTTTGAATTCTCCTTTATAAATGTTTATTATGTTTTATTTCGTAAAAGGTTTATGTAGGTGTTGTGAACACTGCCCTTATGAACGCTACCTTTCAGTAAACTTTGACCAAATTTTAGTACACCTGTTTTTTGGACACACAGCACATCACAGATTAGTTAGATTATTTAGAATTTTAATCAGTGTAACTTGAAAAATAATGGTTCAGGATAGCTCCAAATCTGTTAGGGTATTCTGTATTGGGGTAGGCAATATGGCAAAGATATTATACCACGGTACTTGACATTTTCACGATACATGATATATATCACAGTGTTCAGTTTTTCAGATTTGATAGTTTGGACAGACAAAATAAAACCTGTACCTGTACTACCACCACTTTGTAGTGAAACGTAGTTGGTCAGTAAGGGAAATGCACAATATGCTCAGAAAAGCAGTATTGTGACACAATTTATCATGATAATGATAAAATATTGTTATATTTCCCACCCTTGTGCTGTATAAACAAAAAAAGATTTAAAGTTCAGCTTGTCTTTTTAAAATTAGATAGCAGTTCCAGATACCGTTTGCCATTTTCACAGAGAGTTGACTTAAACACACCACACAGAAATCAAAGTACCAAGATGACAATATCAGTATATCGCTATCAGTAACGAAACGTTCTTCCTGACCCTGCAGCACTGCTGAAGCACTGAAGTCATGGACATGTGACTTGTTTTCACCTCTTTGTTTTCTCCTCCCACTGCAGCTCAAATGACATGTGGAGTTGATGAGTTCCGCTGTAAGGACTCAGGCCGCTGTATCCCCGCACGCTGGAAGTGTGACGGCGAGGATGACTGTGGTGACGCCTCAGATGAGCCCAAAGAGGAGTGTGGTACGCTAACAGAGACCGAATGCTGAAGTGCCTCACTCAACTCTGTTTTCAGCTCTGTTAATATAATATGTTTCATGAGTTTGATGTCTGTATCTTCATGTCTCTTTGACTGTGTTTGACAGATGAGAGAACTTGCGAGCCGTATCAGTTCCGCTGCAAGAACAACCGCTGTGTCCCAGGCCGCTGGAAGTGCGACTACGACAACGACTGCGGAGACAATTCGGACGAGGAGGAGTGCGGTAAGCATCTCTGTCGCTGTTTGCTGAAGATTGGTGCAGACTTCTGCTGCTCTTAAAGTGATAGCTCTGCAAACCTGTACCTCATTTAACATATCTTGGCAGAATGACTACATGAGCCATATATGTCTGGTGTCTGAAGTTTGCTTCTTTGGTTTTGCACTGGAGCTGCGAGGCTAATGTAGCATATAATCATGGCAGCTTATATTATTACTGCCTCAGACACATTAAGTAATCTCTAGACTTGCTCATGGTTTAATCCTGTATGATATAACAATACAAAATGTACTTTGCATAACTGTAATAATTCTATACAAAACAGTAGTAGCAGCTTCTGTACATACCTTACTGTCCATACATTTGTAGATTTTACACGTCTTAGAGTGCAGATATAACATAAGAGATCTTAGCCAGTCAAGTACAGTTTCTCACATATTACCATTGTGTGACTTTTAAACAAGTCTAATCAGTTACTTTGAATATGTCGCTTAAAAAAAAAGATAATTTGTTAATTTGTTGAGATTTACGCTCATCAGTTTCCTGACCTGTGATGAGGCAAGTGTATTAAGACTATAGACATACCGCAACATGTGTATGTAGCTCCAAAGGTTTTACTAGTCTGTTGTTTGATACTTATTATAAATAATACAGATTACATATTGACATTTTTTTGTTGTTTTCTTTGGTTTTCCTGTTTAATTTTACTTTGATTTAGCACTAAAACTTCATAGTTTCATAAACATAAAATAGTTAGGAGAATTGCAAAAATAAACGTATATACCTTTGGATTATATAGTCTTCCATTTCAGGCTGAAAATGTTTATGTACGTTTAGTGTTTTTTGTCTCATTCCAGTTACTGCATTACCTCATGGTCTCCAGCAAGTCAAAACGTAGTCAAACCACTGAAAATAATACCTAGTCATGCAATGAAAATTGAAAACCAGTTAGGTTCCACTTTTGTCACCTTAATACTTTGATTAAATTTGCAAATGTTAGATTGGTATATAAATGCTTACATAATCAAGCTCCACAGGAGGTAGCTGAATCACTTCTTTGACTAAGACACACTTCCTCATGGACCCTGAACTTCATTTGCTTAATGATGACTCAAGATTCTCCATCACGGAAAGATCCTGAAAAATATGGCTGGCTGGCTTAACTGAAGCAAAAAAAGTCCTTGTCCAGCGTTGGCCGCCACCTCATAACCTGTCCACGCATTCATTTCTGGCTCCATACCTGATTGGGCATTCTCTGTCTGGATCTGTCATCCGTAAGAATTAGCAGTGCAACCCCTAGAACTCTTCATACATGGAATCATGGAATATCCAAAGTGAAGTCCCTCTTGCTTGCTTAACTGTGTGATGCGTTTAGGTTGTGAATGGTGGAACCCAATTTTCCTGTGTTCTGTAGTGCAAGTATGTTAATTTTCAGTTGATAAGTCCCATGTGGGTGTGAATCATAGTCGGGACAGGGTGTTTATTTGGCTTTTATTTAAATGAAAAATAATAAAAAAAATATTAATCACAAAAAATAATAAGTACTAACTGCACTCTGAAAGGGCTTGACTTTTGGTGTTGGGGGGGTGGAGGTGGGGGTAGTAATATAGTGATAGAAAACAAACACTGAAAGCTCCAAACTGAAATTGATGAGATTTTGTTGTTGCTAATGGGGACATTCACACAACTCTTTTTCTTCACGATTCAAACAAGTTGTTTAATTATTTGCTTGGTACTGGTTTTGTAGGGTTTATGTGGCACCGAAATGAAAAACGGGGAGACAATATATGCAGTTTACACAATGCTAATTGATGCAGTATAAGGCTTCCTTTTCTTGTAAGCTGCATTTGTAGCTCCAGTACAAAACTAAAGAAGCAAACTTCAGATACCAAACACAATTACATTTTGCTAAACTGTCGCTTTGACAGCTGTCGTTAGTGGGCAGACATAGCCCTGATATCAGGACTGAAGTTGGTGGCTTTATAATGGTTTTGTGCTTATTCTTTATGTATGTCAGAACTGTAGAAGAGACGTGGGTGTTTATTTCCAAGTACGACACGTGTGACTGTGTGTGTGCGTGTGTGTGTGTGTGCATGTGTGCATATCACATCCACTTGCTTTGCACTGTTTCATGACATTGCCCACATTGCTCATGAATGCCGATCACTTCATCTTATGTTTGTTCTTCATTTCACACTGACATGGTGGCTTGACTCAGAGGTAGGTCACTCCTCCCATCCCAGCCTCTCCTCCACTCCCTTCGTTATCTCCTCTTTACCCTCGCGTGATCTTTCTCCCATCATGCCATTCTTCTCACTCAGTGTTTGTGACAGAAGCTGCCAATTTCAGCACCTGTCCCTCTAGTGGTGGAATGGTTTATGCCTACAAATGAGATGCTCCAGATGTTTTTTAGACTTCTTGCAGTTCAGTGTGATTGATTCTGTTTTTCCAGCTGAGATGTTTTAGTCAATGATTTAGTCCACTTTGAGTACTTTTTGTCCAGAATATTTGTGTCCATTCTAATAAAATCAGCTTTGATTGTGAAAGTACATCTTCCACAATCCCACCCCCACTCTCTTTCATTGGCCTTTCCCCTGTGTTAAACCCTTTAAGTTAGTTCCCTTATATTGTGAGCCCCTGTTATCTATTCCCTTGAATGTAAAACGTCCTGGTTTTGGTATAGTGGATATGCTGGAGTGTCTCAGTTCCAGGCTGAAGGACTGTGTGTCTGTTTGTCCTGCAGTGCCACGTCAGTGTTCAGAGAGCGAGTTTGCCTGCACTAATGGCCGCTGCATTGCTGGGAGGTGGAAGTGTGATGGAGATCACGACTGCGCTGATGGATCTGATGAGGTACTGGATTGGAAGCCAAAGGGTTATTCTCACGAACGTGACAATGGAAAGAACCTGAAACAATTAAAATAAGTACAGCTTAATGTTTTCTTTGCAAATACAAAGAGTGATCCCTTTTTTTATTTTGAATTGTGTGTTTGTGATGGTGCAGAATGGCTGTGATCTGAAGTGTGAAGTAGATCAGTTCCAGTGTAAAAACGGCCATTGCATCCCCCTGCGCTGGCGCTGCGACGCTGATGCTGACTGCATGGACGGCAGTGATGAGGAGAGGTGTGATGTCGCAGGTGGGTGTCTCTACGAGTGCACTTTTATGCTTGAGTCTATTCATGGGCTACACCAAAAAGCAAGACAAAATATGTTGAAATCAGGGCTCAGACAATAAGAATATTTTGTCACCAACACTGATAATTACCACTTGTGAGATATGACTCAACTGTCAAATTCCTTGAGCTCAAACAGTCTAAAAAATAAATGTAGTTTAAATGTAAAAGAGGTTACTTATAACTTCCCCATAAGCTTAGTCCTAAGTCCAGTAAATAATGTGAACTCTTGCAAGGTTAAAACATATGGTCTGTACATGTAAAATACATGGTCTTGCAGTTGCTGAAAAATCCATGGAACCTTAATATCTGCTAATTTGGTCAGTCAAATAATGTCAGTCAGGCCCTACGTGATGTGTGAACTGTAGGAAGTAGAAAGCTCACCCTCTTGAGCTGTGTAGGAGACTGAAATATCTCATATTGGTTTCCTCCCTCAGTGGAGCGCCTCTGTCCCACTGACGAGTTCCAGTGCAACAACACTCTGTGTAAGCCTCTGGCCTGGAAGTGCGACGGTGAAGACGACTGTGGGGATAACTCTGATGAGAACACAGAGGAGTGCCGTGAGTTAACTCCCTTGAAATAAGCATGAGATTCTGTGAACTGCTGGAGCAAGGGATGTCCTGATCAGGTCTTCCACCAATCCTGATCTGATATTTGTATTTTTGTAGATAATATAGCTGCACAGAGCATTTTTAGCTTTAAAGACTTTAAACATTTGCTACTTCAGTACATTCAAAGTATTGTACATAAGAATATACAGAATGTTAAGATACAGGGCAAATTCCAACAAATTATTGTAAAAATAAAATGGGTAATGAATAAAGCAATACAAATAAAATAATACAAAATGTTAAGAATTCAAAACGCTGTCCTAAAAAAAAGTATGTTTTAAGTCTTGGTATAAAGACAGTAACAGATGAGACACTCCTACTGTTTTGGGGTAGGTTGTTGGAGTGGCAACCACAAAAGCATGGTCACCCTTATGCTTTAACTGAGACCACAGAACAGCCAAAAGTAACAACCTCAGATACGTAGGAGCAAAGTAAGAGTGAAGCATGTAGGAAGGGCCTGGCCCAGTTAAAAGCTATTGAAAGAACCTTAAATTGGATCCTGTAATGAACAAGGAGCCAAAGCATGAGGCAAATACCCTGTTCTTGGTGCCTGTCTAGTAGCTGCATTTTGAACTAACTGAAGGCAAACTAATGAGAACTTAAGTCCTACGTGCAAAGAATTGCTTAAGACGGGATTAGATAGAAGCATGATGATTTTTCCAGATCTTAAAAGTAGAGAAATTACTTGGTTTTGTTTACCAATGTTCAGGGCTTCTAAATTCAACTGTTGACCAAATCTGTTGTCAACAAACATCAAGATCCTTAACAAGCGGCTTAACATACTGTCGGAGTGCTCGTAGGTAATTTAATGAGCTGAATTTGGAAGGGCCAAAAATCATGATATGTGTTTTTTTTCCCCCTTAACTTAGTTGTAGAAAATTGTTGGCCATTCAGCTTTTAATATTTTTCAAACACTCACTGAGAGACGCATTGTGTTGGGCTGTAGAGGGAGACACAGTTGGGTGTTGTTGGCATAATAATAATATAATCAAATATGACATAAATCAAGCAAAATACAACATAAGGAGCATTAAGAAATACATATAATAATTACTAATTAGAATATTAAATGCTATGGAGAAATATATTCTGATTAATCTTTTGACTATATCATCCAACCTTACCTCAGTAAATGCCATTACCAGTCTTTCAGTTCAGACATCCTTGGCCAAAACTATGGGAGGGAACAAAAACATTTTTAACAGCTGCAGTAGGGAGCTCAGCCCAGATGTTCTTTTGCCGTGCAGGGAAGTTTGTGTGTCCACCCACCAGAAACTTCCGCTGTCAGAACGATCGCGTGTGTTTGTGGAGCGGCAAGCGTTGTGATGGCGTCAATCACTGCGGGGACCACTCAGATGAGCTCAACTGTGGTGAGTTGTTTTTTCTTGAGCTGGCTGTGCTTGTTTAGTTCAGTGGGCTTTGTTCCCACTGAAGCAAAATTCAATGTGGGATTCAAATCTGTGTTTGAACAGATGAGCGAGTCAGCAAGTGTGGGAAGGACCAGTTCCAGTGTAGCAACGGCAAGTGCATCAGCTCCACCCTGCGTTGCAACTTCTTCAACGACTGTGAAGACTATGGCTCAGACGAGATTGGCTGCAAGCTGGGTGAGCTGCTGTTAGCTTCTGTATTCTCAAGTGCACAGTCTGGGTGAATGGATCGCTGTCATTCATAGATCTCCAAGTGCTGTCTGTTTACTGCTTACTGATTTGAGGTTATTTATGTACCCCAAGATCGGTCAGTTTGGTGTCTAAAGTTTGCTTCTTTAGTTTTTCAATGTAGCTAATGAAGCTACACTATGTGTCCAAAAGTATGCAGACACTCGTTCTAATTAGTGATGTCTGATTCATGGATAAGTTGTTCTTTTGGGCCAATTTTTTTAATCAATAGGTCGAACTGATTCAAAAGTTCACCTGAATCGAATGTTTCTGAAGCATCTTTGCAAGGTTTACATCTGCATTAGTTGCAAATTCATTCTAGTAACATGCAAACAACACTTTTGGGTGAATTGGAGATGGATTTGTGATCCAGAACTCATTATCCGACATCAGTACCTGACCTCACTAATGCTGTTTTGAGTGAATGCACTCAAATCCTCACAGTGATGTTCCAGTACCTCATGTAAAGCTTTCACAGAGGAGTAGAGGCTTTTACTACAGCAAAAGGGGGGCACACTTTATACCTTTGAATTGAAAGAAAAGTGTCTACAATATTTCGGACATTTTGGTACCATAATGAGTAATGACATGCAGTTATATATAGAAATGGACAAAAATATGTTGCATATCTAACAACGATTGTAGCAGCTATCTTTAGGACTGAATTGTGACTGTATTTTTGTCTGTTTCTGTAGAAAAGTGTCATACTGTGTCAAATTGAGATTACAAACAAAACAATGCTTGGGAGGGGAAGCTTTTATTACTTCTTAGCATTAGCATATCAGGGCTTAACTAAAGAAACAAGGTTGGAACAATGAAGAATTGCCTTGGCATAAATGCATTTTTTGTGTGCGCACTTGCAGACACCATGCTGAACGACTGCAAGAGTAATAAGTCTCTGTGCGGAGAGACCGAAGAGGTTCACTGTGTGACAAACAACACAGATTCCTTCTGCTCCTGCAAGCCAGGCTTCCAGAGTAACGGCTTCAACAACTGTGAAGGTACAAACCCTCCTCCTTCCACAACTTGTACACTGTGTGCCAGGGAGTTAGAAGGGACTTAAATCCTGGGAAAACAAATTTCTTTTACTTCTTGAAATAAAGGGGTTTGAAGCAATTTGTAAACATGGATAAAGTTTCAAAACATGTCAGTCACTTCCCAGTCCGTGCTGCATATACATGTAATCTAAGCTGCAAGATCAGCCCATTTTGAATTCATTGTTTCTGTGAAGTGATGTCACGAGAACTCGCTTACATATATCTACCAATCCAGCCTACAGCAGTTTAGCTCCACCATTCATATTGAAGTTCTAAGGAGTGTTTCAGCCTTGAGTCTTTAAATAGACTCAGTACAGGGCAGCCAATCAGACAAGAGGTTATTTATCAGTCTTAAAAAAAATTATTACATAAAACTGCATATATATTGTAAGTGGAACTCAAGGGGAAAATGTTGGAATACAAAAAAAAATATTTATAGTGTTGTGTGGTGTCAATTTTACTGGATCTTGTCTTTTCAGACAAAAACGAGTGCAGGCAGTTTGGTGTGTGTTCTCATATCTGTAACAACACAAAAGGCTCATACAAGTGCAGCTGCCACAAACATTTTGTCAAGGTCAACGACACCTGCAAAACTGATGGTAAGTGCTTCCTTTGTGGATTACCGTTTTAGTAGTGAAACTAGACTGGATAAAGTTGACAAGACTGAGTCAAAAGCTAAAACGCACATAACCTATACTTATATAGATCTCAGATTCAAATAGCTTTATTGGCACAAATTATTCAACAAGTAGTTTTGGCAAAGCAGTGAATGGAATTCTTGAATGTTGACAAGAACGGTGCCACATGCAAGCTACCACTGCTGTGCATTGAATTGACCTAATAAGACTGAAGACCTCAACAAAATACCCCACACAGACCAGTGAGCTTGTCAAATGTGGTAGTTAAGTGGCTTTGGTAGTAGGAGGCTACAGTTTGATTAGATTATGTTGTTTTATAATAGTGTGGGCAATAAGATTATAGTCATTGTGATAATTTGTGTCCTGATCATACTGTGGATATCTTCAGTACTTAAAAAACATCAACTACATGTTACATGCATAAATAGCTATTTAATTGGATTTAGCGCAGTGCCGTATATGGAACGTTGAGTAAAAATCATTGTATTCACTGATTTAAATAGTAATTTAAAATGAAACTCTTTTTCATCTGTTCCATCTTATTAAGCCCTATAAAGAGAAAACACTTTGAATGTGTATTGAGGAAATGTTTTGTATCTTGATATCTTTTTTTTCTGGATCGCCTAATATTCCCATATTAGTGTGGGAAGTAAATGTTTAATAAACAAATGTACATGATGAGCAAATTGTATTCCGTTTCTATGTATCCTGTGCTGCAGTGATTGCATGTTCTTCTCACTGTCACACTCACTTTCTGTGTCTGTCAGATCTGAACGTTAACAGCAGGAAGGTGCTCTACATCGCTGACGATAATGAAATCCGCAGTCTGGACCTCGGTATGCCCAACTGGGCGTATGAGCAGACCTTCCAGGGTGACGTCAACGTGCGCATTGACGCTATGGACCTGCATGTCAAGACCAACCGCATTTACTGGACTAACTGGCACACCAGCGGCATCTCATCCTTCCAGCTGCCATCCCTATCCTCATCATCTGGATCCTCACCCAACTCCCACCGCAGCAAGAGGCAGAGCGAGGGATCTGTCACTAACCTCGAAGTATGCAGTCCATGCTTAACCTTTTCACAACACAAAGCTCTGTTCTGCTGAAACAAGTTTTCCAAATTTAAAAACTAATCGTCAGATTCATAAACATGATGTGAACATACAGTTCTGTGCAAATGTCTGCGGACGAAATTAGATTTAAAGCTGTTTATTTGGTCAGTGAGCAATTATTGCTGTTAGCTTTTTCAGCTTAACCATTTCCAAAGCTCTTATCCATGCAGCCCAGTATTTAGGGTTGCCGTCGAACTCCAAACCCAACAGAGCATACCTAAACCTGTAAGAGAAATGTTTAATTTTACAGTAAGTTGGCCTGATATAATAAAAAAAATAATTTGGAAAGCTATTAGAACCTGCGTTTGTGTTATGAAATAGAATTTTACTGTTTGTGAATATTCTAATGCTATACTCTTTTACAAACATTGACAAAAATTTAGTTGTTTTGTGTTGTTTTGTTTTTTTTTACTTTTTATTTTAAGTTGTTGCAGTGTCATACCTAAAGCACATCTTTCCTCTCTTGAAGATTCCAGGTCTGAAGACACCCAGAGGCATTGCAGTGGACTGGGTTGCCGGAAACCTTTACTGGACAGACTCTGGCCGCGATGTCATTGAAGTAGCCCAGATATCCGGCCAGAACAGGAAGACCCTGATCTCAGGCATGATTGATGAGCCCTATGCCATTGTGGTGGATCCTCCCAGAGGGTGAGATGTCATTTATAATCTCTGCTAGCTGGTTAATGTTGAAAGGGCGTAGTGTTTTTGTGTTTTGTTTGGATTTCTCTTCTGGCTAGTGAGCTTAGAGAGTATAAAGCTGCATAAAGCTAGCCCGACCACTGTAGGAAAGACAAGTAATTACCCAGCATTAATGGGATTCTTCTGTTTTCTTTTCTTTGTAAAGTTCTACCATAATCATTGCACCTTTGTAAGGAATAGCTCCACCCAGAAGCTGCTCATTTTCATTCATTGTTAGTAACATTAGCATTTTTTAACAAAATATTGTTTTAGGTAACATTTATTTTGTCTATGTTTTCAAATATAAATGGACAGTTCTTGTTGTTAAGCTAGTTAATAATAGTTAATAGCATAGAACATCATTGACGGCTTTGTGTTATTGAAATGGTACTATTGTCTTATGTCTCAGGACCATGTACTGGGCTGACTGGGGCAACCACCCCAAAATTGAGACTGCGGCCATGGATGGCACCCTGAGACAGACCCTGGTGCATGAGAACCTTCAGTGGCCCACTGGTGAGTCTCATAAAACTTTCCAATTTATTTGCCCATGGTGAGCACTGGGAACAGTGCATTGCTATGTTATTTTTTTTTTTTTTAGCTACTCTGACGTTTTCTATTACGACTTACAATTCAATTCCGGAAGTATGAGTGACTCACTGTCCCTCAGCGTAGCGCAGTGACTAGCCAGATATGTCTGATGTAGTGTTGATAGCAGGAGGTTTAACCTGTGTATTCTCTCTCTGTGTAGGTCTGGCAGTGGACTACTTCAATGAGCGGCTCTACTGGGCCGATGCAAAGCTCTCACTCATTGGTAGTGTGCGTCTGGATGGCACGGACCCTGTGGTGGCCGTCTCTAATGTGAAAAACAGTTCAGTACTCACTCACTACACGCACTTGTCTTTTTCTGTTAAATATTATTTCTAAATATTAAATAAGTTAGTATTTGTTGATATGGTAAAACAGACGGTATACCATGGTGTTCTACTAACAGAATGTGATTTTTGTATAATGAGGAACCTTTCTGCCCTATAGAGCTCCTCCATCCTTTCAGCATTGATGTCTTTGAGGATTACATCTACGGTGTCACCTATATCAACAACTATGTATTCCGCGTCAACAAGTTCGGCAAGGGTCCAATGGAAAACCTGACTACTGGCATCAACCACGCCACTGACATAGTGCTCTACCACCGCTACAAACAGCCAGAGAGTGAGTGTGTTTGTGTTTGGATGCCAGGAGTGCACATGATTCTTTAAAATCAACAGGAGTTGGAAATCATAACATTTCTGAGTCAAACAGAGTATTAAGCCTGTCTTGGACAGAATTACATTTACATGGGGTCCTGGGGTAATTTCCTGTTTTACAGGTGCTACAGTGGGATTTTATGGGATTTTCGTGTAACTCAGTAGTGGTCTTATTATTTTAATCTCGCCTGGATATACAAGGCGCGTTGAGGGGGGAAAAAAAGTGTTTGACCACTGCTATTCACTGTATTTAGTCAGTAACACTTTATTTGGATGGTCCACTGTAGATGCTTCGTAGATACTCAGTTTATCTTTAACTAACATTCAACTAAATATCTATTAAATGCAACTGAACTTGAAGTTGCCTCTGAAAGGTTCTATTAAATCTGCCTCTAACCCTAAACCTAATCCTATCCCTAACCTCAAGGCAAAACCTACACCTACTCCTAAACCTAATCCTAACTTAAATTTTGTTGATAATCAGCTGTTAATAATATAAAATAAGTATCTGTAGGGGACCATCTAAATAAAGTGTGACCATTTAGTCTCCTTACACACATTTTACACATTTCTTATGTTGTGAAACAGTTGATGCTTTGGAAGATTTTCCAAGCATTTACTTGATTTTTGGTGGTAGTACATCATCTTCATCTTCTCTGCACTGGGAAAGCATTAGCAGGAGGAGAGCAAAAATAAAGTCAATCGGAAAAGTGATATCCCACTTGTGTGCTATATTCAGAATAGTAACTCTTAGTTTACTCTGGCCATGTGAGTATGTGTGATGCAAACATTCTGTTTCATGTTGACTTTAAAGCTGGAGTAAATTACTTATAGAATGTTCTGTGTATGTGTTACAGTGGCAAACCCATGTGACAGGAAGAAGTGTGAGTGGCTGTGTTTGCTCAGCCCCAGTGGTCCAGTCTGCACCTGCCCTAATGATCGCGTGGCTGATAACGGCACATGTGTGGAGCTGCCACCAGCCACTCAGTCCCCCATCAGTAAGTCACTTTTGTGTGATCACACAGGATCAAGCACAGGAGCTATTTTACCATCACTTTGCTTCATGGACTTTCAGCAGAATAAAATATCTTCTTCATAAGAACATAAATTGAACATTTCATGTAACCCCCCACTTCTCTTTTACTCTGCCAGCTCCCTCATGTAGTGTTCAGTGCCTGAATGGTGGGATCTGTTTCCTAAATGCTCGGAGTCAGCCAAAGTGCCGCTGCCCCACCAGCTACAGCGGGGAGAGGTGCGAGGTTGACCAGTGCAGAGACTACTGCAAGAACGGAGGAACGTGCACCCCTTCACGTGCTGGTACACATTCAGATCATCCTTTGTTAAGCCTTGTTGGTCTTTGTGCCGTCATGATTGTCATAGTAGTGGTAGATTGTCGCAGTAGTGCTTTGCTATATTGATAGACTGCACTAGTAGAGTAGCATGCAGCTAATCTGTCTCTGGCCTCTAGGTGCTCCTACCTGCCGTTGCCTGACAGGCTTCACTGGACCCAACTGTAACCTGAACACATGCAAAGACCACTGCCAGAATGGAGGCACCTGTGCGGTCAGCCAGGGCAACCAACCCATGTGCCATTGTCCTGACGGCTTCCTGGGAGACCAGTGCCAGTACAGTGAGTGTTCATACAGCACACCAGGCTTCATAAACCTGACCACTGTTGCCTGAGTGTTTTTATAGTTAGAAACCAACCAAGCTCTAAGAAATTGTTCCAAGGAGTGGATTAGAGTAAATATCTGACTTTTATTGTCATGTTGTTGTTCCTAAAGCAGCTTTTTAAAGGCCGCTCAGCTTATCGAATTGGTGAAAATACCATCAACAAAGGAATTAAACTTAAATAGTTTAGCCAAAAAAAGGCAGGTTTGCTTCCTTAGTTTTGCACTGGAGACTGATGTAGTTAATGGAATGGAATAGAAGCTTGTACTGCAGTCAACTTAAAGGGGAATTCCACTGATTTTTCAAAATGTCTGCATAATTAATTGATAGAGATGTCAGCAAGATCATTAATGTTAAATTGGGTTATTGTGGAGAGATTTGCTCATTTCTTTACAGTGGTGATGATAGGAACCCGAGGTCGCAATGTCTACAACACAAATACAGCCAGTTTATGTACTCTAAACCTCCAGTGAGCCTACATGTGTCTGAGTGTTTAAATGGAATACTGATAATGCTAAAATAGTGGTAAATCAGATCAGAAAAAAAAAGTTTTCTCTAGGGACTGTATTGCCTTACAATGTTCTGCATGTACCTCTCCTCCAAGAATGTATTTAAATAAAAAAAAAAACCTCCTCCCCAACCAGACTTCATTCGTCTGGTTCCTATAACCACCACTGTAAACATTGCTGAATTGTTCCTCCAGAATGGAACATTTCACATTAAAGCACTCTTTAATGATTTTGTTTACATCTTAATGAGTTAATTATACAGAAATAAAATGGGTAAAATTCCCCTTTAAGAAGTGGGAAGTCTGAACTGCATTATAACGAAGTCTGTAAGCTTAGAAGTGGGGGAAAAATCTTGTATGAAAGTGAGTGTAGTGAGCGAAAACCTAGCCACCTAACGTTAGTGATATGAGTGATAACTTTAACGTTCATGATCCTTCTTAAAACTTTATGCTCAGTGTGTTATTTAACCAACTACTGTGTGTGTGTTGACTGATCTAAAGCAAGTCTTAATAAAATCTCATTTAAAAGTAGAGAATTGGTTATTTATTACTCATGACTGTATGAGAAGCCATGTTAAGATGACATATACTGATGAACTCTGAATTGAGAACAGCTTCATGATTATCTGAGTAGGAATTCCTAGTTGTGAGGCTGCTTTCTTTGGTTTTGATTAGTCTGAGGTCAGGACTTCTAAGTTTCCATCAAATACAGCAATAATTGTGCAAACTATGTGTTTAAATCTATCTATAAAAATGCAGAAATGTGCAGTCAAAATTCAGGCTTGAGTTGTTGGCTGATGTTACCGCTTTTATGATTGTGACATAATCTTGTCTGTTTTGATAGATAACAGTATATCATACAATCTCTGAAATTTACAAAATGAAAGCATTTGAGATTATCTTAACAACTCGTTTTTCATTTACACATGCTGTTTGCCTTGTCTCTCCTAAACCCCTCCTCTGCTGTCCCCTGCTCTCCAGGGCATTGCGATGGTTTCTGTGAGAATGGAGGGACATGTCTGCAGACGGCCAATGGGACCAAGCAGTGTCGCTGCACCGCACAGTTCCAAGGGCCCACTTGCAGCGTGGACAAGTGCATGTACTGTGGAGATGGCAAGTGTGTGCCAAAGCGCCCCGAAGGAGTGGCATGCAGGTACAAACCACTCTTTGCTGTTACTTTTCTTTATTTCCAGTAAAAGTTACACATGTTAGAGACCTAAATAGCAGACACGGGGGGCGCTAATGATGCCTCCGCTTGAAATTTCCTTCATGGACTTTGATATTTGCTGATTTTGAAGTGCAACTCTTTAAGATGTTTACCAAAATCGAAACTGATAGGACAAACCATGACTGTTAGCTATAGTTCTGGCCAAAAATGTCAAAATGAAAAAAAGACACCCCTGGAGGTTGTACATTAAGGACAAGCAGGACAAGGACAAGGATCCACAGAACAAGGATGAAGCTTGAAAAGATTTTTAAATCCAATGATTTGTGTCTACAAACAAAATCACAGTAGTCCAGGCTATGACCTTCTCTGTGGTTCTTAATGGGTGTGAAAGCTAGACAATAAATAAATGAGATGAAAAAAATATAGGCGCTTTTGAACTTGGACAGCAGAGAAACAAATGGAACCTCAAACAAATCCAGCCTCGCCTCTCGCTCAAAGCCCTGATAACCACACTGAATCTTATCTTGGACATATATTCTGAGAAGAACCAATGTGGAGAAGACCATTATTCTAAAGTGAAAGAGGAAGAGGACGACCAGCAACAACATGGATGGATACAATCAGAGAAATCATGAACCAGCCATTCAGAAGCCTGAAAATTCAAACAGATGACAGGATATTCTGGAGAAACTGTCCATATGATCGCCAGGTGTCGGAAACAAGCTGTTTTCGGTTTCTAATGTCTGACTGAAACACTGCCCTTCTCTGAAGGCCTAGAAGGCCCTGAGGGTCCCCATTGGTATAATAGTGGTATATTAATGGATACTGTGTCCATAAGCATAGTATACATGCTAAACTGTTAGTTGGTATCAGTGCTAAGCTATTACTTTTAGAGTTAATGCAAGTACTGTGTTTTTTGTGTTCTTGTAGCTGTGGTAGTGACATACCACAGCCCAGCTGCTACACCTGCAATAACTTCTGCGTCAACGGACTCTGTTCTATAGATCATCGCACCATGCTTCCACAGTGCAAGTAAGAACACATCCAGACCCTCACTCATAACACAGACTTTCCAACACGCACACTGTAATATATGCACTGACATTACTGTAGATGACTAAATTGAGGACAATTAATTACATCAGATCTGCTCCTTTAGAGCCTGAATCTAGCAGAGTTTTGTGATTTCTCTGCTCTAACACATATTGAACCTGGTAATTAATTGTTGTGTTGAATTAGAGGTGTTTCAGTAAGGAAATCAGCTAACTGTGCTAGACTCCAGCAATCTTAGCCATAGACACTAAACACAGCTGGACACTTCAAACTTAGATCAATAGTCTCATTTTATTCACATAAAATCAGTGCACTGATGTCTTGCATTTAGGCTGTCACTATTGATTGTACTAATAATTGATTGTTGTGCCAGTTATCTTTGATGAATATTCACATCAGAGGTTTTTAAAATACTTTTAAAACTCCATAATGTTTCATTGGAAAAAATAAAAAGACTTTATTTCTTAAATATTTAGCCATAGAAATATGGTTATACTTGTTTTTTATACAAGTAGACTACATTCAAAACAAGATAAAGGAATATATCAGTCTCACAATCATCACAAATTTCTACAGATTTATTGCAGACCCTCCCCCCAAACAAACAGTGCAAATATTAGCGCAGTGAGAAAAGCCACTGCAAACACAAGCATTTTACCCCACGATAATCCAAAAAAAGCCAAAACGATCCTGGTAGGACTGGACGATTGTCCCAAACCTGACCCGAAACCCATCCCGAACCTGTGCTGACCCTGGCTCAAAATCATTTCAGGAAGCAGACCTCTTAAGCGTTTGTTCTTGCATCTCCGTAGGTGTCCTTCAGGCTGGCACGGCTATCGATGTGAGATCACTCCCTATTCTGTGGATTCTGGAGACTCGTCTGGAAGTAAGTGGCCGTTCATGTGTATAACAATGCTGTCAGTGCTGGTGGTCTGAGGCGGTCTCTAACATGTTCTCTCTGTGTGCAGACGCTGCCTCTGTGGTCATTCCAGTGCTGCTGCTGCTAATACTGGCGCTCCTGGTGGTTGGCGCCATCTTGTGGTATAAGAAGAGAATGCGAGGGTGAGTAAATGTTCTCTCAGTGGAGATACAGATGAGCTGCTGAGAGTCTGAGTGTGTCTCACTCACTGAACCAGATGATAAACTCCCTCAACTAGATTTACTGATCAGCTCCTACTCACCACCCTCTTCACACACTCAGGCTTTCTTTTAGCACTTCTTTAACCCCCATCACTCCTCTTTTACTTTATCTCAACACCTAATTCTCACTCGTTAACCTTTCTATCTATCGATTCAACTATCAATCTGTCTGTCTATTTACCTGCCTGTCTCTCTCTTATTCTCTTTCACATTCTTGGTCTCACACTCTCTTGGTCTCCTTCTCATTCCCTCTCTTTCTGATGTTCTCTATTTGTCCCTTTCTTGTTCTCTCTCTCTCTCTCCCTCACTAATTTTCTCTTTTTTCCTTTTGGTCTCTGTCTCTCTCTCTCTCTCTCTCTCTCTCTCTCTCTCCGTCCTTTCTCTCGTTCATTCATTTCTTGTTCTTACTCTTACTCATTCACTATTGCTGTCTCTCTCTTTCTATCTCTCTTATACTTTCTTGCCCTATCGTTCTTCTATTTGATTTCTCTGTAATTCTCTTTTTCTCACTTGATCTTTCTCTCTTGCTCTCTGTCCATGCTTCCTTCCCCACTCTCTCTCTCTCTCTCTCTCTCTCTCTCTCTCTCTCTCTCTCTCTCTCTCTCTCTCTCTCTCTCTGTGTGGGTAACTGTGTGTCTCTGTCTCCAGGTCTATGAGGCGGGGCAAGCCCAGCTCCAGATGCTTGCGGTAACTCTAACTCTCTAACAGCAGGCTTCCATCCTCCATCTGTACCTCCATGCCTCCATCTTCCCCTTCCTCCTCTCCTCCTCTTTTCTTTCATGCTCACAGTGTATCAGTCCATCCCCGTCCCTGTGCCGTGTAAATCGTGCTTCTGCCTAGACGAGCGATTAGAACACAGGGATCTATTGAGTGAAGCTAAAATAGATCGGCTGGTTGGGTGCAGGATGCAGCAGTGGGCTGTGTTCTGTGTGTCTGAGCCCCTCCTCATCCTGTAGACGTGTCTGTATGTAGGTGTGCGTCAGTGTGAGTGAACAGGTGCGTTGTGCTTATGTGAGCTCTAGTGGATCTTGTCTTGTGGATATCCAGCTTTCTGAGCCAGCAGCGTGGACACGCCCACTGTGGCAGCGTCCGCATGAAAGCTATTGGATGCTCCCTCAAATGTGATGGTTTCTTGCATGCGTGTCTGGGTGGGTGGGTGTGTGTGTGGTTGAATTTAGGGCTGGGTGATAGGACAGTGTTATCAGGTACCAGCTATCATTGACAGGTAATCTGATGCTGGACTGATATGGAACCTGCTCACTTATTTGAATAATAAAATCTGAAGAAGATTTACATGTAATGTTTTACTCAGTTTTACTGACCAGAAGGTTGGTAAAACATTGGATTGTTACATTGCATTATTAACGTATTAGGTGACAGTAGAGCAAGTCAAAGGAGAATTCTACCAATTTTTCTAAATTTATGCAGTGTTTAGTCTTTCAGCGAGGTTTGATGTAAAATGCTAAAATGATTTTTCCCTTGGGTTCACAATGTCTGCAATGCAAATATAGCCATTTTATTTACTGTCCAATCAGTCAATGAACCTACACGTCTCTCCTGGGGGGGTCGGAGCACATACTATGTTGCAGTGCATGCTGGGGACTGTAGTGCATATTCAGGGTGAAACGGACTACTAAGAATAGAAAATTAAAATAATTTTGTGGGCCGGATAGGACTGTCACGGGCCTGACTTGGCCTTCGGGCCTTGTGTTTGACCCATGGGTCTTAATGATTGAACTGTGCTGAAATAATGGCAGCTCCACTATAATGATGAAAATGTCTTGTATTTTCCACTCTAAGCAGGCTGAATGAGTGGCAAAGTACACAAAACAGATTGTGAAATATGATTTTTTTTATTATTATTATTAATAATTTTTTTAATCGCCCAGCCCTAGTATGAATTATGATGTGTAGTGTGTGCTGGCCGTGTCTGTGAGTAGCTTGGGTCTAGGCCTCCTTGACACTGTGTATTCTTGTGCCTCGACTGTTTGCTAAACAACTTCTTAGAGTCTTGAATGGGGACTGATACTCCCCCCCTCGTGTGTATGTGTGTCCACAGTGCAAAGGGATTCCAGCACCAAAGGATGACTAACGGAGCCATGAATGTAGAGATTGGGAACCCTGCGTATAAGATTTACGAAGGAGAGCCGGACGATGATGCCGGAGAGCTGCTAGACTCAGACTTCACTTTGGACCCGGACAAGGTAACCATCTGATCCTACATGCACGAAGAACAATGACAGCATGAGCTGTTTGCTCTCCTCAGGGTTCTGTAATGAAGGTATGATATAATGATGGAGATGTATTACACACAAATATGCAGATGGTTCAAGCTACACAAACATGGTCCCGCTTGTTGCGTTTTAAAATCTCACGACACAACAAGTCTCTTACAGATAAACACAGCTTTGATTGACTCCACACGATTCTGTTTAACTAGACATTTGTTTAAATGAACAGCTAGGAAGCAAAATGGCTAATCAGCTATTTTGGCCATTTTACGTTTGTACTTCAATATTTGCATGCAGTGAAAAAATAGTTAAATTGTGAATCACAGTTATGTGTGTGATAATTGTCTGCTAAAACCTCATGATCATGACAGCCCTACCTGTTAATCTCCCAGCTTTTTGTAACTCAAATCTAAAAATTCAATTTAACACACTCTTCCCAAGTGTAGCCAAGGCACGTTCAGTGTTTGACATTTTCAAGTTTTGCACTTGAGCTACGAGGCTAAAGTAGCTTTCACTCCATGGCACCAATTAGCACCTTGCAAACTTCATGCCCTAAATCATCAGACCCTTTTTAGTTACTCTCTTGCAGACTTGCTCATGTGGAGACTGAATGATGTACTGTTAACTATTCAGTTTTCTATTCAAACTCACCTGACTCTCAACAGCGTTAAGGTTAGGTTTAGTGCCAAGATTAGGTTTAGAGGATGGCTTATGCTTAGGTTTTGGATTGAGGTTATGTTTAGGCTTAGAGTGAATGTTACGTTTCGTGAAACTCCACAGATTTTTACAACTTCTGTATAATTAAATGGTAAATTCATTCGGAGTGTGAAACGCTCTATTCTAGAGAATCTGTTTGAAAGAGTGGCATTCACAGTGGTGGTGATGAGAACTAAATACATTACTATAGTTTTGAGAAGATTTTTGTTCAAAAGGTATTTTTTAAACACATTCCGATACACAGGTTGTTGTGAGGTAAAATTGTCTCCAGTTAAAACAGAAAAACTCGTGAAAACATAGGTTCACTGGTTGTTTTTGGATTGTACATAAAATGGCTGTATTTGTGGACATTGCAACCCCTGGATCCCATCACCACCAGTTAACCGTTTCATATCAAACCACTCTGAATGAGTTTGTCTCAACTACTGAGTTATGCAGACATTTTGAAAAATCAGTGGAATTCCCCTTCAAGATGATATTAATTAATAGATATTTAGTTATATAGTAGTTAAAGGCAAGGTAAACATCCACCAAGCATCTACAGGTGGCTATTCAAGAAAAGTGTTACCCTGTTGTCTATAAGCAGATGGCTGCTGCTACTGTCTTTAGCTATGCAACAACATTTTTGAGCTTCGTAGCTCAAAAGTTTGGACTGCAAGCATATTTTTTTCATGTTGGCTAACCTCTGTATCTCTTTCTCCCTCAGCCCACTAACTTCACCAACCCTGTGTACGCCACACTCTACATGGGCGCCCACAACAGCCGCAACTCTCTGGCCAGCACAGATGAGAAGAAGGAGCTGCTGTCCGCGGGGGATGAGGACATGGGCGACCCGCTGGCATAGAGCCACCCTCCCTCAGATGCCACTCCCCTTCATGCCTTTAGACATCAGAAGAAAAGCAACAACGAGAGCGAGAACACTGTATAAAATGTAAAATGAAGGACTACTTTTGTATGTGATTGCAGTATTATATTTTATTCTTTGACAAATCCTTCCGGTCAAAAAAAAGAAAACATTTTTTCTATGCCTTTGGGTAGTCATTGCTCACCTAGCAACCCTCTCTCTCCCCTCCATGTAGCCTCTACCTCTGTGCTAAACGAGATGCCAACAACAGAGTAACAACTATGGAACTATTTTGATTGTTTTTTTATGTATGAACTGTGTAGAAACCATTGTTTCATATGAATAGGAAATAGCCAAGTTTTGTTTTTTGTTCCTTTTTTGTTTTTTTTTTTGTTTTTTTGCCAGTGATCTAGTAACGGAGAGGAGGAGGCGGGCTGAATGCCGAGTTCTGATTGGTCCATGTACCAGTGTGTGTATGTTCTGCTGGAGGAGAGGGGTGTGTGTGTGTGTGTGTGTGTGTGTGTGTGTGTGTGTGTGTGTGTGTGTGTGTGTGTGTGTGTGTGTGTGGTGAGGAGACATGGTAAACTTAGGCATATGATGATTGTCTTACTCCTTGCACAGATGGATTTTATATATATTTACGTATATATAATATACATTTTAACAGAAGTGACCTGAAAAATATACCCAAGATTACAAGCAACAGCAACCATACAGTAGTATATAATCCTTTGCAGTTTTAGTTTGTTTAGGGTAAAGTACTGTCGTAAGTGAAGTAGTGAATGAATAAATGAATGAAAGAATGAATGAATGAAAGATTGATCTGATAGACAGTAAAAGTGGTAAGTTATTTTGAGAGGACATTCCAGAACTAATTCCAGGGTGTCTTTGTGGCCTTTGTATGTGTGTCAGCAGTTGTCCAAAGGAATGATAGTTGGAAGTAGGGAATGAATTGATTGATTGTTAGTCTCCCCTGATGCCGTGTCTTCCAGGAGGAAAGGGACCATGAGGAGGAAAAATGGAATTGTCAAGCTTTTGTTCATTGTTTTGTTTCATTCAGTGGGATTTTGAGGGTTTCTATTATATACCACTTAAATGGGAGTCAGTGTTGTGTTTTTTTTTTTTTTTTTTTCTTTTAATAGTGTGGTGTCTTATTTGTTTTTAAAGGCTCATTGGAAGTGCATTCTGCTGTGTGTGGATGTGCGTATGTGTGCGTGTGTGGAGTCTGTGGACTCACGTTGCCCTCCTGCCCTGACTCACTGCCTCGCTGCTAGCGCTGCCATTGTCATTTTTTTTTCCACAGGGAAATCAGCTCGACCCGCTGCTTCTTTCAGAGGTGAAAAACCAGCCAGGTCTGCCACAGACTAATGCATGTAACATGGAAACGTTAACAGTGTTCACCCACCGTCCTGGTCTGCAACTTCCACGTCCGCTTCGTTTTCACCGTCAGATGTAATTCAGTGAAGTCTAAGGTCTACTTTGTGTTTTTTTTTTTGTTTTTTTTGTTTTTTTTAAAACAATCATAAACTGCTTACACACAACCCTTACCACCATTTCGGTACTCCTGTTGATTTTGTTTTAATTCTGTTTTTTCTTTTTATATATACAGAATAATTAAACTGCTTTTTATAGTAGAAATGCATGGTGGCTCAGCCCTTCTTTTGGAGAGATAGAGTAATGTTTCACTATTTTTTGCTGGAGAACTTCATAAACTACAGAAAGTAAACGGATATTGTTATAATTACGAAATAAAAATCAGTGTGTACAGAAAATAAACCTGGTTTCTGGTTCAGTGGCCTACTTCACACTGCTGGAGTCTCGGAAGGAAACTGATAAAACTAAGACAGGGAGTATTACGATGTGATTTGCCCAGTGATGCAAGGCAAATGATGGCAGATTTTCCAGTTATAAAAACAATAAATGCACTTGTTTCAACTTTAGGAAACTAGGATGTCTTACAATGTTCAGCCCATTAAAACAACATGTAAACAACAAAAATGCAGATTAGTTTATGTTAAATGAACACCTTTGATGAATCTTGGGTGCTTGAATAGTGGTGGGCAATATTGTTATTGTGATGAACTGTCACATTATATCACAATATGCTTTTCGGAGCACATTGTGGATATTGTCAGTACTTAACAAGCGCTGAGCAACTGCATGTTTCATTACAAAGAGAGCATAATTAGCCTTGTTTAATCAAACTGCAGTTCAGTATTTTAAATAAAATTGTAGACAGTAACAAACTTTAGAAAAACCAATTGTGACGCATATTATTTATCAAGTAAATGCTTTGAATTCTCAGTGATAAGTATTGAGATTTTTGTCTTATTGCCGTGTTTTAAGCTTCATAGAAAAAAGCTAATATGACGAAGTCCAATGTGCTGAATTCATTTTCTGTTTTCAAACGGATGCAAAGATAAGACAGAGGTACAATGAGGTACATTCTACCTTTATTTGTGCTTCTTTTCACAATTTGGAATGGCTTAAGTTGGTACAGTGGTGCAGTATTTGATTAGCCTTCAATGGCACAGTTTTGTCTTTTCCATAAAACAAATGATATAATTTAAGAGACTTTATAAAACAAATCCACAGCATAAGACCTAGTGTTGCATATACATTTCCTTCCTCTAAAACACAGAGGCATTACGTAGTGTGCTACTATAGTGATGTGTCCCTTTTTATGACAATCCTATTGTGGCCGATCGCGCAATTGTTTTGCTTCTCTATGGCTAGTGCAAGGGAAACCACCATCCTCAAAACATTTCAGTGTTCCCAAATAATACAGAATAATCATAACCCACCAAACCAATTACAGGCTGTCTTCATGTGCGAGTAAACCATAATCTGAAATTCTGCTTCACCTCCTCAGCATAAGGCATTGAGATGGAACTGCGTTCAGCACAGTTCAGTGGCTCTTTTTCATGTTGGACTATTGAACATAGCATTTACTTCACTGTAGTCGTCATAATTTTGGTATATGTTTGACATTCAGTTAAAGAAAAATGACACATGACACAGCCTAGAGTCAACGTCAATGGACGAGAGGTGCATGCACATTAAGGCGTTCATGAGCAAAGTCTAGGTGCTCAGATACCGGTATTTAAAATATACAGAGTCAGTTAAAACTAACCGCTTAATGTAAAAAAATGTTAGCAGTTTTGTACTTCACCACAAAGATAGGGGCACTGTTAATGCAAGGCACATATACAGTCGCCTGCTACAGTATAACAGACCCCTAATAGCAACAGCTTTTTAAAATATGCCCCCTTTAAATCTACAATACAATGCACTGCAATTGTAGGATACTTGGCTATTTACAGGTTAAGTAGATGTTACAAAATTAAGTAGATGATACAAAAAAGTAAGTACAAAAAAGAAATAAATCAGTACAAAAGTAAGAAAAATTTTGGCTAAATATTTATGCAAATAATACTGTCTGGATAAAAAGGCACTTCTTTAAGAACAAAAAGAGAAAAAAGGAGGTTTGGTCTGATGAGCTTTCCTCAACCTTTGTTAATAATCATGTCACTGTGTAGTTATCTGCAGAAAAAAACATCAACAAAACCAGAAAATTAAAAAACAAATAATACAAAAAAAGCTTGGAGAAAAAGGCCCTAAATATCTGGCCATCCCCTCGGGCCGGTCTCTCCATCAGTAAGAGTTTTACTTTAGATTGCACAATGTGAGGAAAGCCATGTTTGTTGGAGTGTCACTGTTGTTGGCAGGCTCTTCGGATTTGGGAAGGTAGTGTGCGGTCTCCTCGGTTCACACCACTCTCCGGGAAGTCGCCTTTTTCCTTTTTTCCCCAACAAGGCCGCACACTGATGCTCTTTGGGCTTTGTGTGTGTATTTGTTTGTGAGAGTGAGGAAAGGGTGGTAACGTTTCATGTCTGTGTTTTTATAGTTTTGTTGAGAGAGAAAGAGCCTCCAGTGCAGCAGTCAGAAAGGTCTTCCTTTTCCGTGAATAAATAAGGACACCCCTTCCCTCCCCCCACACCTTTCAAATGGCGGTTTGGTCCCGGCCTATACGCGCAGTCACTGTGAGTTGCAGGGAGGCGCCACTTTCAAGGGCAAAGCGGGAAGGCTGGGACAGGGTGAGTGTGTGAGGGGTCTTTAGGGTCGTTTCCACCCATTTCGGATCACCGCGTCAGCTCGCAGGAAGGGCTGGCTTCGGAGATCTGTGAGTGGGGAAGGGAGAGAGTTAGAGCAGGGAACACCGCAGTTAAACGGGACCACAAAACTTCAGACTGTAGCAGTACACGCTGAAACATGCACACATAAGGCTTATTTTGTAGTCTGCAAAGGCAAATTTTCTGCAGTGCTGGGTCTATCTGAAGGGCTATTTTAATGATTTCTTAAGGTGTAAAAAAAGATTATTCAATAACATAAGCACTGGTATTTTAAATAATTCTGAGGCTACATTCAAATAGAAAATAAGCAAAAAAATATTTTTATGTCTATATTCTGTTTCTGTATTCAGTGTATTTTAAAAAGAATTCTGAATCATATTCAAATAATCTGAATATTAACTGAATTAAATTGGTAACATTTAAGATTTCACAATGCACTACATCAATTACAATGGTATGTCTTGCTTTTAGGGAATGTGATCTTCCCACTGTTCTTTGTTATCTCTGTCAGGTCAGAGACACAGTAGACTGCAATCACAAAGATGAATCTATCAAAAAACGTAGCAAGTACACAAATGCACAGCATACAGGACTTTCCAGGACATCTGAAAAGACAGATCAAGTGATCAGCAAGGTCTTAGGAGGCTTTCCAGAACAGTAAAGAGACTATTTGTGCTTAAAAACAGCACTCTGTGACCTGTGTACACTGAAGTCCTCTGCAGAACTTGCCGAACACTGCAGGAATGCATGCAGGCCATTGTCACAAGCAGTATAACAGAGCAGACGTGGCAGACAAGTTAGCCGGAGCAGTCACACACAGCATTCCATGCAAAAAGGACAGATATGACCAGGAACAAGGAGCTCTGCTTTCTTTCCTAAAGCATTATGATCCCTCTCTGTCTAATGGCTTCAGTCTTTAGTACAGCACCACATTAAAATTTCATCAAGAGTCAAGGCTTAATGCATATGTTACCAGTCAAAACTCAGGACACACTCAATGAAGGCTCAAAGGTCTTTCCACACTAAGTCACCTGTCATGTCAAGGATTTCTATGAAAAAATCAATTCATGCCATCATGCAAAATGTCAAAGCTGTCCTCCAAACGTTAAGCACTTTTAAAGTTTACCCATCGGGTCCTAAACAGAATCGTACCTATTGAGTTTAACTGCTTACAGAATGACTGACGCAAGACAACATACTTGTTGGATGCCTCTGGAAAAGATTCTGTGTTTAACAGACGACCCAACAGGAAATAAAACAACAAAAAAAAGAACAGGCTTTTAATTAAAGCTTCATTTGAAAATCTAGTGCTTTCCTATTTACTGTTTTATAATTTCCTCATATTG
This sequence comes from Colossoma macropomum, assembly GCF_904425465.1. Taxonomy (NCBI): domain Eukaryota; kingdom Metazoa; phylum Chordata; class Actinopteri; order Characiformes; family Serrasalmidae; genus Colossoma; species Colossoma macropomum. The sequence goes on along the minus strand of NW_023494802.1, from coordinate 28,667,946 downwards.
TGCTTGCAAGTAAAACACCTCATAAAGACATCTATTTTTGTATATTACTCAAACAGAACTCTTTTTTATTCAGTAGAAAGTTAAAAGGAAATAGGATTAGTCCTTTTGCAAAAATATAGGGTCATGGACATTTAGTTCCTAAGCAGTTTGAACTCATGATGAAGCTTCACAATTACTTTAAAATGATCATACATTAGTCATAAGTATACTACATGAGTATATTTTGCAAAAATAATTTTGAAAACTACCCAGAAGCTTACATTTCAAAGACTTTACAGACATAAGTACACCTGATAAATGAACCTATTGTGGGAATATATCAATATGAAAGTAGTGTAAATGTAATTAATATTTTTAAAAGTTACATATTTTTACTGCTACCCAGTTAGTATTTCACTTCAATCATTTAAGCGTTGATTTATAACCTGCTGTTTCAAACTTTCAACAATGCATATCTAAAAATTATATAGAGAACAGTTTTAAATTTTGCATGACTGCATGAATTAAACAGAAGATTTTGCTTGTTGTGCGACATGCCAGGCTGTAGGTGAGTTTGCATGAAATGGCCTTTAGGTTTAAATGCTTAAAAGTTGTTTCAAAGACAAACAGTGCAGTTTAGTCGTATGCAAAACATTTTTTCCAATGTGTTAAACTCAGCAAGTAAATAGAAACTGCACTAAAATTAGCAGACAAAATGCCATTTATAAGCTTAACAAATATATGTTATATATATTATATATACACATTTTAAGGCAAGCTAACAAATAGTTTCGGCAGCCAACATGTCCTCAGTAAGTGTAAAACTTGTAAAAATCTGTTGTCCTCACTAAACCATTCTAACTTTTTTAAAATGTGGAAAAAAGTAAAAATACAGAAAAAACAAAACACAGTATGTATGTAGCCACGTGCAAAGCAAATGATTCAACACCTTATTCTAGCAAAAAAAGCCTTTTCAGATTTAGACATATTCCACAGAAGCTGCAGGCTGAAAGGCAGACAGGAGTAAAGCTCCCCTCTTACCCTCCGTTTAGTAAAGGCCCATATCTACTCAGCTCAATCCTCTGTTCTGCTGGAAAGGTAGGAGAAACCATTAGCCAGGGGAGAAATGAAACTAGCAGGTTAGAGGAAGTCAAACCGTCAAAACATCATAAGGACTATTCCACATGCCACACCTCAGGGGTGATACACGGCAAATGGGACTGCTGTGCTGTTGTTTGAGTCTCAGGTCTAAATTGGAGTAGTGGACGAGGCAAGACATGTTTGTTGTTCAAAGTTCACTTCTTTAGTTTTGCACTGGAGCTGTGATGCTAATATAGCTAAAAAGTAATGGAAGCTGATAACCCAACTAATTAGCATGGTTTAGACTGCATTACTAAATCATCGCTCATCTCAAGTTATGAAATGCTTAAGGGGTTTCTGATACAGAAAGCCAGAATTTCATCTGTACTTTTGCACATTCACTTTAGGGCTCGGACCACCTAGCTATTATCAACAGCGGCCGTGAAATCAATACTTAGAATTTATTGTTTTGTCTTTCCATTTTGCACACAAACAGCAATGAGTGATGGCCACTCTGCTTCACGGGCAAAATGGCAACAGAAACAGTCATTTAATTCTTATTTACAGTAATGCTTTAATAATATTCAGTTGTCGTAAGGTCTTTTTTCCCAATGATGATTTTTCCAGATGAAAAAAGCAGCTATGATTTCAGCGCACTGAAACTTTTTTTAGACACACTAACCTTTTAGACACTTGTGGGGAAAAAGAGGAACAAGACATGGATTTATCAGGCAATAAGGTTATCATTTTTCTTATAGCCAGTTTGACTCTAAGCCACAGGCAATGGGTAACAGCCCATTCTGCTAAAAGTTTAACTGACTCACAGAGGAGCTCTATGCTGTTTGTTTGATGGAGTTTGAGGCTCTGCTTCAGCATGGAGCTAGCATTAAAAGGAGCAAACGAACCATGAGCTCTCAGGTGAAAGACCCTATTCATGGTAAAGGGGAATTGCACAGATTTTTCTCAATATCTGTATAATTAAATCATGATGTAAACAAAGTGATGTTCTAGAGAAACTTACCAAGTCAAAATTGCTCACAGGGGTGGTGCAAGTTTTGAAATGAAATGGTGATCAATTTGCTGCCCCATCTGATAGTTTTGTGAGAAGGTTTTGGCCTAAAATGTATTTTTAAAATCCATGCAGAAAACTCATTTTTAGGTTCTTTTAGGTTGCTTATTGTCCCTAACTCCAATAGTTCCATTAGCCACATCAATTTTGCAGTTCTAGTGCAAAACTGGAAAATGTGTGTATATTAGATTTTTTGCCCAAACAATAACAATGATAAATTCTTAGATGGCACATTTCTATGCAGAAAAAAACAAACTACTCTAGATCTATAACTCTATAACTGATGCAAAGACTTTATTACAAGTACAAATAAATGTACAGCAATTCAGCAGTCCATTTGTCGTTGTGTCCCAGTGTAACGGCTGTGCTAGTCCTTATTGCAGCATCCAGATTGGTGATCATGCACAACCTGGACTGCCACACTCATATATCAGATATATCAGCATTATAGTGCTGATCTAGGATCAGCTCCTGCCTGTCCATCATAGCTCCATTCATCCAGGACCTGGCAAACAACAGCTGATCCCAGATCTGCACTCTCTGATACACACATAATCCCAGGTTAGTAAGGTGGTGCTGGTGCACTGTGGAGAAAATGACAGGTTCATGCATGTGTCTCGTGGGCATGCAGGGTTTTAGGGGGGGATGCGTAAGAGAACTGGACAACCTTCAGCATTAGGGCTAGTTTTTTGGGGGGGGTAGCTAGCAGTTGGACTCATCATACAGGTTGGTGTCACAGAAGAAGCGCGAGCCCCGCTTGGCCGTGCGCGCGGTGAACGGCACACTCTTCAGCGCTGAGGGAGGGAGGGAGGGCACAAAGAGAACGTTACAGCTAGTTACGTTAAGGTCAAGGGACTTTTCTGCCCCTGGGGGGGAGGAAAGAGACTGTCCTTACAGACAAACCTTCAGAGAGAAAACGTTTAGGAATACAGTAGCAGTCAGAAGTTTGAACACACATGAATGAAAGTATGCTCTTCGAGACGTGTTAATTATTACGCTTAAATGCTCTAAATTACAAATAGTGTAGTTAAAGTAGTTCAGTTATAGGGTATGTTAAACTATTTATTTATTTACAAAACAAAAATAGTTTACGTTTAGAACTTTGGGTGAAATTTAGAGTTGGAATCTGCTGAACCACAACTATTACAACATCCTAATTACTATGTGTGCCTCGATAAAAGTTCATTAGCGGAATGTTTGTCTTTCTTAATTCATTTGAACCAATCAGATGTGCTGTGTTGAAGTGAGGTGTGTCTAAATAGCTGTATTTTACAGAAGGACAATATTTTTGTTTGTCAGTATTATTCTAAAATATGTAATGAAAATGAAGAAATACTATAAGTTGGTATGTCCAAACAGTTAACTGGTACTGTATATGTATATATATGTATATGTGCTTACCACCAATCAGTGTGCAGTGAAAATAATTTATCTTAGAAAATTACAATTGAATCTGAAATTTGTTTGTAAGCCAATGCTTCACTGGCTGCAAGAGACCTTGTGATGTGTCTCAAATATCTAGTTCTCTCTACAAATTAGGCCTAGTCCTAGACTTCAGTTGATCTTCAGTGAAGAATGCCCACTGTCAATGTAATTACATCCAACTAGGCTTAATCTGTCAGAGAAATATGTCTATATGCTAGTGTTACCTGTAAACATCAGTGTTCTTTAGTAAATCTTCTCTAAACTGCCAAGTTAATAACATTATGCATATTTAGAGATGAGGCACAGACAAAAACAGCTTAGACCAAAGCATTAATATAGATTAATTTGGTCCTCCCTGGTGACTGCAGTGACACGAAAGGTGGTTTAAGACCACGCTTAACTTCTTTAGTCCTCTTAATGAAGTGTGCATGGCTTCAGAACGCAGGTTCCGTGAGAGTTTGTACTAAATCACACTGTATCAGTCTAACTGGTACCGTAGTGGACACTGGGTAATGTAACACATGGTGCACTGCTGGCGTGAGGAGCAGCGGACCACCACGCTGATCCTCGCCTTGGAGTTGATGGGAATTATAGTTTGAGTCCTGTGTGTCCCACCTGTGATAATGTCTTCGATGGTGCCGTCCTTGCCCTCATAAACGGGCCGGTGGTCTTTGGCCTGTCGGCGTCGCAGCTCAGCGATGAGTTCATGCTGTTGCTGCCTTTTCTTCTGAGCCTGCACCTGTGAGGGGGGTCAGAGAGAAGGACATGGGTGTGTTCACTAGTGAAATTACAATCTAGGCCTGGGCGATAAAATTATAAAAAAAAATTATTACCAATTACCTAAATAAAATACATGAAAATATCTCATGTTTGAGGTAATTTCAATAAATTCTTTTAGTGGCCATGAGAGCCTTTACTCACTAGACGGGGAGGGAAATGAAGACTATTCAATAGGAAATAATGGAGATTAAATTTCAACACTGAAAATCAGTTTGGGTTGTGCTGCTGGTTGCAGGAGGTTAGAGCGTCATACCTTAGGGTCATGCTGTTTGGCCTCCTGAGCAAGCAGTTTCTCTCGCAAAGCTTCCTCCTGCTTCTTCCTCTGTTCATTCTCCTCAACTGCATCCTGCAAACACACACCAAACACACATGAACACACCCACGTTCACATAAGTTTAGTTACAGAACAGAAACACTGATATTCTACTTTAAGGCAAACGAGAAACATGAGAAACATAAATGACCCATTTTAAGAAACAGCAAATCCAAGAACTGTGACTGGGAAAACACACACACAAAACACAGATCCTCAGGCTGCCTCACTGTTTCCTCGCACGACTCCATAAATCCAAGTGAAGGACAATGTGAGGAAGAGGCGTGTGTGCGTGTGTGTGTCCGGGTCAGTGCTGAGAGGGCCCAAGCCCAGCCTAAACACAGTGAGTGCTCTTTAAACTCAACACAGCTGCTTCTTCCTGTTATTCACCTCAAACTCCCCTCCCCAGGCCCCCACAGGAGTGCCCCCCTACAACCATTCTCTACTACGTCCCTATGAATGAGCCCTTACGATAACACTGACCAAAAAAAACACACATTTATTCTTAACCCCTGCAAGAGCTGTATGTGGGGCCACACTTCAGTTCCTCACTCTCACACCTTTATATCTCATAACTTACAGATCAGTTGCAAGTTAGTGGATAATAAATCTTATGTTGAATAACTTTATAATAAGCCTTAGGTGTTAATTATAACATTTAGGCTGAGTATAAGTAAAACTGTTTAGGTGTAAGTGCTGTGGTACTGTGGTGCTTACCTTGTAGGCCTTGATGAAGCGCACAAACACAGGGAAGAAGACAGATGGAGGAGTGGTCTTGGGGCTCTCGCCAAAGTACATGACCACAGTGTTGAAGGCCTCCTGCACGGACATTCGGAGAAAGAGAGGTGCTGATTCCAAGAGAAATTCCCTTATTTAAAAGTGGTGCCAACAAGGGCTATACGCTGCAACATATCTGAATTACTGCCTCATGACATGGCCGATCGCAGCATTTATTCAAAGCATGGGTTGTCGGCTATACTAAGCCGAATTCAACTCCATCCCTTTTGTAAAAAGTTATTTTACCCCTATTGTGCTCCATGAACACCCCTGTCATAGAGGTGACATAAATAGGTATTATGCACAATTTGCAGTGTGGAATTAGTTTAAAGCAGAAAACAATCTCAACTAGCCGCTTTTCCTCAAAGCACACATCTTTTGCTGACTTAGTGGCAAAAGTAACAGTGCAGTCAGAAGAGTACTCAGAGCAACCTGACATACAAAAGTACTGTCTTCCAGATGTAGCTGCAGTTTAAACTGTAGCATTGAAAAGTAAATGTAACATTTTTAAGTCTACCATTATTTTTATGTTTTTTTCTACCTTTAATGAAGTGTGCAGCGTGTGGGCACAGTGGAGATTAAATCAAGCATGCATAGTGTCATTGATGCAGTGGTGGAGTGAGTGAGTCATTAGGTGACTATTTGAGTGAGTGAGCCTGATCCATGAGATGCCTCATATCAGAAAATACGATGGATTGGACACTTGCGATATAAACCCTTAGTCACAGTAGCCATAAAATTTGATATTCAACTTTGTTTAGGTCTCTCAGTTTGGACTATGTTTTTTTTCCTTCAATACCACTGACAGAACATTTTTTGATAGAAAGGTGAATGAAAGACTAAAACAAAAGTGAAGTGGATTTTCCTCTTCATAGGTTAGCAAGCATTTCTAAAAGTGTTTTTACTGTGTTCAAATGCAGTTTTATTGTGGCATTTGTATATGATTTCTTGATATCAAGAAGGTTGCAGTTGTGATGCCTGTTTTATCTCAGCACAGTCATCTTTGTGGAGAGGTGCGAGTTGTTTTCACCGCAGGCTTCATCCCACATTGCTCACTAGCGACTCAGTACTGAGCCACAACATTCACCCACAGAGGGCCAATTATGTCCTAGTAAATCTCATAACAGCGTTATGGGGTAAAACATTTAATTTGATTACATTCGTTTAAAATATCAAAGTCACCAGTGGAATGGCCACTAAATGTCTTGCAGTAAGAGGCTACATGACTTGGACCAGTATGACATCCCTACATATTACTAGAAGAAGACATGGCTCTGTATTAGGCAGTCTTGACTTAAGAATTTGAGAAGTCTTGTTTCATTAAATAGCTCACTGCTCTCATAAGGCCTTGAGTGGCCAGAGGTCTTAGGCTTGCTTGGTTGGATGTCATGTAGGTCACTGTTTCACTGCCTATGACGAGCTGTTGTATATGGTATCACCTCTGCAGTTTTGGCGTCTTTCTGCAGCTTGTCCAGCTGTGGGTCACTGCTCTGCAGGAAGCTCTTCAGGACGGCGTGATCATGCAGGCTGCACTCTCTCCTGATCAGCTCCATGCCTTTACCCAGCTCCTTCACATCCAGCAACACGTTCTCCAGAGAAACTGTATATACACACATACATACACAGATACAGTAATCAGCCCATACACCACCTGGCCAATGTCAATGAACTAGAACCATACTGCTGAGCAGAGTCATCTGCCTGTTCATACAGTAATCTCATTCAGGCAATACTTGCCTGCTGCAGCTTTGTCCACAAAGTGCAACTCGTTGTAGAAGTTGGCGAGCTCAGGGTACTTCTCCTTCACTATTAGAGCAATGTAGTGAAGCAACGTCATCTTGCGGTCAGTAGATTTAGTGTCCAGCAGCTGGGAGATGATGAACATAAGACAGAGACAGTTTAAGAATGAACAGAGGTGCAATAGGTAAGGGTTATACCTATTATTCATAAAGCAGAACAGTTTCCTAGACAGTTTTCAAACTTTTCTGCAAAAGAGTGTCATTAATCATACCAAATCTAAACTCTGAAGCTTGAAGCCGTAGACAGATCCTCTTTTACTACTGTTCATGTAGTTCCCAAGGGCCAGAATGATCTGTACAAAGAAACAGAGATAAAAAAAGATGCAGATAAATGTAAATGTAATATATAATATTAAAATGAAATACATTATCAATTTTCAGCAATAAATCTAAGCAAGATTTGTTAAGATAGCAAAGTTTTAGGGCTTGGTGTACCATGGCCCATGGTGCAAAAAATCTCCTACCTCAAGCATTCTTTTTAGCTTTGGAGAGGACTTCACTGAGGCTGATGCAGCAATGATGGCATTGAGTTGCTACAGAATAAAGACAAATAGTTCAAACAACATGTAAATTTTGCAAAAACGGCCTCCCCAAATTAACCCTTAGAAGTCACAGATAAAAAAGATGGTATAATTTCATATTAACAAGTAACTTTCTATCGAGACCCCATTTGTGGTATATGTAGAAGAGGACATATTATCATTTCAATTTAGTTAAATTTAAATTATAATACTGTTGTCTGTTCGGACTTGTTTTGCAAAAAGAAAACATTTTTTGCTTTTTTGTGTCACTGTTTGCCATTGAACCAAGTGCAGACTCAAATGTGAATGTATTTATTTAAATAAACTACGTAATTAATTATAGAATTGTGTATTTACATTTAAATACTATGACAATAATGCCTCTAGACTTTTAAGGCTAAACCTAAAATGCTATTCAATATCTTTAATATGTATATGCCTATATAATATTATTACGCCTCAGTATTGTGCTTGCTCACCGGGGTCAGCATGCTGATGTTGTCGCTAAAATTTCCAACAAAAGTAATGATGCTCATCCTCTGTGTGAGTCGCTCGATCTTGCTAAAGAGGAGCATGAAACGGTCTTCCTCAGCCAGCTGCTCCAGAGGCCGCCGCTCCCTCTCATACTGTCGCAGGAGCTTACTCTCCGCCTCTGTGGGCAGGAAACGCATCAGACACTCCACGAAGTCCACCGGCAGGGCCTTCAGATCAAACCTGCAACCAGCAATAAACACTCATGATTTCCACTGATCTACACTGTCATTACACTACAAACACTACACGTTTTGTAAATGCTATCTGCCTGTGTTGTGTAAGTGCTGAGTGTGTGTGGTACTCACGTCTGAATGGCTCTGCAGATTTCCTCCGTGCTCTTGCTGGCCTTGCGGAGGGTAATGGCCAGGTTCTTGGAGCGGTTGGCATCCAACAGCTGGACTTTGTTCATTGCTTTATTGGGGACTTTGCTCTTTGTACAGGACAGATCCACCACAGGACCCTGAGCTTTAGTCTTGAATAATTCCTCAAACTTCTCCAGATCCAGCTCCTACACAGAACACGACACACTGTCTCATCAGAGCGCATCGGCACGTTTCTACATTAAGATACACTATGAGATTTGTTGTGGGCAGATGTGATCCTACAGGCTTTGATAAAGCATAACACTATTCACTTCATTCTTACATCAGAAAAATATAAGAAATACACTGAATTTACCTGATTTCATTCATCTCCACATAAAGAAAATATCAAAACAATTTTGTTGTTTATTTTAATTTGTGTTGATGTAATATATTTTATTTATGTGGAAATCATGCACACATTTGAAATAAATAAATTAAACACACCATTTTTTAATGGGTTACTGACTAGAAGGTCAGAAAATGAATAACAATAAGTTTAAGTGAGACAGAAGTGACTGATATACTGAGTCTGCTCAGTATATTGATCAAAGTAAATTATGGCCCAGATCTGAAGGGCAATGATGGTGGGTACAGTAAACCGGGCTGACAGACCCTAGCTGCAGTGGACCCACCTCCAGCACTCGCTCATCATCAATCTCATTGAAGACGGTGCCGTTGATCTGGTTGGGTTTCAGTGCAGTCCAGTTGAACACGGGCAGACGGAACTTGGTCTTTATGGGCTTCTTGATGCGGATGGCTACAGATAAAAAATATTTAAAGATATAAAAAGATTATTATTTAAATATACCATACATTTGCTCAGTTCTGGGCTGCACTTTCTCTCTTCTCATCACACCCAATTACAAGACTCTTAAGATGTTTGCAGGAAGAACCATTTACAACACATGGTATGAAGGACTGGAACACCCTGGAAAACTTTTGCAAGAGTGGGAGAGAGCTGCCTTGAGTCTGTTTTTGAGCTGTAAAATTGACGATAGTGGTGCCTTAAAATTCTGGTGCCTTAAAAAAGTTAATAGCACAAGAATATGTCTCTTAAGTTCTGCTGAAATACTATTTCAAGTTCAATAATCTCAAAATTGCAAGGCATCAGAGTAACTACCTTTTTTATGAGTTGAAGCACCAATTCTTTACAGTCTGTCAAAATGACAATGAGAGGATACAGAAGCAGGTTTAATAAAGCAATTAATCAGCATAAAGAATTGCTCAGAGGCACTTACGTCATACACTGACGTTTAGCAATGATTTCTAATGTGTTTTAAAGGCTTTATCGCACCCTGTTCACTTAAAGGAGGAAAACTACAATAAAAGGTCTTGCTATTCTGTTATACGGCTAAACACACACTGCAAGTGATTTAAATGGCTTGAGATGGAGGTAATTCAAGTGATGACATGGTTCATGACTAGAATTAAATCCCACTGAGAACTTGTGGGACTATGGGCTGGCTTCTTCAACATAGATTAAGCCTAGTCTAATTGCAGTGCCAATGCTGAATCTCCGTTGGAAATTCTTTTTAGTCTAGGATTAGGCTTAATCTAGGTCTGGGAAACCAGCTCAAAGGGAAATGTGTTCTGCTTCACTAATAGTTTTAAAATTCATTTTTGGTAACTGGGCAAAACAACACTAGGAGCCAATCCGTGACATGGATTAGGACCTAGCCTTGGATTAAACTGTAGGGTAAAATTCTATTTAGTCTACCTTTAGGCTTAATCTGGGTCTGCAAAATTGGCCCTAGGTGATATGCATGAACAATTAGCTCACTAATAAACAATGTAAGTCATCATAAAGGCTAGAGGCAGACCTACAAAATACTAATAAATATGCTTAGTTGTCTACATCCTATGTTTGCATTCATTCTGTGATGTGTATCAATAATTATTACAAAAAACAACTCAAAGAAAATTCTTTTTAAACTGCCATCGTATTCAAATTTTAATCGGTGCAACGGGGTCATTTCCAGTCATAGAAAGCAAATAAATACCTCTATTTTCCTCTACAGACACTTACCAGACACTTAAGTGTGCTATGGCACAGATCACAAAACAGTGAACTCTCACAAAAAAAGGCAAAATCCTCTCACAAAAAAACAATGATGTGTTTACTATCCCAGGAATGTTTTGCAGCTTCAGTGTTATAGTCTCAGGCAGACACATTAAAAATTGAGTTGGGATGACAAGCTTTCGTCGTCAACATAAAATGAGCCAAACATTAGATGAAACCTATAAATGACAGCCTTATATCAGGCAAAATGGACTCAAAGGTGTAAACCGGTTGCTCAGCTAGTTACATTCACATCATTTCCTATAAGACAGTTTGAAAACTACTCTTCCTGGACAAAAACAGGACAAATTAGGAAGGCACATTATTTAAATTTAGGGGGCACTGCCCTTCCACTTGTAACAAAATGAATTACCACTGGGTATAGTACAGTCTTGCATTAGGTTCTCTGGAGGGACAGAAGTGTCTGAGGTGAAACTTTAACAGAGCACCTACTGAGCTTCTCTAAATGATCATGCATTAGTGCTTTGACTGCTCACCTGATAAGCCAACACTGAGGATGACAGACGGTGACGTTCCAGGAAGTGGAGGGGCGAGAGGTGGTGGAGGTGGGCACTCTCCTGTAAAACATATGTCACGCTTTTACTCTGATCTGATAGTATTTCACTCATTAGTGTGCAAACTACAACACTGCCAGACAGGACAGTCCATTATCAGGCAACAAGGCCAGAGATCATGCTGACATTAATCTAGCTGAAGTGCAGCTGTTTCCTCAGCAGAGTGGGTGAGTGTGTCTGCTCTCCTGAGCCGGAGGAAACTCCCTACGCTTTTCCCTTTCCTGAAGCTTAAGGCTGGACACAGCTTGCTCTCTGAAAACCTGTGATCTTTGAAAGTAACTGCAGAAGTCCTGAATTTTGGACTATTACTGCTCTCTGCTCAGTGTGATTCTCTGGAAGCAGTAAGAAACAGCACACAGAGCTATATCAATTCCTGTACATAACAAATGGCAAGAGCTTAACATACACAACCAAATGCAGTGTTGATGGCTTAAGAAGTCATTCATGAGTATTAGCAGATCGCTAATATTTGAAATTTGAAATGAATGTTCAAAATGGCAAACATCACATGTATACTGTATATACCAATAAGCCAAAACATTTTAACTACTCACTGAAGCAGACAACATTGATTATCTCCTAACAACAGCATATATCAAGGTCTGGGATATATTAGACGGTAAGTGAATAGTCTATTGCAGTATGCAGGATGAGGTAGAAATGGGCAGGCGTGAAGACCTGAGCGACTTTGACGAGGGCCAAATCCTCACGGCCTGACGACTGTGTCGGAGCATCTCCAAATGGCAAGGTTTGTGGGAATGTGGCAATGTTCTGCTGGGAAACCCTGAGTCTGGGTATCAGCTTGACACATGCCACCTACCTGAATATTGCTGCAGACTAATGGTGTTCCTCGATGGCAGTGGCCTCTTTCAGCCAGACAATGCTCCCTGCCACTCTGCATACATTGTTTGGGTATGGTCTGAGGAACATGACGGTGAGTTCTAGGTGTTGCCCTGATCTCCAAACCCCCCAGATCTCAATCCAATCAAGCATTTGTGAAATGTGCTGGAACAAGTTTGAACCACAGCAGCTTCACCTCACAACTTACAGGATATACTGAAATACTGCTAACGTCTTCAGAGGTCTTGTGGGGTCCTTGACAGGTGAGAACTGTTTTGGTAGCATGTGGTGGACCAACAGCATATTAGGCGGTCATAATGTTATGGCTTATCGGTGTATACTGTCGTATAAAGTTTTGTGAGACAAAGACTATATACTGTTATTCAAACCAGTCTTCAGGTCCAACCAGACAGTCTATTTTTATTCTAACCTAGCCCCCAGTACACCTGCATCAGGTCTGTATTCTGCATCAGGTATTCAGTGGTCTTAATGACATGGTTCAGGTGTGTTGGGAGCTGGGATAGAGCCAAAAAGGTGGACCATCCAAGGACTGGTTTGAGGAACACTGCTTTAATTTTGTAAAGACAGATAAAGAGACTGCTTGATAGCTTGCTGACTAGTAGCTGTGTAAAAACAACGTGTGTAAAAACAAGGTGACTGGACGATAATCCTAATCACAGTGCAGTTCTCCTCTGACTATATACATCTTTTAACTTGTCCAGTGATGGTTCACATGCAAATCACCCTCAAAATGTAACCTCATTTTCACAGGCCTCGATATACTTTTAGCGACGTGAAGCCTGCAACACTTGCACAAAGCCAAAACCACCTTCACAGGCTTTCAAGCTAGTACACTTTCGCTGGTTTTGTGTTGGCTGATGCATCTTTGAATGATGACTTGCCTCTTTTGCACTGACAAATCACAGGCATCATCGCGTAGTGTGTTCATCTGCAGAGTTCGCCAGCTGGCATGTGTACAAAATGGCGAGCAAAGCCTCCACACAAAGTCTGCAGTTGTTTGTTTTCTCCGCAATTATGTCACTGTTCGTCAAAGCCAGGCAAACGCCATCTCTGCCAAGAAGTATACCGAGGCCTTTAGCCCACTCATAGCACCTTGGAATGTTTACACTAACTGTACTACTCCTGGTTATAGCACTGTCACCCACATCATCCCATGGATCTTGTAGTACCTGCAGCAGAAGGTAGCGGTGGAGGGGGAGGTGGTGGAGGTGGTGGAGGTGGAGCTGGAGGTTCCACAGCAGCAGGAGAAATGCCCCCGATACCTCCACTTCTAGCCAGGCCAGGACTCCCTGAGCCCACCTCCCCGATAGCAGCCACAGCAGGCCCCCCTCCACCTCCTCCCAGAGCTTCGATGGAGATGTCTCCGTCAGGTTGCTTGCGTAGGCGGATGGTGCCCTGCTGCTCCAGCTCCAGCAGCCGCTTTTCGATGTTGGTGTGTCGCTGGAAGGCAGCGTCCTTCTCCTGGATCATCCGCCGGAGTGTGTGGACCTGCGAGCTGGTTGACTCGTATGTCTCCTGGGTGTTTGTGTGTGTGGAGGGCAAGAGAGAGACATATAGACAGTCAGGAGGCAAGGATGTTGGTGTTTTAGAGTTTTAAAACCCTCCTACTGATTCTGTAATGCCAGATACAAACATACAATTAAGGTCATAATGCTGTGCTACAAGAGGTCTGATTAACGTAACAACAAGGTGAAAAAAAACAGATCTAGTGGATCAGCCAAGATCTGTTTGGTGTCTGAAGTTAACTACTTTAGTTTAGCACTTAAATATATAACTAGCAAACAATGGAAGCTTAACCACCAATTAGCATGGTGTAAACGGTGCTATCATCACTTGCCTCAAACTGTGTCAATTTCAACCTCAAATCGATTTAAACCTAATTTTAAATATAATACTGTGTCATATAACCTTTTTCAGTTTACATAGCACAATTCAGGCAAACTATTTAGGCATGCAGTTCACACAACACTCCACGAACTGGTGGAGTATAAGCTTCCTTTACTTGATAGCAACATTAGCCTTCTAGCTCTAGTTCAAACCTAAGTAACAAAATCGAAACCTGAACATGTCTTAGCTGACTCACAAAACTTAGGCAAAGTGAAGAAAGTAAAACTAGGGTTATGTTTATTGGTATAAACACAACATTAAGGTCTCTGATGACAGAACAGATCAAATTATTTCATGCACAGCACCAGAATGGCATAATTAGATCTGCAGGAATGTAGTGTTATAAACCCTCTATCCTGAGTATCCTGAGAACCATTCTGAACTACTAGCATTAAAAAGCTTCAAACCTGATGACTATTCTCACTTTCAGTGTTGTGGTTAAAATGCATTAAAACTAGGAGGCAGTAACTGCTACTGTTACAACAAATGTGCACAATCATAAGTGGCCTTTTAAGTAAAAAAAATCCCCAGGGGGGGAGGGTGAATTACATTTTTTGACTCTTCAAAACTATCGCTTTAAACATCCTTCAAATTTGTAAGTAGAATACGTACACAGCCACAGCTCTCTAATCAGGACCTGTCTACTGTAAATAACTTTATTTAAACTTACCCAAAGCAATATATCATTGAAAACATAGCAAGTCATTCCTATCTAAGCTATGCTATATATTATAAATGTACACAGCCCTGTGATATGACTGTAGTCTAACAGTGCTTTACTGGAAACTGCTGTGGGTAAATTACTGTAAAATACAGAGCAAACTAAGATAATTCCTGGGGCGGCACAGTGATGACACAGTACAAGCAAGTTAAAAGGACAGTCCTACCCTGATGACTGCCAGTTCCTTGTCTTTATGGAGGAGCTGCTTCTCCAGCTCAGCCACCTTCATCACTGTCTCATTCTCCACTTCCAGAAGCTTCTCCGTCACCTGGTCCGTTCAAAGGAAGAGAGAGGGAGGGAGAAACATGGTAGAGTGAGGAGAGAGAGAAGATAAGAGGGATGAGGAGGAGAGAGAGAAAGAAAAAAAAGCCAAGTATTGATCCTAGAAACAATAGCCTGAGCTGCAAAGCCATAACTGCTTCACCACTGCTGGCACTGCTGTTACAGTTACTCTCTCTGTCTCTCTCTCTCACTCTTTCGCCCTCTCTCTCCCTCTCTCTCTCCCTGTTTACGATCAATAGCATGAGATAAGCTGGGCAGTATGACACAGCAGAAGAGCCGGCAACACAGCAACACTTTCAGTTTTGCATCAGCTAATTTCACACTTCTGGGAATGTTTGGGGAATTCTTGTTTTTTCCCCCCACCTTACTTTCTCTCTTCTTCTCCACCCCACGAGTTCTGGCCTCAGAGAGCACAGAGTTTGCTCTGATTCTTTGGTCAGTGTGTGACCTTTGCTACGAGCATATCTCAGGCCTGCAGAGTGGCCCACTGCTGGGCTTTGGGCTGCACCAACAAACTGAGGGATTGTTTCCATTCCGGCCTTTACAGTCATCTTTCACGCTGACCACCGATATCATACCACGCACGCTCACTTCACTATAGTTCAGCACATTAAAATAGACCATTTTTAAAGAGTATTGAGAAACAATACTCCACTTGCAATAATGGATGCTGGCAAAGAGAATTCAATAGCTTCATTCAGTTCATACAGCGGATAAGTGAGCATAAAGACGTGGCATATTCTGCACACCATACATTCAGTTTGGCTATTATGATACGAATGTACATACACTACCATTCAAAAGCCTGAAATCACTTGACATAATGTAAACGATTCAGATTGAAATATTAGAAAGCATTTTAGGTGTATCTTTCACATTTTGGACGTTAGTTTTAATATGACGTAATTCAATGTTATACAGCTTTCTCACCTATTACCGAATCCTCTACAGTTTTGTTCATCAGTTTGGACTAGAGATGGCACAATATCACATTCTTTTCCAATACTGATATCAATATTAAACCTTGAGCATCAACTGATATCTAAGATTTTTTCTTTAAAAACTACTGAGGTTTAAAATGAGCTATTTTCAATCAATGCACTTTATTTCAGAAGAGCATCTAAAAGTAGGCCGTCATGCTCAAACTACTCAAACACTTTACTACCCTACAGGAAGAAATACGCAGCAAACAGTGTATAATAAAATGTGAATGGTGTTTCAGGCTAGATCTGTTGCAGGATTGGATCAGATATCCAAGCCAGCATTTTCTTCTCTTATCAGCTTGTTACCCATACATATCTATACCAATATTATCTAAAATTTGTACATTTTTTACAACTTCCTACTAATTATTTGAAGCCTACAAAGCTGTGGAGTGCTAGCATTATATTAGAATCATTTACACAAGATTTTGATATTATATAAAAAAAAACATTGATTCAAATGTGCTACTTCTTACGTGTGACAGTTGGTCCTCCAGCTCCTCTACTTTCTCCAGAGCCACATTCTTAGTCTCCGCGTCCTCCAGCAATCCTCCTACGTCGAACACATTGTCCAGGTAGGCCTGAATCTGCACCGACAGCTTATCGCTTTCTGTGTGCTTGGATTTCTGTCAGGACAGGGGTCAAAGAGTTATAAACCGTGCAGGTAATTAATAACAAAAATGCAGTAAGAGATGTGTATGCAGCAGCTATTTTGTACCAGTCACTTTGTACCAGTCACTATTTTGTACCAGTCACTTCATTTATATTTTGGGTTTATATAAATCTGCAGGTTTTTACATTTACAAGAGCAATGGACACCGAATGACCTCTTTTGAAGGAAGTGCTAGTATATGTACGATGTAAGTATGTCCATATTATCTCCAAAAAGGCAACTCTACAGGAGAAGGAAAAAAACATCAAAACCTTGTAATGGAAGATAATGTAACAAGATTTAACAAGTAATTCTGGACCATCTCTATTGGTCTGTTTATCATGAAATTTTAACACAATGCAATTATGCACAAAAGTAAAAAACAACTTTTTTTTTTGGACATCATCCTTCATTTGCCCTGTGTGAACACCGAATGACAAAACATCAGAAACTGAATGAATAAAATCTTGTTACAATAATTGCATCAAATGTTTTACTGACTTTATGTCAAAAACATATGAGGGTTAGGGTTAGGTTTTGGGTTGAGGTTAAGGTTAGGGTTAGAATTAAGGCCAGGGTTAGGGTTAGGTTTTGGATTAGGTTGGTTAAGGTTAGGTTTTGCGCAATGAAATTAACATATTAACAATACATCTACTTAATGTACGTAATGTATCAACGGCACATCTACAGGACATTTACTTCAATGTATTCACTACAGCTACTTGACTGATATGTTGTTGATGTGTTACTGATACTCTGTTAAGAGTTAATCATCTACAAAGGACCACTCCAAATAAAGAGTTATCAAAGTTTTTCCTTCTCCTATGAAGCTAGATTTTGTAGACATGAGGTTCTGTTACAAAAGCCAGGAGGTATACAGTATTGTGCAGCAGTCTTAAAACATTGAACTTAAAGCTATTTATCTTGGCTGTAAGACTTTTTCTCCAGTTAATTTCTTGTTTTAAATGAGAAAAAGAGTGTTTTTCTCGTTTAAAAAACTATATAATGTTACAATAGCTACAAACAAACAAACACAGTCAAATGTACCAAGATCATCTTTCACATTTTTAAAAACAGTATTTTTTTCTTGGTTAGAAAATTGCAGTTAGAAGAACTTCTCCTGACTTGTCGCTGTTCTCCAGCCATTGCATGGATTTATTCAATTCCATCAGCAGTACACCTGATTTAATTTAATGAAGGATTGATCAGATAAACTAGCTATTGGATGGCTATTGGATTGTATATACAGAATTCCTCGCTGAAAGCTTAAGAAACGGTTAAGATAACACCTGCACATCAAATCACAATCTGCTGATTATTTGTTTATTTGTACTTACTACAATGTCCTTTTCGAACAAATAAATACATACTGTTCCTCTCATTCATCATAAAAAAGGGATCGATAATGAAGTTGCTGATGCCTTAACACGGGTGTAGTTCTACTGTACTGTCAAACATTTTGTTTGATTTTGTAGGATGGAGGTGTTACGTCCAACGACGTATTATTTACATGTCTTTTTTTTTTTCCTCTCTTGCACAAGCTTCCGTTATCGTCAGCTTCCTGCTCTCCCGTCTATCATAGCCGTCAGGTGCTGCTGCTGAGGGAGGTGTAATGGTGCACACTGATTGGCTGTACAATCAGGGCAAGAGCTTATAAGCCTAGTGACCGGGTTCCTAAGGGCTCCTCCTCCTTCCCCTGATGTTGTTGCCAGACCAGCCAGACTAAGAAGTTCTAGCATGGAGTAGTTGGGCCTACTCTCTGTGTAGTTGCTAGTCTATTGTGTTGTGTTAAACTGTCCACTGTGGTGGTATGTGAAGCCTTTTCTTAAAAGACTTAGATTTCTAGATTGGAAGCTGTAGGGGGTGTAGCCTTATTTTCTTTGGGGTTTGTCTTTGTTTTTGTTGAGGGAGTTAGGTTATGTTTTTGTATTTTTGTTTTGTTTAGGTAAGTTAGCTGATTTGGGGAGGTATAATTTTCTTTGTTCTTTTGGCTGAGACCACTCCTGAAGCTTAAGCTTCCACATTCCATAATAAAACTCAGGAGACTAGTAATACGTGTTTGAGTGTGACTGGTCTGGCGGGTTGGTAACGGGAAGTTGGGGGAGACATTTTTATGTTGCAGCCTACCTTAGACGGGTCATAACAATATAGAACATTAAAGTGAGTTAGATTGAACTTTGACTCCCCACCTCCAGGAAATCATCCAGACCCAGTTTAGTGAATTCATATTGCAGATGCACTCTGAAGTTCATGTCCTCCACAGAATGGACAACAATGTTGATGAACTGCATACACGCCACCTGAGAAACACACGAGAACACGTACATCAGGTTTCAGAGATGAATAGGGTAGATGTGTCTCAAGATAACACTCAGCGAAGCTGTTCTCCTACCATGAAATCAATGTTTCCATCTTCACAGCGGAAATACTCCATCAGCTTCTCAAAGCGGTGCTTTTCCTTGCACACCTTTAGTGTAAACACAAATACTTATTACTATTAGATTCCCCGAATCAGATCGTGTTACATCTCACAGGCATTTGTGGTTTTAATCATGTGACTCACACACAAAAATATACACACTTGCAGTGTGAAATCCCCAAAAAATCACAAGGAATTCCAAAATCTGTACTTCAAAACCTGAAAGATGTGTCACCCACAGTGAAACACACAAATAAAGCAGTATGTTAAGAGTTTCCTGCAGTGGCCTGATATGAAAAACATCAGGCTATCAGGTCACAGACTGCCTCAAGCTCAGAGCTGAGAGAGAGGTCAACACAGGCCATTAGCAGACAAAATCAGTGGCTTAATTATAGATATTCATGGGAAAAGAAAAGTTTCAAAGCCACGAATAGGGAACACAGAGATCCAGCCAAAGCCTCCCACATGCTGCATTCAGCAATGCAGACAGATGGAAATGGAATGTATTACAGCGGATTACAATTTATTATGGGGTACATAAAAAGTATCTCTCAATATATCACGGTTTCATTTGATAGGGGGACATAAACTAGCCCCTTTTCCTCTCTTGTACTTTGTGCAACGTTTACATGCATAGTACATACAACTCCCATGTTTACACAAACCTAGCAAAACAATGGACTTAATAAATATGTATATATTTTTTGTTGGTGTGCAATAACATATTAAAGACTAACCAGGTTTATTTTGAAAAAATAATATCGTACATACAAATAAAACGTATACATTTCTGACAAGAAAAAATAAACAAAAAAACAAACAAATTATACATACACACAGTTCGTACAGGCAATTATTAAAAGCAGCTTAACAAATAAATCTTAACTTTGGTATTTTTTATATTTGTTGTATCATTTGATGTTGTAATTATTTACTGTATTATGATCTTTGTGTGTTATTTTTTGTTCTCAATTTTTTCTATATCTCAATTTTTTAGCTTCATTTTCTTGTTTTACCAATTTTGGTACTTTTACTTGGTAACTCTTTCTATGATTATTTTTAGAATAAACAAATTCAATTCATCTTTTCCCTTTGTGTTCAATGCTTTTTTATTTTTTCCTATGTTCCCTTCCTCTCATAAGCTGGGTTTCATGTGCTTTTCCCATTGTAAAGCACTTTGAGCTATATTTAAAAGGCATAAAAAGTGCTGTAAAAATGTTTGTTACTATTATTATTATTATTATTATTACTATTATTATTATTTGTTAATGCCCCACTGTAACAGTTATACTCTTGATACTCTTTTCCTCAAAATAAACCTTATAAATAATAAAAATAAAATATGGGATGCATGATATGGACAAAATACTAGAATTGGGATTATATTTCTACATATTAGGATTGCAACAGACTTTGTGATATGTTAAAATGCACTAGTAAATCGATAATGAAAAATGGTTAAGGTCCTGCTTTATTCTGAACAAAATAATTTTATAATTACATACTATTTTTTTTTTAATTATATGAATGACTTGATTCATCAAGACACTTATCTGGAAATGTGAATGCTTGGGCTGGGATTCAATCCCAAAATGAGTCGATTCACGGAGATGTATTGGTTACTGTTACAGTGCGGTGTTCATTGTGATACTTTCCTCAAAATAAAACTGGTTCGTCTTTCAGTGTTACATTTTTGCAAACTGACAAAGAAAACATTCTCATCTTGGGTGTTGCCAAACTAGGTGTCATAAACTCATGCGAGTAAAGTGCAGACTGTGGGTTACTGGGTGGTTTTAGCTTTGTGAATCACATTGCCCTGCATGGCTCTGTCTCTCTCAGCAGTGGTTCCCACATTGTTTTGACTGCTGAGTTGATTAGCTCTCCTGGGTGCTCGGGGCAGAGTGCGGGGTAATTGCCTGGTTTCCGGCATTTAGCTGACTGGGCAAGCAGAACCTGGGACCCTTAGTAAATGTATGTGGGCTACAACTCTCTCCCACTAAAACACTGATTGTTATCATACACTGAGTATGCGTCAAACTTTCCCACCATCCTGTTTGATGCAAAAAGATCTGTGCCATTGTATATGACTTAAGAAGCATTAACACGATAGCACAATAAGCCAGCGTTCACCCTCATCAACTATCAGTGCTTTGATAATATGACTGCCCAGACTTCACATTGCACATGTAAGGCAGCACGAGATGTGTAAGGAGGTACCTCTTTGAAGTTATCAAATGCTGAGAGGATGATCTCATGGCCCCCTCGCACCAGACACACAGCAGCCAGCAGCTCCAGGACCAGCGCCTTTGTCCTGTGGAACAAAACAATGGCAGCCATGAGCGTTCACACAGGATCCTCACAATGAGGAGACTTACATTACCAGTCATACATCAGACTAAACATTATCCACCTACGCTGGCCTGCCTCTCTCCTTCAGGGAAAAAGGCCTTGCTTTGTATCCATTGTTGGAGAATTTTCAAAATCAGTAACATGAGATGAAGAGGTGATCGCTAACCCCTGTCTCTGGGTTGGGCTTTGTTATGTGGGTCATATTTGAGATGTAGACTGACTGACAGTAAAAATCTAAGCCCCTCTAAAATCTTTTTTGTGAGTGGGGAAATCTATTAACTTACAGCTTCCAAACTGTGAGGCAGCAGTGACATTAGTGTTTAGCACGGGCGCTAAGAAATATGCTTTTGCAGTAAGTTTGAGGGAATCCATACATAAGCAACTTTTCTATGCTTTGTTTAGAGCTAAGCCTTCATTACAAAGGTTGTTAATCACTGTAACATACAAAACCCATGCTGAGCCGAAACTAGAGTCCACAGAAAAGTATAATCAGTAAACCTGGTAATCACATCCTTCAAGCAAATTCTCAGGTCCTGCAATTTCTCCTAATGGCTCATGCAATTAGCCTTTGTCCTAAAGGTGTTAAGGAAGGGCCTTACTTACCGTGAGTTCTTATTGTTCAGACTCAGGGCGATTTCATTGACCGCATGTGCGTGGGACATAACCATGTTGAAACCGTACTAAAGAGAGAAAGGAGAATAGGGGATATGATTTCAGTCACCAGTTCAAGTTCTCTATAACAAACTTGCTAGCTATTTGGTCTGCAATAACTATTAGTCTATTAATTTCAGTGTAACTTTTTCGTACCCTAAACAAAACACTTACACTAATACTAAGCTTAACCTCAACCAAAAACCTGAACTTAAGCCTGAATCTTTACCCCAAGCCATAATGCTGCTGATAAACATCACATAGTTTGGCAGAGGACCAGCACAACAGACAGCTGAAGTCATGCATCATTCTTAAGTCATCATGCCCATATTAGGAATGTCGGGTCTAATCAGGTTTCCTTTATGAGAAAAACGAATGGCATTTCAAGGATGGTTGCCGGTAAATATGTTTAAAAATGTTTTAAATCTGATATGCTTTGTGTTGTGTCACTGGTCCCTTATAAAGTTGTTCTAGCAGTTGAAAGACAAATATTGCTACATACAATGTTCAAAAGTAGTTTTTGGACACTTCTTTCAGAATTTATTTTTTAGAATTATTTTGTTATTTGTTAGTGTATTAAGGGATTTAATATATTCAAATGTACATCATTACAGCTATATAGTAACTTATTAATCAATAGTTTGAGTCCAACTGAGCAATAGCACACTAGAAAACATTCACCCAACTCCCCATTTTACTTTGAAACAAATTTGGGACACTAATCTAAATGCATACGTGTTTAACTCAGAGATCGCCAACGCATCATCTAAACTTCATTACCGTTCTGAAAAATTACGACATGAAGAAAACATGCATACTGAGTTGAATTAATCTGACAAAAAATATTTTCTCTTGGTACTACTAATGTTTCAGTACTTTTACTCGCCTGACCTACGTTTTCAGTTAATTCATTTATGACATTTTGAGTTTTGTGGTTGTTATTGCGGCTTGTTTTACTTTTCTGATGGATACGAATGAATACATGACAAATTTAACTAAAACAAGTGATAAATAAACAAGACAAACTTTTTCAGAGAGTATCCCAAAACAAATTTTGAGCGCTGCACATGCTACAAAGAAGCACTCCTTTTTTCAGGATTGATTTTCATGAAAATGAATCTACATGTCAACACTATTACATACCAACACCATTTACTGAAACCATACACTTTAAACTGTCCGAGCTACTTCAAAACATTTTCGCAAAGCTTGCTGGTTTTCTTGGGATATTTTGGTGAGGTTGCCAGTCTTAAAATGTCAGTTTAATGGGCAGCAGTGCAACAATACTCTTATTTCCACTTCTGAACCATGGTGTAATACAGAAAATCCAGTGACATTTAAAGAAAATTCCCTTTGGAATGTTTGTGTTTACCACAGGGCACAGTGGCAGCCATTTTCAAAAATGGCATTCATTTTTCCCCATAGAGGAAATGTGCTTAGAGTTCCTCATAGGGACTTGATGATGTTGACTACAGAATGACGACACTTCAGAGATCTATAAAGTGAAACCGACTGATTCTGTGTGGACTGACTGCCAAGTGAGCTTTAATGCATGCATGTTAAATACCAGCTTGTATTTGTGTTTATGTTACTGTACAACCACCAGGGGGAGATGGACTGTTGGGTGACATAATTTCTCAGACAAGGCTTTTGCAAATGTTCCTATCACTGTGTGAAGTACCTGATAGTTCATGATGGCTCTCAGACACATGATGCACACGTGCACGTCATCCTTCTGACTAACTAGCCGGGAGTTCTTGATGGTTTTGGTGTTTGTTGCCGAACTGTAGCTGCAATGAACAATATAAAACGTGACATGAGACAAGTCTGAATTCTGCAAGGAACTTCACACAAAGTCATTCAGAGTGGTTTGATGTGAAATGGTTCATTGTAGAGAAACTTATCTATTTGACTTTCTTTACAGTGATGAGGACAGGAACCAGAAGTTGTGTTGTCAACAATGCAAGTGTAGCCACTTTTTTTTGTCTTCTGAGTTTTATATGCAATATTGATAAGGATGGTAAATTACTTATAAATCAGAAAAAATAGGTTTTAGTTGGGGAGTATATTGTCTTCTAATTCCCTACAAGTAGCTCTCCACCATGAATGCATTTAAAAAAATGTTTTAGGCCAAAACCTGATATCAAAACTATCATAAAACAATGCCTCAGGCATCATATTTGTAACGAATTCATATAATTTCTTGCTGTAAGGGAGCTTTAAGAGGTATTAAACTTTTCAGACGTCTGGTTCCTATCACCACCACTGTGAAGAATTTTGAGATAGTAAGTTTCTCTAGAACAGACCATTTCATATTAAACCACACAGAATGAGTTTGAAAAGTGACACTGACACATTAGAAAATTGTTTTAAACCATGTATCTCCAAAATGGTAACTTTACAGGAGAAGGTAAACACGTTCTTAACCTTTAGTCTAACTTCATGTAAAGAGACTTAATTCCTAGTCATTTTAGAGCATTTTTATTGACCCATTTATCATGAAATGTTCACATAATCCTAGCAGCTCAAACGAGGTACAAAAAAATGGAGATACATGGTTTTTGGGCAGTGATGATATGCTACATTAAAAAGATGTTTCAGTTCATCATTTGCATGCGCTGTTCTCAGGAAGTGCGGTTTCAGCTCAGTGGGCTGTATATCGGAATCTGGGTTTGACTGGCGCGACTGCAAGTGTGTCAGCCACCAGAGATGTACTTCTCCTGCATACATACACACGCACACACACACTGAGAGACAATGTGGTTCTGTTGCGTGCTTTGCACCCTGAGGAGAACGAGGGAGCGTGTCACATGCTTCCTGTGTGCTGAGCTCAGATAATCAACATAGTTTGCTTAGGTTGTGACTGGAAGTAGCTTCAAAGTGACTGAAACATAGACAAAAATCAAAATTACACAACTTTTACCCTGCCCGAAGTAGTCAAACAGCCTGGGCATGTTTGGTGTCTGACGTTGGCATCTTTCGTTTTGTACAGAACCTATGGGGCTAATACAGCTAACAAACAACAAAGAAGCTATACATATGTTACACTATGGGTACTTCAAATTTTACTCAAATGTAGAAGCATGGAGAAAAAAACATACTTGTTGGAAATGAAAAAGGAAACGTACTCAAGTATAAAAAAAGTAAAAGTAAATATTGTAACGGGACATTTTTACATTACAGGCATTTTAATGCTGAGCATAAGCTGATCATGTACCACAGATTACAAACTATAAGAAACTAAGCGAAATAAGAAAAAACATGCGTACATATATTTGCCCATATTAAAAATATTTGTGCAATATATGTGATGTTTAAGAATGTGTGCTAAATATGTTCAACTGTGCCATTTTTGAACATTTAAATATCTCAATATATGTTGTATCTCAATCTATGTTAATATACTGAAATATATGTACCAGTAACAGTACATATTGCAATATACTGTTAATATGGCTTTCATAGGTATAAATTAGGCTCAAAAGTTTAATAAATTAACTAATAAATTCATTTAACAAATTATAATGTGTGGAAACTCAGAAATAGAAAAAGAAAATTCTTCTGGCCTTCAAGATTTGCACTCAAGTAATCAAACCTCTGAACATGTAAAAAGTATGTTTTTTGTCTTAGAATTTGTCATATAAATTAGTAATATTTTACATTCATACAGATTACAAGAATCTGTGCAAGTGTTTCATATTCGCTAACATTTCACAAGGTGATCATCCTGAATGTAGGATAATGCAATTTTACAGCATATTAAAAATTAGATTTCATATCAATCATGAATGCTTTATGACCACAAACTCTTTGAACAATGATAAATGTAATTTGAATTTCTCGTGTGCTTTGTATCATAGACCGTTCATCATATGAATAGATTTTAATCTGTTCATGATTATATCATGACATACACACTACACATCACTGATCATTGCATTATATGCTTGTTACTCATTAATGAATGCATCAAATGAATGCTTCAAAATGATTATGTACTTGTAATGAAGTGTTACTGTACTGTTCATAAACATGCCAGGAATGCTTCACGTGCATGTAGTTCCTGTAGAGCATCTGTACTAAAGTCTTTTCCACCCCTGAATATTCTGTTTCAAAATTAATGGACAAAAGTACAGACAAAATTCAGGCTTCAACATGTACTTCTGTCCATTTTTATAGATAACAGTATGTCATACAGTGTTACAAACCACATAAACCAGTCTATTTTGAGATTGCTTAACAGCTTCACACAGTTGGAGACAAGGCTGTGATTATTTAGGCAAGTAAACAGCTACCTGCTAGGGTATTAACTTCTATTACTTAACTACACTAAATCTTCATAGCTCCAGTACAAAACTAAAGAAGCAAACTTCAGACAGTCTTGGCTCATCAACATGATGAACTACACATTCAAGTGCATTACAAAGTGAAACCAATGGTTACAACACTGAGTTCTCAGTAGGATTTTAAATAAGAAACAAGTGCAAAAATACCACACATTTAGTGTCGTCACAGAGCATATAGAGTCTGTTTCTCTAGAGGCTTTATCAGGTGAGACACATAAGCAGATACATACAGTTGTATTCAAAAGTTTTACATGTTGTGTTCTTTTTTTCAATTTTTCCAATTTTCTCTTCAATTTAGTCTATCAGACACCTTTGCTCACTAGCATCGTGTTGAGTGACTGGAAGAGAGGGAGTGCCATCCTAGCCACCCAGAGAGAGTGAGGCCAATTGTGCTCTCTTGGACTCCCGGCCACAGATGGCTGTGGCACCACCGGGAACATATTTAGGATCTCCCTGTACATTTTTTCCCATAGAAAATAACAAAATGAAGGTAATTCGACCAGGGGTGTTCAAATTTTTAAATACGACTGTATATCCAAAGCTGGGAAAAAAAAAGAAAGCAGTGAGGAGGTGTAGGGGAGCAGAACAGCGGGTGCTGGCACGGCCACGACTATGTTACCCATGATACCTACCGCGGAACGGAGTGGCGCATTGAGCGCACCAGTGTACCGAAGCCGTTCTGGTGCAGATCCTCGATGGACCTGCTCCAGGACTTCGTCTTGTCCAGTGAGCCATCATCCCCATTGTCCAGCCCTTCAAAATCCAACCTGAGCCGTGCACACACACACAGAAGCACAGACACAAGGGGATCGGGGTAAGGTTGAGGAGCGCTAGCGACGAAGCTCAATAAAGGGGGAACAATGTTATTTTGCACAGCAGCTGAGCACCATTCAGGATTATTATAGCTCAGCAGGACTCAGCAAAGCACTCCCCAGCACAGCCCTGCAGGTTATTGCAACAGGTTATTACCAGCAAAACCATGTCTCACCCACAAAGCACATTAACCACATTCCAGTCAGCATCATATCAGAAGAATGAATCTTGGTCTGCTCTGTGGACCAATTCTGGACATGTGTGGTAGTTGAGACTCCATGGCTATACACACAATATAAGTAAAGCGAAGACAGTTACAGTCATATACTACTTTTTGTTGATTTTGTAAGTAAAAATAAGACAATAATAAGAGAACACACTTCTGCACACTTTAATGCACTGTTATTGTTTGCTGCATTTAACATACTGGAAAAACTAAAATATAAAATGCGGCCTGTGCAAAACGTGACACAGTTTATATTTTATGGGTTTTTTTCCAATATGTTAAACTAAGCAAATAAAGAGAAACTTTCCACTGATCCACCTCCGTCTACATCAGGCTTTAATCAACATGCACTGCATGTTTGTTAGATGGATCACTGAAGATCACTGAGCTATATCAGCAGTCGTGTTGAAAGATACACATGTGCTTTTGAATATTATGTTTTCTAAATTAGTTACTCTCAGTAAAGAATGAAATTGTGGTGTCTACCTGGCATGAAAACTGACGACACACTCAACAGAACTTCACTTCTCTATCGAAATTATACTCCAAAACACTCATACTCAAATCTGAGCTTTCTAATTTTTTAATTATTGTCTGCAATGCCACTGACAGTAAAGCCATATTTTAATGAACCAGTTATCATAACTGGCTATGAGGATATGCTCAGAGTTCTAGAAATAGTTTGTCACTTTCTATAAGGACAGCTATCATGGTGGACACATTAACATTACAGTTTACGAATTCTGACAAAATCAGATTTGACGCAATTAGTTCCACAGCCAAACAGACTGGTTCTGGGAGGGTGAAATGTGGTTGTTTCATTATTAATGGATATTTGTAAACATGAAAATTTAACTAGTTGCTGGTATGTTAAAAGGAATAAATGCAAAATAAAATCTATAAGGCAATGGACTTCTTGGGGTCCAGGCTCTGCATTTTTAGTGGACAAAATTGAAATGCTGGGGCCAGGGGCAGAGCTGACCCCTGTAATATAAGCCTTATTGCTCAATTCTGATTTGTCAGATCGAATCTTTCTGCCTTAATGGTTTACATTTGTTCGTAAATGACCCATATCCGTCATTAGTGTGACCCACACAAAAATTTCAGTTCTTTATCACGGGCCACATCAACCCTGTGAGATATATGTAGCCTCGGACTTCTGCTTTTCTTTTTCTATCTGTGTGCCTGATGAAATGGTATACTGTGTGTGAAGATCTGTGGTGTGACTCACATGACAGCACACTGAGCAAAGGAGAGATACTCCACCAATATGTCCAGCCCTCTGTTTTCATCGTTTAGGAACTCCCGCACCCACCTGCCATGACAAAGACACAAAAAAATCATCAACTGAGCTCAGACAGGTTGTGGAAATTGATCTTAGACTTGTGAACTGACTTATCCATGCATCACCCACAAATGTACTCTTTCATAGCCATACTGCTGCAAGGTTGGAGAAGCTTTACAGGATGCTGCTGAAAACCCCACTGAACTGCAGAGGCCAGTGAACTTTCTGCTAAACATCTGATTGATAGACTAAGCAGACATTTCATCAGCTGTCCTAATAGGGAATTCCAATGATGTTTCAAAATTTCAGCATAATTCAATTTTTCTGATCTAAACAAAGTCTTTCAGTGTGGTTTAAGGTGAAATGCTTCATTCTAGAGAAACAGCCTGAGAATTTTTGACAGTGGTTTTGATAGGAACCAGATATCTGAAAAGTTAATGCTTCTAAAGGCTCCCTCACAGAAAGCTATTAGAGTAATTGGCTACTAATAAGATGTCTGATGGCTGAGACAGTGTTTTACAATAGGTTTTAGAGAAAACATTTTTTTTTTTGGTTTTCCCATTAATTCACCATTATCCAAGTTACATATATAAACCCAGAAGACACACGTAGGCTCTGTGGTCATCTGGGACTGCCAACATTGCACTCCCTGGTTCCTATCACCACCCACTGTAAAGAAGTCTGAGTTAGTAAGTTCTCTACAATGTACCATTTTATATCGAATCACTCTGAATGACTTAGTTTACATCTCAACTCTGGAATTGTGCAGCAATGTCGAAAAATGCTGGAATTTTCCCTATAAGCTTTCTGAAGTCTTGTGCCAAAAAATCTAAAATTTCTCCAAAGTCATATTACGTTGAGTGAGATTTGCACAAAGTTCTGTGCAGCATTTCTAACCTGGCAACAATCACTATGAAAGAACACATTTGTGGGCGAGGCACGGATAGGTTAATCAGGGCAACACACTCAAACTCCAGTCCTCCACCAGAAGACAGGAGAAAAGGAAACAAAGGAGACACAGAAGGTAACGCAGAAAGAGTGCACATGAGGGAGAAAGAGTTGTCCAGACATTGAGCAGCAAACGAGAAAGCAATCACTGACTAACAATCTCTGGAAAATAACTTTTAGGAAAAATCTTCTGACTTTTTCAAACCAAAGGCAGCCTACAGTGGGCTCCCCAATGCCTGGCTTGGCAAGAGTGAGATGGAAAGTCTGGAAAAAAAGTGGCCAGCTTTAGATTTCCTCCATTTAGCTGAACTTTTCCTTAAAGGGGGTAGGAGGAGGGGGTAACTCAACATTGAAGGAATTCCCACTGCACTCAGCTAAAGAATGTGGAGGGCATATGGCTCAGAGAGAGAAGCGTGGAGAGGAGGCTGATCCCCTGACATTCAATGAATTTAGTCTGCCTCCCTGACGCTAACACACACACTCACTCGCATACACACACACAAACACACACACACATACATACACACATGCCGAGTCACATTGGAATGATTACTGGTAGAACTGCACTATTGCTATTGGCCTGAAAGGAAGCTACACCACACCACAAAAAGAGCTGAGAGAGAGAGAAAGAGAGAGAGAGAGAGAGAGAGTGAGAGGGAAACACAACAAAAGGAGCTGTAGGACGTTTACTGCCCTGTTTGTAAATACATTCATGTTTTCCTGAATTATTATTTTTATCTCCACTCTAAATTGCAATATTAAGATAATAAAATGAGAGAAAATGAGTTAGAAAGAGTAAGCAAGTAAGATAGAGAAAGAGAGAGACTCAAACTGACAAGAAAGAGAAAAAGAATGAACGAGAGACAGAAAGAGAGAGAAGCAGAGTAAACGAAAACTAAATATGTATAGAGAGAATTAGAGACAGAATAATAGAACAAGAAAGTGAGAGAGAAAGAATTAGAGTATGAGCAAGAGAGACAGACAGAGAGAGACAGATAGAGCGAGTGAGAGAGAGAGAAAGGAGTGAGCGAGAGAGATAGAGAAAGAGAGAGAGAGAGAGAGAGAGAGAGAGAGAGAGAGAGAGAGAGAGAGAGGAGCCAGTGAGAGAGAGAGAGAGAAAGAGTGAGAGCGAGAGAGAGAGCAGGACTGGGAGAGTAGTACAGAAAGACAAACAGACTTCAGAGATTGAAAAGGTAGAGAGCTGAGTTGATCATCAGTTTCCTGTCTGCCACTCCTCCCCCTCCTCTTTCCCCCCGTGCGCTCTTTTCCTGCCAGATGCTATTTCAGATTTTCGGGCAATAACCTCTGTTCCATTTCATCCCACCACAAAGAAAAGTGTCTGAAAATAGCCCAGCCGCTCTTTTCCTCCTGCTCTGTGGGAAATGCATCACTTTTACTGACGAGGAAAAGGAGCGTAGGCATTATTTATGGCCTTCTGTGAACACAAAGGCAGGGTTCAAGTCTTTGTCTAGTACACTGGATGAATCATTAAAGGAATACTCCACCATTCTCAGCTTAATCTCTATCTGGCGCTTCTCTAGCATATATTGTGTCAATTTACCACGGAGAATCATTTCAACGCAGAACAGAAGAGAAACAGTTGCTTGAGGAAAGAGGCCAAAACTATTGACCATATTACAGACAGACAGAAACATTAGATAGGACTGAAAGATTAATCATTTTTATATCAAAATAAAATCTATGTTAATTAAACTTTGTGCAGATGAGATGAGTTAGACCAAACAAAAGCAACCATGACAACACAACAATACAGCCACAGCTATCTGAGTGTCTGGTGCACTACATTCAGCATTCAAGCCTCAAACCAGAAAAATATGGATATGCTGGTCTTCATGGCCAAAAAAACACACCTGGACTTCAATTTATGTAAAATGATCATGATTTCAATCTCAGTTACAATATTGGTTAGAAAAATCACAATTTGATATTTTCCCTAAATCGTTTAGAACTAAGATTGAGTAGAAAGACATTGCAGTTTTAACATTTTTGCATGTGCCTGGCTCACAATTATGCTGGTTATAATGCACTTCATGAACAGTGCTGGGGTTAATGCAGTACCAATTACGTTACAGTAATGTAATTACTTGTTCCTGTAACGGAGCAGTGTAACACATTACAGTTTAACTTCTTGTAATCACATGACAGTTACTTCCTTAATAAAAGATATGACCGTCTAACAAGAGCCAGACGTTAAAACAGGACAGTACAGCACTGACATGCTGCTAGAAGAAGCAGGAAAACATGCTCTGATGTTGAATTCCCTCATTTGATGACAACAAAAATGCATTTCCAGCAGCAGCGAACTGAATCAGGGTTCATGTGAAAGCAAACTGAGGCCCTGCTGGACCACGATTTATTTGGTTCATTTGTTCAGTGTGCACCCAAGTACGGGTGGCATGTTCACACCTGTCAAAATGGACTGAACTAAAGAATAGGCCACATCAAAAAAGGAAGGTGTGAAAGAACCCTTTATCTCAAGGCACACATGCATTACCTAAGCCGCTTGCCCTACTGGGTCATGGGGGTTGCTGGATCCTATCCCCGCAGTCACTGGGCAGAAGGGAGGGAAAAACCCTGGACAGGCCGCCAGTCCATCGACATACATTTTCACTCACACACACCTAGGGGCAATTAAGCATCTCCAATTGGCCTGACTGCATGTCTTTGGACTGTGGGAGGAAACCCACGCAGACACGGGGAGAACATGCAAACTCCACACAGAAAGAACCCTTGTCACCCGGCCGGGAATCGAACCCAGGCCCTTCTTGCTGTGAGGCGACAGCACTACTGGCTGGGCTCTTATTCATTCAGACCTAAAGGCATGGATAGTAACATGCATTTTAAATGATGTTTACTCTGACTGGCTATTTTTTCCAAATAAAATATATACAAATTTGTAGTTGGTACATATTTGTATGGATTTTAGAGATTAACTTAGAAGTAATGAGCAGTGAGATTACTTTTTTCTCCAGGAAATAATAAGGAAAATATTCCCATTACATTTTGAGAAATGTAACTAATAATTTGTTATGGATTACAATGGATTACACTACAGATTTTCTGAGTAACTACCTTAACACTGTTCATTAACATGAGACTAGCTTCCTATATAGAGGCAATACAGCTATATAGTAATGGAAGGTGATGTGGCAAATATATATTATAATACTTCAAGAAATGTTTATGATATTGACTTTTCTAAGATCTGATAATCTGTAAAAAAATACTTTCAAAAACTATGAATACAATCACTGTGTTTACATGCAAAGATTTTTGCCAAGCCGACTGAATAAATTCTGATTATAGATTAAGACTGAGGTGTTTATACACTCACTCTACTCAAAAATCTGAAGGAAACCACCGTTTCCAAGCACACAATTAATCCCAATTAAAATTATGCGCATGCGTAGAGTACCACTTCGTGTAGACGTTACCATTACAACGAGCATCACGTGAGTCCAGTCAGTGTGAAACGAGCAGCAGTGTGTTTGCCTGAGTTTTCAGCTGCCGCACTTGTGTTTTTCATCGCTTTAAAAATATGGCAGACTTAGGAAAACATACTTCACATGTACCTGTTAAAGAAGGGTGAGAGGAAGACGTCATGTTCCGAGATACATAAACTGGACACCCGTCCCACTGCTGTCTTTTAAAGTTCAAAGCGTAAAACTTCGTCTCCTCTGCAGACCAGTTTCTGCTCCCGCCATGTTGAACATTATAAACTTTCGCTATGACGAGAACGCACATGCGCAGAACGCACTTATACTTTACGATTGTGAATGTAATCAGATACAGGTGTTTACATGATTATTATTCTTCTGTTCGACAGATTATTTACAGGATTACCCACTTCGGTCAATCAGATAGAAACTGTATTCCGAATGGCCCAATCGGACTAGTCTAGGCTAAATGATGTGTATACATGGATGTGTTCTATTCTAATTGAGCTATTAGTCGGATTATTAACGAATGATCAGGCTGCATGTAAACATGGCTAATGATTTGCATTCAACACGTCATTCTGCACTGCATTGAATGCACTTAAACATGCCTAATGTTGCTCTCTTTGCAATGAAACATGCAGTTGGGCAATGTTCTCTAAGTACAGACAATATCCACAGTACAGTCACAAAAGCATATGGTGATATACTGTGATATAATTTATCACAATAAAAGTAAATATTGTCATATTGGCCACTCCTACTCTGAGGATCTGTCCAAAATCTGGTCAGACTGTGGTTTTTCCAGCAATTGTATGCATAGAGCATGTGTTTGTATGCATGAATTGAAATTGTGTGTATGTTTCATTGTTTCTCTTCGTGTGTGGCATGCTTTTGTCTATCTGTGTATTTGTTTTGTGCTCGTGTGTGAGTCACTGGTGTGCACGAACGTATGTGTGAGTGTTTTCTGCCTTTTCACACACTCCATTGTTGGATGCTCGTGCTTCCTGACTCTCCAGCATGCACAGCACAACTTCCTGCTGGCTAAAACAGCCGGTGGGGGAGCACAATGAAAACCATCTGGGCACTGCTGAAGTCCGCACACAGACACACACACACAGACCTCTGCAGCACGGAAAGGCTGGCAGAACCACCAGGATCTGGGCACTGGCAACTATTCCGGCCAATGTTCTACAACAGGAAGGACAAAGAAATAATGATTCCTGAAAAAGGAAACAACAATAGAAACCTGCTTTACTAGCACAGCACTGACAGTGCTACCACCCAGGGAGCACCAGACACCAAGGAGAAATGGCAAACAGGGAATGAAAATCAGAAGCCAGAATTGTTCACAGTGGTGCTGATATGAACCAGGCGGGAACCAAAGCTAACTCCCAGAAAGCTAGTACAGTTTTTGGCTATAAATATGCTGCCTGATGTCTGAAACACTGTTTTATAATAGTTTTGAGATAAGATTTTGGTCTAAAATGTATTTTTAAAAGCCATTCATGGTGGAGAGGTACATGCAGCTCACTATGTAGCAAAAGAGTATGCAAAGAAAACTATTTTATCATTATCAACAATACATATAAAAACTCAGAGGACACCTGTAGGTTCAATGGTCATTTAGGGTAATAAGTAAAACTACATACATTTGTATGCTAATGCAAATGACATGTTTTGTTGATTTTCTAAGTGAATATAAGTTCACATCCTCTACACACTTAATGCACAATTTAATGCACAATTACTGTTTATTACTATTATATATTGTTGAAAAAAACGTAAAATGTGGCCTGTGCAAAAGTTTTCTAATATATTAAACTCAGCAAATAAAGAAAAATTGTGCACTGAAATTTGAAGAGAAGTGACATATCAACACAACTGGAGGGTTCAAATTTTGCATGCTGGATCACGACTCCTGGTTCCTATCACCCACTGTAAAGAAATCTGATTTGGTAAAATTCTCTACAATGGACCACTACACATCAAACCACTCTGAACGACTACTTACTTATCTCAATGACTGAACTATACAGACATTTTTAAAAATCAGTAGAATACCTCTTTAATAATGTTTCAATTTCATTCAACTTATTTTGACTAACATACAACTAATACGCTACTTACTGGGCACAAAATGCTGGAGTATTGACCGGTTAAAATAGTTACAGTTTCCATTAACACTTTACTGTAGGGTACTGATCATAAGACTATGTGACACCTACATAAGCTTGTCATGACAACTGACATAACCCTACATAAATGTTTATAAATGCTTATTCCAATAGGTGTAATTTGCTACAAAAGTTACATTTGCCAATTTTGATCAAAGGTAGCTAAAGTAGTCTTTATGACAGATGACACATGTTGGAATAAGCATTTATAAACATTTATGTAGGGTTATGTCAATTGTCATGACAAGCTTATGTAGGCGTCACATAGCCTTATGAACAGTACCCTACATTAAAGTGTTAACCAGTTTTCAACTGTGTACCTGTTTTCAATTAATTTCTGTGAAAAATATTATAACCCATTTGGTTTTTATTTCCGTTCCCTGTACCATTTCTAAAACCTTATGCTGCACTGGAGCTGGTTAACCACCTGAAGCTGCCAGAGGTGCTGTTATAGACAGACCAACAGCACACTGATACAGCCTGACCTCTGAAAGGGATCAGCTTAAGATGGAGAGACTTGGAGAGGAGGGATTAGCAGATGAGGAGAGGAGAGAGAAAAAGAGAGAGAGAGAGACAATAAGTCACCCGATGTAATTGGTCCTCAGTGATATCTCCAGTTCTCTCAGAACTTTGGTGGATTCCTGAACCCGCCTGCGGAATTTCTGCGGAGGGAGAAAGAGCTGATTTTTTATCAGACAACAAAAAAAAATCTTTTGAAACACCACGGAGCCTTGCATTCAGAGAATGTTAGAAACATAGTGCGTGTTAGGAACACAATGCCAGTAGTTATCTCTCCGTAGTAGCCAAAATGAGTCAAGAGAAATGACCTCAAGGCATGAAAAGCAACAGTTATGATTACAGAGGAAGAAACAAGGCCTACTGTCTGAAAAGAGCTGGTTTGTTATGAATGTAGTAAGATTTCTTTATTGCATTGCAGGATGTCATTTGGCTGAGAAAGACTGCATATTACATTATAATTATATTTCTATATTAATACTGGGGCTCTAAAACAATGATTAATCACGATTAATCACATTCGTGTCACTGACTCAAACATGACCCTAAAGAAAGACTTTATTCCATTTAAAAGCAATGTATTGGTATACATAGTGCTATATAAGTGTACAGAAAGGGTTTCAACAGAATATATTTATTATTTTCAACAATTAAATAACATTATTTGTATGAATGCAAGTTCACATGAAGTTCACATGAAGTTCACATGAAAATCACATGATTTCTATAGAGTAAAAGCAGTTTCCAGTTGCATGTTCCAACCAATAAGCGTATGAGCACTACTACTACTACAAATTAATTCGGACTGCAGCCCCTCAGTAAAAAAACTATTTAAAAAAACTATTAAGTATTTAGATCTTAGATATTTACAAGAATTATATTATTGATCTATTTAAACCCAAGAGATCAAGACAACTGGCACAGTAATAAGCTAAATATATAAGAAACCATCATTTATAGGGTACTTTATACAGGGAGGAGGCTACAGTTTTTTTAATGTTTTTTTTTGTTTAAAGTGAAGTTAAAAGATTTAGATTTAATTTTTAAATAAAAAAAAAATACATTTTCATGTCCCTACTGAAACACAAGGAGTTTTAGTCCATTGGCAGGGCCATATTTTAGCCACACTCCCTGCATTTTAGAGCAGGAAGTGAGACTGCATCCCTGTTCCTCATGGCCACATGGTCAGCAAATAGATCTCATTGTTTTAAAGTAAATGTGTCCCAAAGTCAGTGTGTAACTTTAATAATTTTACATGCGTACAATAGTTCAAAGCTGTGTAGAGCTTTTGGATTCCTGTTACGTCCTGCTTCCTGGAGCGTCCCACTTTGCTATTGCTTTTGTTAGTTCACTGCTTGTTAATTTATCAATGAGCATACTGTGAGCACTGTCTAGAGCAGTCTACCGAAGGTGCAATGCATTAAACTTGAAAGAAAATGCACTAATAATAATGTGCTTAATGTGTTACTAACACAATATCTTTGACAGCAGTCATTCACATGCAATTTAACAGGCATAAACTGTGTGTCCCGCCTTACCTTGCGAGTAACTCCTGGGTCTAAAAAGCCTCTCAGTTTCTGAATGTATGTGTGTGGAGGGTTCTTCACTTGGAAGCGCTCCTAGTACACAGTATAGAGAAACACAAGCAGACATGGACAGACAAACATTAATGAAGTTATCACATTTCGTGGAACTCATTTAGTCATCCTCTTTAGTGTTAATGCCATTTAATGATGGATTTTCTTAATTCAGCTTTCCTAATTTACTAAGTGAGAGACTAGATTTATCAAATGATTCACTGTTTTCTGGCCCACTAAAGCTTATTATAAGAACATGAACATTACACAAGACGTTGTCCTTCTTATGGTTTTATTAAATTCTAAATGCATTGCATTGCAAACACAGCATACTGCACTGTGGCATAACATACACATGCTTTTCTGTGGGTAACGATGTATAAATCTGTCGTTGTTCTGCATGACTCATCACAAAGTGTTTTGGTCTCTTCAGAAAGTTACATGTTAATTCAGTGCTGAGTGTATCTTTTTATAGACAATATCAAATCTAACACAGATAATGGGGTTAACACACTGAATGTAGATTCTTTAAGAGTTCTTCAGTAAAGGCTATGGTTCTATATAGAAAAATGAACACTCAAAGAACCACCTGAATGCAGAAATGGCTCTTTGCATGGTCACATAGTTCTTCGCTATGATGGAAAACCAGTTTGGGAATGGTTCTTTAAGAAATGATTACTATATAGCACTAAAAAGGGTTTCACTATTGTTAAGAGTCAAAGAACGCTTTTTCAATACCATCCACAATTAATCAAACATGACTGACCAATACATTGGGGAACTTGGTTAAAATTAGCCAATTGGCTAACATTAGATTTCAGTTTTTATGGACTATGGTGCATTAATTCATATCATATTGACAGGCTTGTGTTTGTATGGCTTTTCTATTTCTGTTTTATGTTTGTATGGCTTTCTATTTGGTACTGTTATGGCATATTTATTATTTTATTTTGAGTCTAATTTTGTTTGAGATGCACTTAATTATTCTTATTTTGATTGAAAGATGTACAATTTTGAACAAATATAGGTATTTAGGGCCAGTTTCCTGGGATAAAGCTGGGATTTCAAATGGAAATTTTCCATTGAAAGGAAATTATAGTAGATGACTAGGCTTAATCCCTGTTTGGGAAAACAGCTCATAGTGCACAATGTGGAAGGAAAGTCTGTGTTTCTGTGGACTGATAAAAGTGCAATAAGACTATTTTGTTCCTAAATAATCACCATTTCAATATTGAGCAAAACAATGGTGATTATCATGTAGTCATTGTCATGAAGTTCTATGTAGGTCACAATAAAATATTCCACCTGGTCGCAGATAAGGTCCCACTTCTTTTCATTATCGTACTGGCGGAGGAGTCTAGCTTTGTCCGGGGGCAGATTCATTGAGTTCTGAAACACACGGAAAAAAGACATGCATCAGCAAAACACAGGAAGTTGTGCACTCACGTCCCCATAACCATGGAGACGATCTCTCAAAAATGCCTCTCAGGACCAGCAAGGCCTATGTCCCCAATCTGGGCCATCACTTCCTACGTCGGTGTCGAGCAGCATCCTGTCGCATGACATCATCTGCATGTCCTGAGGTGTCCTCGACTGAGCTAATCTGTTCATAGCATAGGCTAGCGAAACAAAGCAGGCCTTGTTCATCTCCACAATAACAACATGGCTACTGCTCAAAGGAATAACTTAATTTAGCGGTTACTGTGCATTACTGAGAGGGCAACGACTGTGTCCTCAAACTAGACACAACATGAAAAAAGCTTAACATACACAGTACCCATCTTAGGTTTGAACACACCTAGTCATAGAAGGGTGTACCTTTATTTTTAATGTTTCCAAATTTTTGAATAACAGTGAAGATATTACAAATATGAAATAACACAGCTGGAATTACTAGCATCAGAAATATTGTCCCTCTACCAAACCACAACACAGTAACAAGAACAGACACAATAACAAGGACAGACATTCCATAAAGTAACTTGTACTCAGTAATTAAGATGATACAATATTTGTGGTTCACCATTTCCAACTGTAAATTTCACTGAAGTTCTAAAAGAAAAGTACTGTTCACAGGGCAGCATTTAAAAAAAATGTTTTACATAGTACAGCCTGACCAATATATTGGTTAGGCAGATATATTGGCCAGTACTGAAAAACCACACTTTTACTCGTTTAATAATTTTGCATATAATCAACAACATGTGATCTCCAGATGACAGAGCGAAAAGAACCCAGGGAAAATCACCCCCTCTATAAAGACAAATTCCATTGATTCTCTAACATTTCAACAATGCATCATTCAAATTTAAATAAAA
The DNA here is from genome assembly GCF_904425465.1 of Colossoma macropomum. Taxonomy (NCBI): domain Eukaryota; kingdom Metazoa; phylum Chordata; class Actinopteri; order Characiformes; family Serrasalmidae; genus Colossoma; species Colossoma macropomum. The sequence continues at coordinate 28,628,201 of NW_023494802.1, read as the reverse complement.
TCATTCAGATTAGTTAGAATACTATATTGAGAATTGTTCGCAGTGGTGAAGGTAACCAGACATCCAAAAAAATATTTAATGTCTCTAAAAGCTACCTCCCTAAAATTCATTGCATGATATGGTTATGAATACATTTCCTGATGCCTGGTTTTAAGATAACGTTTTGGCCTAAACCATATTTTTAAAAATCCATTCATGGCAGAACAGTACATACAGTAATGCTTTAATGCACTCTAGTACAAACTTTTCAAACTCAGAAGACAATTATAGAAATCTGATTTGGTAAGTTTCTCTACAATAAACCATTTCATGAATATGAAATATCTTCATTATCTTTGTTTTAATCTCAACAATTAAATTATGCAGAAATTATTCAAAAAATCAGCACAATTCCCCTGATGAACAAATATACCAATATATATGAAAAAATATAGCATTATGGTTAGAATAACAAAAACATGTACAATATTAGCATATTAGCACTTTAGCATGTGAATAACATGTTATAATACATCTTTATGAAGAAAAAAAATAATAAAGCAGTTAACATAAATCAAAATCACGAAGAAATATTTAGGACGTAAGAGTTTCTGCTGGTTATTTCTGTTCATAAAATGTGACAGATGACAACTGGCGATCTAAAATATAAATCTGAAACCATACTTTTAATACCTTAAAATCAGTATCAGAATCAGCCACAAAATGTTCATATCGATTGTGCACTAACACAGGGGCATTAACTTTACTAGTTATATTCGTCTTAGAGGCAAATTTCAACCATCTAAGCATTAGGTCATGTAATATGTAAGTATGAAAACTATTCAGTCAGGTGTATCCAAACTTTTACACACAAATCAGACTGAAACTTCAAAAAATGTTAAAACTCATTCTAGCTCATGCTTGATTTTTACATTATAGTCACGTTTACATCTGAAATATAATAATGGAAAACAAACGGCACCCCACTGCCGGAACACCTCTCATACACTCTGTGATGTTATATGCTATTTGATCCAATCTGTCACAGTTAATGGTTTGTGATATGAACAGCAAACCTCCGAATCTCTTTTCATAAGCTTGCTTTTGAACGAAACCTCCATCTCAGACTGTTTGCTGTTCATTATAAAAGAGCACGTGGAGAAAGAGATGCAGGCGGAGTGTGCCGCCATGTAAATGATCACTCAAGAGTGAAAAAACAAATGGTGTTTATTCTGGAGATGGCATTCACACCCCCATCAACACCAAGCTCTGAGCTCCGGCACCCTCAGCCTCTCAGCCTCCACACTGGGCTTCAAACTCACTCACCCGAAACACAGTGACCTGCTAAAATAGCCCCGCAGATCAGTCGGGAGAGTTAAGTGAGCAGAACTATATGCACTAGGAGTTAGTTGCAAAATTTTATGTTTTTGCAGTACATTTTGATCACTGGGTACCTCGCGTTTTAAGCGCCCTGTACAGTTGTGTTTTGTCTTGAGTGCTCCAAGCACACTAATTTGAAAACGGTTTAACTCGAAGTGGTCAAATAGCGTATGTCACAAGGGTTTTCTTCTGCTCTAACCAATCAGATCAAAGTAGAGATGGAAAGATCGATCAGCTATCAGAATCAGCCAAATAGGCAATCATGATCTCAACCGACATTCCTCTAATTCGGCCATGGTGAGAGCTGATTAGTGATGCAAAATATGTTAGCCAAACTTCGCTATGTATGCTGAACAAAAACCATTCAGGAAGTTCTTTACAATATCTGAGGGGGATATGTGGTTGCAATCATGGCTTGGAGCTTGTTGTTGATAGAAGCGCCATGTTTGCTACTTAATAGTAGCAGTTAAACTTCTTAGCCCATATAATTTTAAAAATGAAAGCTTGCTAGTGCAGCTAACTGACAGTTACAGCATCATTGCTGCTTAGCAACAGGAAAACAGTCGCATTCCATTAATATTCACTAGGGCAGCACCATATGTATAAGCACCATACTGCAATCATATTTCTTGGCCTATACTGTTTATACACTGTTGATGGTGAATTTCTGATTACATGATTAAGAATGGGCCTGCATTAATTTGAGTAAAATTATTTAGATTTGTTGGATTATGTGCCTTGATTAATAAAAATACACAGAGGCACTCATTTGGAACATCTGAGGTTGTTCAGAACGCTTGTAGCACACAAAAAGAACATAAAAACTCAATAGCCTACTGTACAGGCAAAAATCACAATAATGACTCACAAAGAATTCGTTGTGCAGCCCTAGCACTCAAACACTACTAGAAACAACACAGTGTTCCAGTGGTGACTCCATGATTTGAGGCGATGGAGTATTTTTATGTCGTTTTCCACTGCAAAGTGATTACGTCTTTCCACAAGCTCATATGAATCACTCTTATGGACGAATCTCCTGGGAAATATTAGCTCGCAACTACTGTCTCTCATTCATCTTAGTGAAATTTGAATGAAGTGTGGTGGCAAAGCTGGTCAAGCTTCAGACAACTCCACCCTGGCTCAAATGTCAAACACAGCAGGGTGACGAGCCAAAACGACGCTGCAGTGATTCGGCTTTGGTGGAAACCACATTCAGCTCTCAGACAGACATACCATGTACAATGACCACAGTTTGTAATGTCTGCTAAAGAGGCCCAGCAAATGAACTGTCGGAGATGAGGCCCTGGAGAATGTTGTTTGGCTCTTGCTTGCATCTAAAGACGCTGGAGAACTCTTACACTCCCGCTTCCTGAAAAGACTTCATTTCCAATTTTTTTTTTCCTCCTCAAAGAAAGTGCCGCCGTGCATTCCAGATGTCCAGCACTACAACAGGAATGCGTCCTGTTTATAATACTACAAATCAGCTATAAATTCACTCACGTTTTTTCCCCCTCGCTGCAAGAGGCGACGGGTTTTTACGAGAGTCTTTTTCTCCTTCATTTGAAGCCATGGAAGATCTCACATTTGGGGGAGGCGTGCATGTATGCGTATTCTCCCTTTCCCCTAAATGAAATGTCAGTAACGAGGTGGGTGCCTCCCACTCTCTGTAGCTCAGTGCATTTCTCCAGTTTATGAAGAATGCAAACAGCAGCCTACTCGCTAGTGAGCTCACAGCTTCCAAATGTTTTCACGCAACAAACGTCTGAGAACAATAAAGACAAACTGTTCCTGTCAAATGGAATTATAACAACACAAACAGTCTGGAGACAACTACAGTACTGTGCAGAAGCCATATTCCACCCTTCATTTATTTAATTTCTAGTCAAAAGAGTCATTAAGTACTCGTTATTCATTATTTAGCAGCAGGAAAAAAGCAGAAAACATCCATTAAACAGAAAATTTCACAGAAGTGTCAACAACTAAACATCATATGAATTTTTTCAGTAGTAGAGTGTCCACTCTTTGCCTTGAGTTTGTGGTGACTTGTAGTGTTTCAAAGAAATCTGCAGGGATATTTCTCCACACCTCCAAAATTCAGTCTTAGAACTTGGTTGCACTTTCCGCTTCTCACGATCCAAGTTATCCGAAACACATCCAGTGATGTTAAGGTTTGGACTCTGGGGTGGTCAGTCCACTGTTCTGAGAACACCAGCAGCTTCTTTGTTTGATTTGCAAATTTTCTTTTTCGTCCATTTTGTTTTCTCACTAATGCCTTCTTGACATCTACACACGCTTTCAGATATATAGCATTAAGTTGTCTTCTCACAGTGAAAGCAGGAACAGAAAGATCTGTATTTTTTTTAGATCTGAAGGAAGAGTGTCTAATCAAGTTATGTCTAATCACCTCAAAAATATCTCCTTTCTTTACTTGAAATTAATTAAATGAAGGGTAATCTCTGACTTTTGCACAGTACTTTATGTGTATACTGTAGGAGCAATTGGCACCAGCCATGTCACATCAACAAGAAAATGCGAACATTCTGGGTAAATAGCAATGCTCATTACAACATTGTTGTGACTCCATGCATGGGCCCAATATAGCTTAAGAGTAGAGTCTGGACAAATGTTGCTCTCAGGTTGCTACAGACTGGCCACTGAGTGGCCATTTGTGGACCTGAAATTGAATTATGAGGCATTGTAAATGGACAAACTCCAGTCTACTACTCTGTTTGAGCTGGAGCCTGACACAAAGTCAGTAATAGGATGAGCAGATAAGAGATGGAGACCCTTTATCTGATGTAGAATCAGTCAAACCCCACTTTGTTTTCTGGTTCAGTTGTGCAGATTAAGCAGGGGCCTGAGGGCCAGGATTCACTACTGCAACATTAGTTCAGCGAGGGTTTTATACAGGGCCTGGGAGCTTCCTGAAGGGAAACAATTAGTTAGGACTCACAAGGACTAAAACAGTTCAAGAGTCCTGAAACTGAAAGCGACAGCATTTGGGCAAATTCAGTGCTTGGACCCCTAAATATTGCCATTCGTTGGTCATGCTCATATAGATGGAAATTATTAGGTTCATCCTGGACTGTTCTCATTTCTGGTACTAGAGGTTACCATGTGGGAATCAAAGTGATGCTTGTGGAACTTTAGACAGCTGTGGCATTGGGTTCAAAAGTTCTAGTCAGCCACTCCAGACCACAACTATGAATGCTACACTCTGAAACAACAATAATCTGAAGTTCCAGCTGGTAGAAACTTGAAGATTCTGCATGTCTGCTGCTGAACAGGACCACCCTTCTTTTTCTTCCTTCAACATGCAAAGTTCCAATGAACTCAAGTGACATCTCATGAGCTAAGAATTGAATCTGTGGACTACACATGAAAGTCCATGTACAGCTGGAAAATGAATACGTTGGAAAATAAAACAAAGTCAAGGTAAAGAGAGTAAGCATTTTGCCTGTATCCATGGAGGCCAACATGGCAATTCAACTTTCCACCAGGTTGGACTAATTGGTGGCTCATAACCTAATTTTGGTAATCACATTTGACTTCTCCTGCGGGAGATCAAATCTTGTTTTTTCAGCCATGACGGGGGTTTAGGATGTCCCACATCTGAAAGAAGATTTATGAAAGGCTTTTTAAAGAGACCACATTTAAGATCTCTCCATCAGAGTATTAAAAGCAAAACTCCAAATCGACTCCTAAAAAAGCTCTTTAACCCCACAATAGAGTGACACAGGCCACATCAGGGACAAAACACACTTCTGCTTTTTGATCTGAGCTCAGTTCATGAATAGAGAGACTGTGCTGGCACAACAAAGCACCATAGCTACTCTTGTTGGCAAACAGCAAATGCTAAACAATAGACTATGGGGGGATGAGGACAAGCCTGCCAGATTATCTGCTGTAAATAAAAGACATCAAAAGCTTTGCAAAAGTCTCTAGGGCTGGTCAGTATAACAATACCTATTGTTATCACAATACTAAAAATGCACATTAGCCATTCTGAATATCATTTCATGAAGACAGAGTCTATATTGTTTTGTTCTTAGCCTTTAGTGCTATATTGAGCCAAATGTTGACCCAAATTCTTTGATTTCATTAGTCAGGTCTTGCAGGCCTTGTTGTTGAGTGAAGAGCTAGTCGCAGTAGATTTACCAGCGCTTACCAGCTCAGTATGTGCAGACTGGCACTAGAAAGAACTGGTGTAAATGTAAAAGCATGACGGAAATGTCTGCTATGCCCATCATGCCACAGATTATTACTTTGCGATTTGTTTCTTTTTTCACTGTTATATTGCACTCTGTTAGACAAAACAGAAATAACGTAACTGTTTGCAAGACGAAGAAGGACAGGCGGGGTAGATTGGAAACTCAACAAACATGTCTAAATGCCTATATTAGATACAGCAAACAGTGCAATATTATTTTAGAGACGAGCTGAGTAGGTGCAAATTTCTAGAGTATGTGTTAGAAAATACAATAAGGAAGTGTTTAAGTTACAAACTGTCTCATAGTGTTTGGTTTAATTGCAAATTCCATCGATGGTCCAAAATGTCTGCATAAAAAGTTATTCAGGATGTTATGATGTGAACTGCTTCATTCTAAAGAAACTCGTCAAGTCAGAACAGTTCAAAGTGGTGGTGATAGGAACCAGACGTCTAATAAAAGTGTAAATCCAAAAGGGCCACACTTGCATTGTAAACATCATGACCCCTGGTTCCTACCACCACCACTGTAGAGATATCTGACTTGGTAAGTTTCTCTAAAGGGAACCATTTTGCATCAAACTGTGAATGACTTTACATTTCAACCACTGAATAATGCAGATGTACATAATTCCGGTGATTCTTGAACTCTTTTCTAGTTACTCTGTGACTTATGATCTTGAAATCTTGACAAATATCTTGACACAAGTTCTCCATGTCACAGCTATGTCACTTCTGTCTGACTCATCAAAATTTTCCCATTATTACACTGGGTGATGGTTCTGATGTTATGCAAAAAGTCCTGTGGAAAGTACAATTGGGAAAGGAGAAAGCAATGAAAGTAAAACAAAAAAGTAAGGTGAATAAAAATGGTAATTCTTAGTGTACAATGGAAAAAAGCAAAGTGAAAAAGGGGCCAAACAGTGGATGCAAGGCCATTTTGGAAGGTTCAAAGAAATAAGCACTGAGAAAGGGGACACTACCGCAGCGATGTTGGTGTGGCACTCACTTACACACATACAAACACACACACACACACACACACACACACACAGGGGATCTTTGTTAAAGAACAGCAGCTCAAGTACTTGTTGGGTGTCCAATTGCATGAGATATATGAAAAAGAGAACTAGAGAGAGACCAAGGCAGCAGGATCTAGAGAAAATATCCTAGTCACGCACAGCTCTGCCCAGAAAACAGCACCATACACGATGGGAAGCTCAGTGCTGAGAGGTGGTTGGACCCGAACTAGGCAAAGAAAAGTCTCCAATTAATGACATGGAGTGCGTTTATGACTTGCAATGCAGCCAGACATCCCCAAATAAACTGTTTAGCGGGAGGACGAAAAACAGTGAAAGGGCAACAGGAAGTTTCCCATGCTCTTTTTTACACACCAACACTTACAAACAGCTATCATATGACTCTGAAAACTGTTTAAGTCAGCTATACAGCCACTGTTGATCACAATAATATCACAGCATCATCATTCCTCTTTTCCATCTTGGTTATGTGGTATAGTACAAACCACTGATCCAGTCATAATGCTTCTAAAATAGGACAGTGTATTCCTTGGGCCTTATTTGGTTTTATGTTGTTTTTGAGAGACCAGCGGGAGTTCAAGTTAGTAAGCAGCCCACGTTGCTTTTAAAAAAAACACAAACAATGCAAATAAGGTTTGTTTGGGCACCGTCCATGTGCTGCTCTGGGCGTCTGCTCCCATGAACGAGGTCCGGATGCTGGGAGATGTCCAATATAAGCAGTTCAGAAGCCTTCCCAAATCTAAAACTCCTGCAAAAACTCCCTCAAATCATCTTAACTCTAAAACAAAATGGCTCCCTGATTACCATCCAACCAACCTAGGATTGTTGTCATTTTCTTAAGTAAAGCTACAGCAACACCAAGCGTACAGATATATGCCAAGTGCGAGAGATATAAATTGGAGTCCATATCACCCACCCTTATGTAGAGCACAACATCACTTTCAGAGTTATCAATCAATTTCAGATTAGAAATTATAATTTCTGAGTAATTTCTTTAATTCTTGAACTCTTTTCCAGGTACTATGTGTATTGTAACCTTGAAATCTTGAAAAATATGATGCAAGTTCTCTAAGTCACAGCTATGTCACCTCTGACAATTTTCCCATGACTACAAGGGGTCATGCTTTTGGGACAAAACGCCCTGTGGAAAGTACAGTTAAATGAAAAAGGAGAAAGCAACGAAAGCAAAACAAAAAAGAAAGAGCAGTTAAAAAATGTCATTCTTGGTGTGCAATGGAACAAACAACAAAGTAAAAAGGGGTCAAACACTGGATAAGAGGGCAGTTTGGAAGGTTCAAAGAAATAAGCACAGAGAAAGGGAAAACCACCGCAGCGGTGGCGGGGCACTTGCTTACACACATACAAACACAAGAATTCACTTCCAGTAGGAGTTCATTTCTCTTGGCGTCATGTTCAGGTGAACTTTAACCCTGTAAATCTTATAACCTCAGAGGCCTGAGCCAAGAGAAAACAACGGTGAGCTCACAGATGCAAATAACAAAGCAGTTGACTAGCTAACATTAGCCATTCACGGACCGATACATTCCCTCCAAAATCACATCAGGACCACCTATACCTGCCTGATTTTTGCTCCTCCCTGGCGAAGAAAATAGCGAGTTGATAGCTCAGTGAGACAACAGTTTAATGCAGAGATCAAGGCTGAACAATATATATTTCCTTAACTGCTATCATGAATTTGGCTATAGCAGTAATGATACTGCATTAGGCTGCAAAATGGAAATATGATTCTAACAAATATATTTCTATGGATGGTGAGCATCCTCACCAAAACTTACACAATCCAGATGAGTGTCAGTCTGGGGTGGTGCCACACCTCCAAAATTGGTCCAAACGCATCTGGCTGACCAAGAAATGACAATATATACCATATTCCTCACTATAATAACATTTTTCAATAAATCTACTCATAAACAATGTCCCTGTGAATTCACTGGATTCAACTAAAGTCCTTGCATTACAATGGATGCACCACCCCAGTACTCTGAAAAGCACATGATCTAGATAGATAGATAGATAGATAGATAGATAGATAGATAGATATAACTTTGTCATTGCTCAGCTCATATATAACTATATGAACAATATATATATTATTGCAATATATATATATATACAATTACAAATATATCTATGAATGATATATACACGTATATATACATAATACTATAAATACAATATATACGGTATGTTACGTACTGTTAGAGTAAGTGAAAGTAACAAACGTTGGTCAGGAATTATGCGTCTCAGTGGTTAATCATGTTACACCAATGTATTTTAATATATGGCAAGGTATATTGCAATCACAATATCTAGCAAAACAATCACAATATGGAATTTCATCCATTTTGTATAAGCTCCAGCATACAGCATACTCTTGTCACCACTTGGTTGTGAAAAAAATAGGTTCGTAGACTAAAAAGGGGCTCCTGTAGGGTCTGGATCTCCCCTCTGAATGAATCTAGCATGTGTCCGAGTGCCACAGCATTAGAGCACAAGAGCTCCAGACACACATGGCCAGCCTGCTATGTCTGACCGTCTCCGCTATGAGTCCGGTGAAAAACCCCCAGGCACTGAGTGCAGAAACAGGGCTCTGGAGGAATGCACTCTTCTGTCAGTGACGAGTGGACGAGGGGTTTGAGGAGGAAAGACGCTTAGTCTGGAACACACACAGCGTGAAATCCTGCTTACCAACTTATCAGTCAGTTTCACGATGAATGGAACACCAGCCTTTTATATCCATGCTTCTGAAAAAAGAGCATTTTATGTTAAATGTTCTGCACCAGAGTAACGTTCATTATTCGCTTTTTAAAACTTTCTATTGAAGAAAAAGACAGCAGTCATAAAGTGACTACACAGAGAACAGCAATGATAAAGTGAACAATTCCTCTCTTTCAGAAACTAAGCCAGAGAGAAAGTTGAGGGAAACAAACAGCAGGCCACAGACAGGCTATATTTTCATTGTACATTTTTACTCAGTATATCTTGGGCATGTCCAGTGAGAGAAGCAAAGGCTGCTGAGTGTGGCTGGGCCATGCTCTATGCGCCAAAGATGTTTGGATAGGGCTCAAAACAAACGCCCCCCAGCACTGATCCAACAGAGCCTGGCTCTAAGTGGACATCCTTCCGGCCTCAAGAGATGACCAACTGATCTGTGGTCAGTTAAGATGTTTATCTCCTGCAAGTAAACTTAGGGTGCGGTTTGGCTTCTCATTCTGGATCAGCTTTAAACACATTGCAAATGCTGCTACCAATGGACAAAGTCATAAATGATATTGGGAAGCTTTAATGAGCATCTTTTTCAGGAAAAACAAATGACCAGAAGAAAGACGTCACCATGCACATGAGGATTTCACTCTCTAATTGAAGGGAAAATAACTGATTGAAGGGAAATTACTAAAGTCCAGGAAATCACAGAGAGCCTCAAATACAAAAGTCACCAGCATTTGCTAATCTATTGTTCCTCTTGTTCGTCCCCTGGAGGTTGCATGCATTATAAGAGAGAGGCAGAGGAACCCCAGCTGTCACCAGTTTCATATGACCATGTGGACTTCCTTTACCCTGCTTTCAAAACAACGGCATTGTTTCTCACTAATGAATGGATCTTGGGGGTATTTCACAAAGACTGCCCTCAGCTAGCTCCTATTCGACTGTTCAGTCTTTTGGCTTAAGTTAACTGGCTAACTGAGATATCCTGCTTTGTGTAATACCCCCCTGGTTGTTTACATGTTTGTTGGGGCAACAAAAGAGAGGAACCAGGTTGTCAAAGATGCAGATATAGATGTCCACTGTTCTCAGTCTTGTTTTCCAAATCGAACATGGAAGTGTGAGAAAAAAGTTGCGCTCCTTTCTCCGCACTGACACCCGATCTGCCGGCTTTAGCACCGTAACTCGAGCCAGGCAATCACAACAAAGCAATGGCCTCCCTAAAGGCCTCCTCCAGCTCCCCAGCAGAGAGGAGATGCAGGGGAGAAGGCCTGAGGTGTTGGTGGGCTGGACTCCCACCCCCCATTGGTCCTTGTTTACACAAGACAACCAAACAATCTCCATGACGAACGATCGAGGAATGTGGTTTGTTCACACTCACATGCTAATCTCTACTTAATGACCTTATACTTACAGACTCCTCCTCATCAAAGAACTGGAACGTTTTAAGCAATGACACATACACGGAATTTCTGAAGACTGCAATTGCTTGTTAATGCTAATTTTAGTAAGTTTCTTTTAAATCTTACTCAGAAGCTTCTGAATCAGGACAATTATTGTAGTTTTAGAAAGACCAAAATACATCTTGTTTTAAGTGTGCAAATAACTTATTTCACGACTGGAACAAGCAGAAGTAAACAAGTAGGCTTTGCTGAACTTGCTAGATTTGGTTTCTCTTGTTTCAGTTGAATGGTGGTCACTGCCAAGGATTCAGTTCCCTGAGTTCTGTGTGAAGAAAATTTCATAAATGAATTGCAAAAATCATTAAAACTTGTGCATTTGTTCGTGCATTACATCAGCAACTCACTTAAACACTACCACTGAGCCAAATGTTCAAGAATCTTCTGTGCCATATGACTTAAAACTGAGATATCTGTTTTCTAATCATGCTCTTATATCACTTCTGTCCCATTAAAACTTCAACGTATCTTGCAATGTGCAACCCAAAGATGTTGGAGTACTGAAACTTGTCAGTGTCAAATTTAAACAACCTTCATCAGTTTAAAGAGGGTATGTAGCTTCAGATATTTTGGCACTGAAACAGTTCCTTGCCAGATATAATAACTACATTTACATGCACACGACGGTCCAGCTCAGTCAGTCTAAGAACCCAGACCAAACCAAAATATTCACATGAGATGTATACAAGTCTATAAACCTGTTAACATGCATGCCAGCATATGTTATGCACATATGCATATTCATTTTAAAAGTATTGTTGTTGCTTTTCTTCCATCTAATTATATTGAGATCTAACAAAATATTAACCCTCAAAAGTGGGAACCCTATCTCCTTTTTCACTCAGGTTTGTTTTGGTATCATAAAGCTGGCATAACGTGTGGCATTGCAGAAAACATCACAGAATGTTATGTGATCTAAGTATCTACATTTATCCCAAATAACACTTTAATCTGGCTAAGCTTAAGATGACTAGTAGTTGGACAATGGCAATCAAACCATGGTGTTCACATGATCATATTGAGACCAGCAGTCTTAGACTAATATCGAACCACTGGCACATAAACAATGTTAATTCAATTGATGTCTTGGCTTTATTTACCACCTTCTATAGCTTCTTATTGTAATTTCTGTTGGGTCTGCTCACCCACCCAAATCACAAGCTTCTTTGCAGCTTTGAAACAACACTGATATTGCTAATGCGTGAGCACTACTTGAAGATTTGTCAAAATAGTGCATTGCTTTAACCGTGTGACTACAATCTGTCCTACACTCAAATCCCCCAGTATTGCCACAGGGAAAATGTTAATATGAACACAAGGACCCATTAAATCCCCATGAGACCATGCTGATTTGGCTGTTAACAGTTACACAATGTACAGCTGGCCCTGAGGGTTGGTACAGCAAGCCAATACAGCAGTATGTGTGCAGCGCTCTCCTCACCACATGAGCTTATCAGGAGTAATTGAGAGCCTGGAGATCCCTTTAAGATCCTCTCAACACTCCAAGCCTGGAAAAGAAAGGCTTAGTCTTCAAAAACATTCAGCACTGCTCAAATTACAGAGCCCAGAAAAATCAAATCATTTTCATACGATTTGATAGATAACTCTGACTGGTTGGTGGCACTGAATAAGAACTGATCTTACCAGTGGGTACTCATTTGAAACTGGGTGCGTACTAACCGAGCATATAACTGTTATTTTCTCATGTCCTTGAAAAGAAAGACAGCAATTACAGTGTTCTTTTCCATAGAGGAGGCTCTTGCTTGTTTACACATCCACTCTGTGATGTAGGGCAAGGCCACAGTTCTACCCCTCCAACTTTGAGGTGAAGGCCATGCTATACCCAATTTCAGGGCCGTTATCACTAGAGCCGAGCTTGCTTTAAAGCAAGCCTCCTGAAGAGGAGTGCTCTTAGGCATGTCAACTAGTCGAGGTCTTGACGAGGGCGCCAGATGTGAGCACTTTAAATCTACCCGCTCCTAAAACAGTGACAGTGCAGCTTCACTTTCACCTGACCATTAGCGAAGCCTGCAAAACATTAATTACTTTTATGCTCTGAAAAAGGTGTTACTTTCAAATGCCTCTTAAAAAAGCGCAACATACCACTTGTGAGCAGGGCTATTTCTGGACATTTTTCTGGTCGATACGTCACCAGCACGACTGTGTTCTAAGAATGTGAAGCATGCTGAATCAAACGTAAACAGAGCATTAATACAATTGGTGATGAATCAGGCGCTGCGGTAGGTTCTACAGAGGAGGATGTCCTGTTTTGTTTCCGCAGGCAGCCACACAGGAGACTAGCAGGCCAAAGGATTTTGGTGGTCAATGCAGAGCATGCCAAGAATACAGGTACCAAAGAATCGTCCACTTACAAATGTGCATACACACTACAGCACAATCAATGACTGAAAGTTAGCTTGATGTATGTACTGCTGGTGTTTCCACATATAAAAACCTTCCAAAACCAATGAAAAAAACATGCCTTCATTGTAGTAAACAGACGTAGATCTCAAGGGCAGATAAAGGTAATGTTTACAGGATGGCGATTGACTGTACACAGGATATTTTTCTCCTTTTTTATAGTACCTAATCTGTATACCTGCTTCCAGAAGGTCAACAGAACAAGTCTGTGTTAAACAACTATGTAAACTAATGTACTGGGCCACACTGATCATTTAGATAAGAGGTATGTCACTCCTGAAGGGCCACAGCACTGCAGTAATTAGTATTCTACCCGAGTATTTTAGTTTTCTCATTGAACCCTTAGTTAGTTAGTGCCAGCAGGAACAAAAGAATGTAGTTTTTATTAATTAGTTCTCTTCCATGGCTTACTGAAACAAGAAGAGGGACTGTGTTGAGAGTAGCGATGCACCGATCTGACTTTTTCTCTCCCGATACCGATTACAATACCTGAACTCAGGATATCAGCTGATATCGAGTACTGATCAAAATCTTCATATTTTAATCTGTTTACCTCAAATAATTTGCTGTTACAATTAAAATGTTCATTCCAAAACATACGTCTATTTTAGGAAATTTTAGGGATTTTTGAAATAATGCACACTAGGCAAGTATTTCATATTCCATCATATTTTTCTAATATATTTTATGGCTATGGAATCTAACTGATCACCGCAGACATCTTAACTACCACCTCAAATCAGGCAAAAAATCTTTTAGTTGTTTAGCCTACATTAAATGGATAAAAATGTTAAAGTCTGTCACGCTTTGTTAAGAAGAGCTTTTACTTTGACACTGCTTTATAGAAAAACATATTTCACATCTGGAAAGAAAAACTTGTTTTATTTCCTTAAACAAACAAGCTGCCTGTAATGTGATCATCCTTAATGGTTAGCTGTATGTTGAGCATTCAGTTTCATTAATAACAACACAATGTGAGAATTTGATGTGTGAGGCAGCTGTGTCTAAGAAACGGTAATAATAGTTGATCAGGGCATATTTGTGTTTGTAAGTAGAAGAGATTTTATCATGATTGGAATTTGATGAACATGTATTGTTGTGTGGACAGAAAAAACATTCCTTACATTTTTGCAACTTTTGTTAGTTGACATCAAAACAATCTTGACTAAGACCTGTCCATAAAGAACATAAATGTAATGAATTATCTCACTAATATCTATCACTATCTCACTAATCGGAAGCTTTTCTTAGAACCAAAGCCAAGCACAATTAAGGAACCCTTACTGTTAAGACTATATAAAGAAACAGATAGAAGAGTGTTCTATTTAGAATCATGACTGTATAAAGCTGAGACCACCACAGGAAGCCTGCTGCAGACAAGAGCGTGCAGAGAGGAGCCCACTAGTCTCTGACTGACGCAAGACAGGAAGAGCACACACAGTGGTGAGAGGACACCGAGCATGCGCTACATCAGTCAGTGATTTTGGAAACAATTCTGTCCACCGTGAGAATACAGTAAAAAGCAGAAGTGAAGTGAATGCGAAAGAAAGAATGAGCTAATGGAAAAACGAAGAATAAACGCATGAAAAAAGCAGACATTGTAGGTTACATAACTATATCACTGCACAGAAGCAAGGAAAACATCAATCATCTGGGTGTAGTGGACCACTTTCTAGCCGAAAACTAGCAGGGGCCGCTGCCTTTCGTCCACGTAAATCAGCGGGCCTTTATCTGCCAGGCGCGAGGAATTCCAGCAGCTTTAGCAGCGGTTCCTGCAAAGAAGTGAGTGAAGGAGTGAAGCACAAAGGGCTCGGAGGGGATGAGGCCCAGGCTTTTAAAACAACACATTGACAGAGCCTCCATTGTGCTGAGGAGGAAACCAGCGCTCTGTAGAGTCTGAGCACAGCTGCAACCGCACACATACACTAACACACACGCAAACACACACACTCAGGGGCGGAATAACTCCCTCATCTACACTACACTGCTTACGTTGAGCCAGGGGTGTAATCTAAATGAGGGGTTGGGGGGGGAGGCGTGTGCCTCCCACTATAAGGCTAAAATATTTAATGTAGGAGAGCAGAAATACAGTCATTAGCGCCAAGTAATGTTTGTTTATTTGAGCTCAGGCTGTTGTCATCAGATGGAAGTACTCCTCTCAACCTTGGTAACACTTGCAGCTATTAGGAAGTTACCAAGTGCTGTTATATGGCCACTAATGGCGTTTTTCCACTGGGCAGTACGGAACAGCATGGTATGGTTACTAATCCAATGTCTCCAGTGACAGTAACATTACTGTGTTTGACCAATCAGTTCCTTTTAATCATGTTCTTGTGTTGCTCTTTCTTGGCTGCTGACAACCCAAAGCTGTTTTCTCAAGAAGGTTGCAGATCACTACAGCACATACCTATTGGTTAAAGGTGTAACATTTTCAATGCAATATCGAAAATAAAAAAAATAAAAAATTGTTTCATCTATACACCCCACAGTCTCTTATGAGGGTCTCTCAACTGCCTCCTTTTGTGGAAACCAATGATCAATGTCAATGATCAAAACTAGGTATTTGGGTGCATCCTATCAGAGTAAAATGGGTGGGAAGGTGGTAGGGCTTGTAATCAAACCGATTCTCGAGCCTGAAAATATATATATCATTACACTCCTGCTGTTAATTAGGTCTCAGAATGAAGACTGGCAGTAAGAAAACATGAGACACTCCAAAAAATGCCCTCCTCCTCAGTGAGAGATAATGTTTGACTCATGCAGTTAAACCCCAAAAGCTTTTAAACACCTGAGCTTAGCGTGGCGCCGTTCTCATAGACCTTCCATACTCAAACGTAAATAGTGTGGGTGTATGTGTGTGTGTGTGTGTGGTCATGTGTATAGCTACCTGCAAAGAATAAATGTCCCAAGAATGACGGAAAATTGTTAACCTCACCTCCTGGGGACATTTCTTTTTGGTCCCCACAAGGAAAATTGGGTTAATGGTAATACCCTACAAAGACGGAACACAAATTTGTGTGTGTATTTGTGTGTGTATGCATGATGAGAGGATGCAGGCAAAGTGTTTACACTGCCCTGATCTGGCGCTGTGACAGTGCTGTTAGGGAGACAGATGCTGCCGCCCAGAGCTTGAGTTTGTGGCATAACAAACAAACAAAGACTGATTCCTCCCCACCTGTCAGCTCTTTAGAACTGCAGCCAGACACACGGCACAGGCTCACAAACACGGGCCAGCCTCACTGAAAAAGATTTAGCCCTTAATGCACCATAAACAGAGCACCCAGCTTGACTGCATTAGTTCCAGCTGAGTGGTGTCTATCAAACACTCTGACGCCAGCGCCATGTTCGGGGGTCATGGGGACAAGCGGACAAGGGGAGAGGGTGGAGGGGTCACTCCATCCCCTTCCAATGTTTGACTAGGCATTCCAGAGTGATTTACACACACACACACACACACACACACACTAGTTTGTTGTTACACAATGTCAGGATGTGGTGTCATGTATATTACATACATACATATATGTATAATTCTGCGACTTACACACACAGTAATTAAAAACACTTACAATGAAACAAGCTGCTTTCATGCTTTCATTGTTTTGAATCTCAAGAAATAAATAATGACATTACTACAGGAATTTGAGAAGACAACCAAAAGCATGCTTCACATGAAATACAGTTCACCCTGCGACTGTGCCCCACTCTCCCCTTCCTTTACAAAGCCAAGACCATTTTGTTGAAGGTTCTTTTCTCTGGTCTTCCTACAAAGTCAAGGTCATTTCTGTTCTAAAAATGTTCAAAAGAAAGCACACCCACACTTTGGTGCACTTGAGGTGAAAGCAGAAACAAGCAGATTATCTACACTATGTGCACATAAAATCACCATCAAATACGTCAAACTGTAACTCATTTCTTCTTTCTTTCTGTAGCTAAGAATTGTGCTGCATGATAAAAGGCCTTACAGTTGAAGGGATTCCAAAAGTAATCAAGTTAACAACACAAGTAAATAAATAAATAAATAAATCAAACCAACCCCTTTCTTCTAAAGCTTTGGTAAAGTCATTAAGGCGTAGAGCAGTGGCAGGCAGCCAGTTCAAAGGGAATTTTCCCTCTCTAAAGCTCTCCCGTGGCCTTCAGTGAGAGCAGACCGCAGGAATCTGCCGCGGTGCAGTCAAGCAGGGCCACTTTGAAAGAGGATATCACACACACACACACACACACATACACACATACAAAAACCTGCTCCATCATGGCATCTCTGCAAAACTGTACTACCACCTCCAGTCTCTCATATGGAGAAGTTTAGCTGAGAGGCTAAATCCCCACTTTGGATTTAGACACATGCTAAGCTAAAGAGTAATGAGTTCCAGTCTGCACTGTTCCAACCTTCCATAGACACAGAGTCTAATCAGGGTAGCGTTCCACTGGGATCAATGGGAGGAAATTGGAAAGAAGCACTGAATTACAATGGTTTCACAGAGTGGTCCACCTTTAAAAGAATAGTTACAATCAAATTTACACAATTTTCCCTCCCCCCAAAATAATCAGCCAACATGTGTGGTATGTGCTTCCTGAGTTTTGTACTGGAGCTGCAAAGCAACGTAGTTAAAAAGTTTGGCCAGTAATGAGCAGCCTGGAAAATGTATGCCAAAAATGTAGACAATTCAGGCATCAAGACGGCTTCTACTACTACTTGTTTTAGGAAAATTTATGCATACACTTTACACTATCCCAGATGGCAACACTGTCAGACCGCTGATGGCAAAGATACTTTATTGCACTCACAGACCAGTTTACGTATTTTTCTGTCATTCTTTCTTTCATTATCCTTTATACATTAATTTAGTAAATCATTTTAACAGCAATATCATATATAAAGCTGGTTATACAGCTGTAACCAACATTTTCAATTAAATTGTTTTATATTAGGCCTAGTCATTATTTTTTTTCTCTGAATTGTTTGTAATAACTGCCTTAGTTTATTTTAACATAAAAGGCTATGTCCATTTAAAACCGATTTGAGGTGACTAAAAACCAGTTAGACCTTGTGAGCAAGACAATAATCTGGGAGACCCGAGGGTGGACCAGCCCTGGCGTATAGTCAGCAAAGTGCTGACCTTATCAAGTTCGCTATCTGGGATGCTAGCTGACGGAATATAAACTTCCATTACTTATTAGCTTCATTAGCCTTGTAGCGCCGGTGCAAACCTAAACAAGCAAACTTTAGAAACCAAACATGTCGTGGCTGTTTTTCTTTCAAAAGAATGGTTCACTGAATAAAACCAAATTTCCACAAATTTCACCTTCCCCAATGTAGCTGATTACAATAACAAGCGTATGCCCCTCTGAAAGCTGCCCCAAAATTCCTGTAGTCTGTGCTTTTTTAATGTCTAGAGTACAATATAACACAAGCAAACCAAACCATCTAGCGAAATGTTATCATTAGCTGACGTAACCGTTGTTCCCTTGCATTTTTACCGCATGTTATGTGTTCTCTGCACATGTGAGGCACATCTAAGTGTGTGTAGTCTCACAAGATGGAAATTCTACTGAGCCAAGGGCTTGGTAAACACACAGCATATTGGTGGGGAGCCTGACTAGAGCCATGGTCACAGCTAGTTGCCTCCTGAACAAAAAAATGTGGGGTCTCCAGCCACAGACGGTGCAGACAGGCAGCAATGAAAGTAGGGAAACAATGAAGAAAGCACATCTGCTCCGTTAGACCCGACCCAAGCGTTTTATTAGTGAAGCGCATGAAGTGGTCTAATTTAGCCCAGGGGCCTCGTCCGCTACCAGGATCAATAGGCACACTCCCCCGCACATACACACACGCTGCTCCCTTCTGCTGGGCTCCTGTTAAAGTCATCAGTACACGGATATTACTATGCTGGCACGGAGAGCACCCATGACATCATAACACACTGCCATTCCTCGTCTGAGAGCAGCGTTTGAGGGAGGACAGACAACCAGTACCAGACAAACACACACCCACCACAAGTCTCTAACAGGCCACTAGGGATGATGAAGGCACTAGGACATCATTTGCTGGCAGGCTGCCAATGATGATGACTTACACTGCTTAAACCAAGTTAATAACAATGTACAAATTAGTCTTTTAAAGAATTTGATTTTCCTAATACATTCTGATAAATGATGGAGAGAGACTACAGTGCCTATATATGTGGGAAATATGACGTTTTTTGATGTCGTGATAAATTACATCACAATATACTTTCCTGACCATGTTGTGGACACTGTCAGTCCATAAGAGCACTGATCAGCTGCATGTTTCATTACAAGAGTGGAATTAGTCCTGATTAACTGGATTCAGTACAGTGCAGCATGTGAAAAGTTGTATACAACTCTTTGTATTCATAGCTTTTGATGGCATTGTTTCAATTTGACATTACTTGTTCTTTTTTGTCTGTTCCAAAAAACAAATATCGCAGCATCTTGTGCACTGTGAAAATGTCTTGCAGTATTGTGATATTATATTTTTGCCGTATTGCTCACTTGTAGCTGCATACCATATGTAATTATTACTATATTAATGCATGTGTTATGAGCACAACATGTAGCAATATAACTAAAATATGTTATTGTGGACAAAGCTATTGAGCAGGACTGTAACTACACATTTTCAGGTCTGATGCAATTTCCCATTCTGAGGTTAAGATCTGATCTAATTTATGTTATTGTATGTGTTAAAAATGTCTTGATTCTACAGAGCTCTAATTAGGTACTACATGTAAAACGGTTTGGCTCAAGAGAAAACAAAAAAAAATTAAGAAATATTTCAAAATAAAAAAATTTGGGAATAGTCGCTCTGGGTACATTTTTGACTCCTTTTACTTGACCAATTTAATTCAACACTACCAAGCATCAAAATATT
This sequence comes from Colossoma macropomum, assembly GCF_904425465.1. Taxonomy (NCBI): domain Eukaryota; kingdom Metazoa; phylum Chordata; class Actinopteri; order Characiformes; family Serrasalmidae; genus Colossoma; species Colossoma macropomum. Next base: position 28,608,095 of record NW_023494802.1, on the reverse strand, counting down.
CCACATCGCTTAATATCAAATTTCAATACCTAACTAGTCAGTATTAACAGTGTTAGTAAGCCAATGAGCATGCTTGTTCCAAAATCTAGACTGCTGATTTGCTGTCTAAATAACATTCCATATTCACGGTATTAATGGCAGCACTTCTTCATTAGTCTGTCATCTGTTGAGGCCAGTAAACACAGCCACTTCCAGAACCTCACATGCATTTGTAGGTCAAGCCATGGTCACTTTCAGCTGACAATTAAAAGGAAAAAAGTATCGTTCAGGAACCGTTATCAAAGTCAAGATATCGGTACCGACAATGTTTGAAGGATACCCCGCCCTAGTCACGAGTAACCCTCAGACACTAACAGCACACTCTGAAGTGTAATCAAGATCCAGGAGCCCCAGCCTGTTTTCCTGAGCACAGGAATCATCCTATGAGAATCACTTTTAAGTGTTTCTATCTCCAAACAAGACGCAGGGCAGTGTCCGGCACATGCTAGTGACCGATAAGAGCGTCTGTTATTCTTTCCCACAAATCTGAAGCTCTGAGAGGAACCCTAAAAAGGGTGGACTGTGGAAAAGCCTCTCGAGCTGTCTCTCCATTCCACAGCGAACTGGTCAGTCTTTCCAACCACAGTCCACCACAACTGAGGGAGGACAATCAAGTGCAGAAGCTGATTGACAGACTGTCAGTAGAACGCAATAAAGGCAGCTGGTGTCGCAAAAAACCTTCCAAAACACCATCTTTCAGGAGAATATCTTGTACAAATGTGGCACAATCACCTTTAATGTGATGACACTTCAATGCTTCACAACTATAAAGAAGTGCAGAGGCCATTAAATGAGTGTCACTTTTCAACTGATTAAAAAGGGAGGAGACCCTACTGAGGCCACAGCAACACATTGAGACTTTCTGTGAGAGAAATAGACTACAATAAACTACAATCTGTGTCAGCTGGAAAGAAAAGGAGCTTCAAAAACTTATTTGACATGCCTCAGGACAGAAGCACAGTCCCAGCTCATTCGCAACAATAAAGCCCGCGTCTGTGATGCTAAATGTGAGCTTGATAGCTTCCAGATGCGTTGTGTAGTCAACACTTGCGCATCATGTTACATCAAAATGCAGGCTTGTCTTCAGTCGTGAAGTTGTGTTCTCTGCTGGGTTCTGCTAGAACACTTTATGATGTCTACAACTGTCTGCGCTCGATACCCACATAGAGACATGGCGAGTCTCTCCTGCGTAGGAGTTTTAGGGGAATTCAGAAAATGTTGCTCTCTGCGTGACAGACAGTGGGGAAAATACTGAAATGTTGTAACGACTTTAAAATTTCCAGCGGCGGTTTAGTGTGTTAGAACATGCAAGACTAAATTTTTGTCTTTGGAGAAAAAAATGATCGCTTGTGTTATACGTCTAAAGTGACTTTTTGATAGAGTCAAAGTGATTTAGAGATTTTATTTGAACCATGACAGCCGCTAGAGGGAGACAGTGAGCTCAGCCAGCCTCAGCGTGGTGTTGGGCAGTTATTTACGATGGGGAAAAGTGGTGGTAAAGCGGGGCAACTGATGATGCCACTGACATTTAAGACCATGTGACGAAGTGTCTTCAACACAACAGAGGATTTCTGTCACCCTTTGGCTTTTTGTTACATTTTAAGCTGTAAAAGTCAGTTTGAAAAGACATGAGGCTACTATATAAAGAAAGACGATACCATCCCTGTTAGAAAAACCATAGCTGATCACCAGCAAAAGTAGCATACTGTATGTTGGATGCTGGTCAACCATCATGATCATGCTGGGTGACCAGCTAAACCAGCACCAGACCAGCATATACCAGCACCAGACCAGCATATACCAGCACAGACTCTATGTGAAGTTTTTTTGTTCAGCAGAGATATCTTCAGGATCTGTTTTTATGGAAACTATACCCTAAGTATTAAAAAAGAAAACCGATGAGTTATAAAAGAATGATATGGAGTCTATTTTCCATCATACTCACCAAAACTATAGCAAACCGTTCTTCAAGCTCAGCTGGATCAGGCATCGGGACTTTTAAAGGCATTAAGTGATGCTTCATCTCACAATGTCCGTCCACACTTTCTATATTCCCCATGTTGGAGTTCTGTTATAGTATCCACAGGCAAATGTTGAGATGCTCGTTCACTTTTTTCAGATTTTTCCTTTTTGAAATCTCAAATAAATCCAGTTCAGCTGAATTTCCACATTCCAGCGCTGTTCAGTGTCCTGCGAGTGGTGTCATGAAAAAGAAAACGTTCCTGTTCGCCGATTATTCCAAACTTGAGTAGATCTGGGAAAGTCCTCTACAGCATCTGCTGCTCCAAAACTCCGTCTCGTATAGATGCGTTTCTTTTTCCTGAGGACTGTCTAGAGTTACCTGGCCAATCCATCTCAAGCACTCAGCGCGGGTTGTATTAATGCTGCTTTTACTGTCTCTAAACAGCCTTTTCTGATCTTTCGTAAACTTTCCTAACTGTTTCTCGTCTCCATTCATTTGCGCTGCAAGGTCCCGATTAGAAGTGTACATTTCGCATCCCCTCTGAAAACAGACTGAGCGCTCGGCCCACCCATTCTGAGCCGAGTCCTGCCTATCGAGAAGGCGTCGCCGCTCAGTCTAAACATTCGGGCTACGAAGAGTTGAATGACATTTCCTTTCCCATCTGCTTCCCTTCGTTTTACCTGATCTTGTAGTCATGTAGGGACACATGTTGTTTAGCCCTGACAGCCAATTTAGTGAGCCCATGGGCTACATATCAGGCAAAATCAAGGAAAGTAGACATAAAAGTAAGTTTGGACGCAGCCATGGAAGCTTCTCTTTTGCTGAGATTATGTAGGCATTACCATCTGCGCCATCTGCTGGCAAGTCCCTGCAACTACAGGGATCTCAGATTTGCTTCCTTGCGGAGCCGTTGGACTTTTGTAGCTTCTTTAAAAAGAGGTGGATAAAGTAGCCTAAAACCATCTTCTGGTGAAAACTATTGTTATTTCAATCCAATAATGACTCAAGTATAAGAAAAAGTAGCACAGAACTGCAGCTGAAGTGTTAGTACATTCAGCATAGGAAGTGAAGTTTGTTAGGCACTCTCCTAAAATGCTAAAGCTCTGATGTGAGAGATGTTATTACAGAAGCAGCACAATCAGATTAAAGTTGTCTTGTTGCTCTGTAAAACTGTCTAGACTGACAGGAAGGTAACCTGTTGTACCTAAATGTGTTGATAGCACTACTACTACAACTATCACAACTGACTAACAGGCCTAAGGCTTTACGTTTCAAAACTCTCCACTGTTCTCTGGATTATTATTAATGCTTTTTTTAAAAAAAAATAAAATGAGCCCCTACAGAAGGCATGGAGTCGTTCATGGAGAAAAAGAATGGGGCACACTGCACACTGGACTCAAATTCTTGAGTATCACATTTCTAATGCATAGTGAAATATCAATATTTTTGCATTGCTGAAGCATGAAATTACTAACGGAAAAGTCTTAAATGATATTACATAGCAGCTACTTAACTTTAGGGGGGGAAATCTGTTTCTGTGTTTAATTTCACTATGTTCTGCCAATGAAAACACCTGGACTGCATTCTTGTTGTTCTTTTTTTCATGTACAAGCTTTACTATTTTATTTTATACCAAAAGGATCCCAAAAACAGACAAACAACACCTAACAGAATTCAGATCCTACGTAGATAAATGCTGGATGTACTAAGATGTTCCACTGCAGTTCTACAGGAAACCCAGTATGGAGTTTTTGAGCTCACTTTTTTGCTCCTACTCTTTTTTTTTTCCTTTACTGTCATTTTTTCATTGAAGTAACAGGGCATTTTCTAAGACTATACAGGAGTGCTGCACAATTTATAAAATCCACTTTTTAATACCTTTTTAAGACCAAAAATAAAACAATTTCCAACATACACCAACACAAACACGGCACATACTAACATCTGTTTTATTCAGATTGATTATTGGAAAATCCAACATGAATATAAGATTTGAAATTGCACAATCTTTATACAGTTTTTCAAAGTGTCTGACAGTTTTTCAAAGTGTCTGACCTGTGGAGGTCCACCCTACCAAGCTGGTCGGCCTGCCGTCATAGATCCACTGGCTGAAATCACCCACATGGGTACCTACACTGCTTACTGGAATGTCACAGATGAAGCAGATTGAAAAATATTATTTAATCATAGGATTTTTTTTTATAAATAGCATACGGTTTACCATAAAGTTATAGCTTTTTAAAAACTTTATAAACTTTTAATTTATAAAGTGATGCAGCTTTTAAAATTCTAGCTAGTTTGCCTAAGCTTGATGTTGAACCAGAGCTTGACGTTAGCTACTTTGGGCAAGGGACCGCTGGGGTAAAAGCTACAGAGACAGCAAACATATTTCCATAAAATAATCTCTTGTGTCTGTTGTTATTTTATATAGTAATATATTATTAACCAATTATTATCAACCAATTAACTGGAAAGGATCGGTTCAAAAGGACGATTTGTTCAAGAATTGGACATTAAGCTCTTTGTAAATTATGGAGCCCTGCTGGTGACATCCCATATAAATAAAAATAATGTGTGGGCACGACTTAGTAAGGCATAGGAATGAGATAATTAAGTCATGGTCACAACTTAGTAAGGCATGGGAACGAGATCCTAATGTTTGGCCATGACTTAGTAAGGCGTGGGAATGAGATAGTAAACCTTGACCATAGCTTAATAAGGCATGATCTCGTTCCCACACCTTACTGAGTCATGGCCATGACTTAATTATCTCATTCCCACACCTTACTAAGTCGTGGCCATGCATTAGGATCTCATTTCCACATGTTAATATTACGTGGCCACGCATTATTTTTATTTATAGAGTCACCAGCAAGGATCCGCATAAATGTGAACCAGCAGTGGAGCTGTGTGAAATGTGAAGCGTGATGTTTCTCCAGTTTTTGTAGTTTATTTTTTTTACCTGTACTTTTACTTGAGGTATCCTCACCAACATGACAATACTTTTACTTGAGTATGGGTTTAGGTTACACTGTAGGAGTAAGAACCTGAGCTAGTTAGCTAAAGTGTAAGTGAGGTGAATTAAACGAGGGTATGGCTGTGGTATATGGCAGCAAGTTTTAGCCTAAAATGACACCAGTCATAACTCCATTTTTAAAAGAAAAATTCGAGAAATCTGTAATGCAGTTTCTATTAGTAAAAACTATGATTCCAGATGTCTACTATGTAATTTTTACTACTCATAATATGAAGTATACAAATCTATAAAGCTATTTTGACTAGTCATGACATATCTATAATTTTGACTACTCATATGTTGCCATTGATTTACATGGAATTTCATTCTGTCTTATCTATAATTACATTTAAAACAGATTGCCATAAATTTAACACTTTAATTTTGACTAGTGGAAATATTTATTCAAGATATCTTTTCAGAAATTCTGAAATATCTATTTCAGACATCTAAAACTGACTTCTCACTACTCAGAGCTAATATTCAACAAATGCTAATTTGCAAAAGACAGCACGCCTCTTTTCTCTGTCACATTCTCAGTTCAGTTCCTTAGACTATATGTCAAAATAAAAGTCACCTGGTGTATGGTAGGTTACTACCATTAAGTTTGCTGTCTTACAGCCCTGTTATCCCACACGCAGCGGCCTATCTTTGCACTCAGTAACTTTGACATTTGCACAATGCACTTGTCTGGTGGATGAAGCAAATCTCTCGCCAACATTTACCTCCATTTAGCAGGACACAGGAGATCCTTTGGCTTTCTTGTTAAGTAAGAAGTCAGTTTTAGATATCTGAAATTTAATGTGTTTTTCTAATGTGTAATTTTTGAGTGTTGAGTGTTTTTTTTTTAAGAATGGAGATCTCTAATATTTATTGGTACTAGTAATAAGATATATGTTGATATCTGTAATTACATCAAAGAGATCTGTAATTGAATTTTTATAAGCGAAAATATAAATTTAACAAGTTAAAATTAAACTACAAATATCTGTAACTCTTATTATTATTAGTCAGAATTATATTTTGACTAGTCAAAATTATGTTTTTACTAGTAAAAACAAGAGTTATGACCTGCATCGCCGGTGTCATTGTAGGCTAAAACGGCTTGCCATAGTGTTAAGGTCAGTTTCCCAGTCACGTTATCTTGCTAACACTAACATGAATTACTTCTTTAAAATAAAATGGTTAAGGTTAGGACTATGGTTACTAAGTTACTAAGTTAACTTACCCCAACCATGTTTCGCTAGTGTAAAAGGGCCCTTCAAAATAAATAATAAAAAGGTTAACTTATGTTTATAGAAAGGATTAACTTAGCTACACATCCAACCATTTTAGCTAGCGGAAGAAAAGAGACGCTGTAGTTAAAGTCCCTGACAAACTCTAATCTAATGTTAATGTGAGTTTGTTTACCTCTCCAACACTTCCACACCAGCCCGATAACTAAGGAAGCTCGCTAACTAACTGGCTAACTTTGACCCAGACTGGATTTTTCTCCCAGCAGTGGTTCAGCCTGTTTGCCGCTAACATTAGACGTCACTCGTTATTTTTATCCAAAGAGATGCGTTATCGGGGCACAAAAAACGCAGCTCACCGTAACAAAAGTCTTCTTTTCTCTTCGTTTTATGTAATTAAATAATTGTCCATGCTAATCAACTGTGTGCTAAAATCTGGCGACCCTGCTCAGTCATGACCACAGTCATTTGGTGTTCTATGCCAAATTTCATGTTCAGGGAATCTTCAGTTTTAACTTTAACCAAAATCACAACTCAAATGTAATGTTTCTATGTATGTTTCTCTATCTTTGCAATAATACGGCGCAGAAATAGAGTTCAAACGTTACTCAAACGGAGTTATGATGCTATGAAGAGAGGCCGAGATACACGTCATCTACCCCTCGCCCTGTGTAATTGGTGGATTTATGTGGACGTTCACGTTTTTTTTCTGAAACTGACCAAAGGACACTCAGGAAATCACTAAAGAATTACCATAAACACCAAAAAGCATTCATTTTTCATTCAGTCAAGATCGGACACACCTGGGAAATGGTATGTAAAGAGTTTACAACTGCTGAGGTTGCTGTAGTGGTTTTGTAAAATAGCAACGCAGATAACGGAGCATTGTGATATGAAACATTTGGGAATCGTGTTATACGCAAGTGCCTAAACTGAAGATGTGCCTTTCTTCAATGAGGTGGTGCAGGAAAACAACCGAACCAGTGCCAGCATTACTGATCAATGCATACAAAATCAAGTGACCACAGTTTCGTGTCTAGATATCAACACTCATCATAAGAATACTCGATATTACACAGAAGAAATGTCAGCTTTTTATGGCCCAAAATTGTAGATTCAGTAGTTAGCTACACAAAAAATGGAAAAAAAGTAATTTTACTCCATTTGTTTTTGTTATAGGTCCACAGTATTCTGAGGTCCTCAGTCCAACAGCTCCCAATGATAGGGCCCCTATGGTGGCAGCCCACACAAAACCCTCATATGAGAGCTTGGGGTAGGCTGCTGGTTTCACGACTGACGGGCCCCCACTATGGACAGCCCGTGGTGGGCCCAAGTTTTAGCCCACACTGGACCGACATTTGTCCTTGCAGGGTCGTTTCTCTTCTCTCTATTGTAGTAGTAGTCCACACTGTAAGAGAAACTATGGAAAAAGCTGTGGATTTTAATAACTAAATCGTAATTATGTGCATTTTAATGGCTTTTTGTTACATTAGTCTCTGTCACTATGTGACATTTAAGTTAATTTCTCAGTGTTTCTCATCAATAGTTTGCCAGCGCTATCTACTCTTGCACAGTTACAAATTTTGTGTGCACGTTAAGCATTTTCTTAAGCTAAACTCTGTGAATTACAGCAGGATATTACTGAATTGTGCAGTGCAGGTGGACTTCATCGCTGGTGTCTTCCCCTTGTTCCTCAAACCAAAGTAAAAAGAGAAATTCATGGCGCTTTGGACAGATTCTGAGTGTACATGAAAATAAACCAGTGCAGACAGGTTGTTAACTGCCATAGTGCTCCTATTTGATCTGTATTAGTTTAGTGGCATTCAGTGACATCTATGGTACCACAACCAGGGAAACACAAGGAAGTGCTTAAGACCACAACTGAAAAAAAAGCATCATTTTAAAGTGCAAAAAGCTTCTTTAATAAAACAGCTGCATTACACACTTCCAGCAACGGCATCAACAGATTAGCATCCTGATTCCTCTCCACAAGTTACCTTCTCAGAAATGTTTAATTAAGACGATTTCTTTCTAACAATTTTCTTTGTAACAGATCTCAAACTCCAGCTGCTGAATTGGTCTCGGACCATTGGCACTTTGACGATAATATCCATGCTGAAATATCCATCAGAGTCAGTCCTCATAAACAACCACAAACTCATTTGCTTGGAATGGATACAAAAGCACAGTGATTGACCTTTTTTGATATGTTAAAGCCTTCTGAAACTGAAACAAGGCATTGTAAAACTACTAATTTACTAATATAACAGCAAAGCAATGGTTTTACAATAAACTTGGTATAAATACTGTAAAACACGGCCTTAAGGCGACCTTCAGCATGTCTGATATAAAGAAAAGTGAATTAACTCCTTCAACCAGAACTCAATACACAGTGGACAGCAGTTTCCCAGACTGTAGGCAAATGTGCATCAGGCAAAAAAAAAAACCCCACAAAAAAATCAATCAAAGTAAGATAATTATTCTTAGCAAACAGGTCTAGCTGCAGTGCTCAGATTATGGAATGACTGTATGATCTGAATATTTCTTGTAGATTCTCTTAAAGCTACAGTGTGCAGAAATCTACCCATAAAGAAACAGTAATAAGTCCTTTAAATAAATAAAATTCTTCTTTAAAGAACCACCCGTTTTTTTTTTCCTTAGTATAAAGCTCTTACATGGAATTGAAAGTATAAAGAAAAATAAAAAGGAAGGAAAAAAACTGTTAAAACTGATGTTTTACAATATAACGTGAAAAGAGGAGAAATGTTGGAACACACAAAAACATTACATGTAATGAGCATTTGAGCATTTGATGAGAAAATAATAAAACCTTGTCAAAGAACACTCTTATAATTTAAGACCAGCATAAAGGAACAGAGTTTCAGTCTTTTTAGCAGGCATCAGGCATTCTTAAGTGCTTTTTCCCCCCAAGGAGACTCGTGACAATGTTTTGATTGTTCCCTTAACAAACGTATTTATGCCGTTTTAGTGCAAATTTGCAAAAATTCGGCTGACGTGCACCGATTGTAACATTAAGACCGTCTCAAATGCATTTGGCATCGTTGGAGATAAAACTACAGAAACTATAGAACTGAAATCACAAACGTAACATTTTCACAATCACTGGTCCCACTGCACTAAGCTATAAAGGTAATGTGACACTTGCGCCATGCAGATGCAGCTGTGCAGCCTGGGGAGTAAATTAGAAGGCCTCGTTGCGTAAACATACATAGGCCAGATCAGCTGGTCTCTTCTGTTAAGTCGTACCTGAAAAAGGATTAATAAAAAGACAGGTAAAGACATATGATTGTCCTTTGGTCAGTAAGCTAGGCCAGGTTTGATTAATGTAAAGTGCGACTGATGTTAAGAAATGACTAAAATAGCATGTTACGTGGAGCAGGGGTGAATCTAAAAAGCTTACCACTGTGAGACGCTTGCCTTGAGGTCCAGCTGATTCAGATCTAAATGAAGCTGGAACACAGCACAAATCACAAGCTTAGAACATCCACACAGAGCCATTCAGTAGTTCAGGAAAGAGATTCATAGTTGTGTGTTTTTGTAGTTCCAAGGGTCTTTTTTACTATTAAATTATTTAAAGTGGCACTACACACATTTGGGGACATGAAGCCCTCTCTGGTGAACATGTGACTGCAATCAAATTGTGAAAGAACAGTTTTGTAACACCAGTTGCATTGAAATAGCTCCATGCTAATTATTCTGACTCTTTTGAACTATTCACACTTACCATTTTCAACAAGCAACTTAAGAGTAATAACAGAAAGTAGCATTAGGACTTAGTCTAGCCTAAGTGCTGTTATTGGTACAGCATTGGCACTAAACCATTAATGTGCAGGGTGAAAGTGGAGCACTGTGCTGTCATCACTACAATGCATAATAGCACTATTTGCTACTCCTGCCAGAACTGACCTGACACTCTGAATTTTAATATTTCTGGCTTTACAGAGTGACTCAAAGCATGCAAGGATACCATATTTTGGTGTACTTTTCTTCTACTTACTTGGTAAAGCTACTTCTTTTATTTTAGCAAAAAAAGTTTCACGTGACATTTAAAACATCAGTTGAAATTTATAGGTCATCTATCCCCAATGACTATCTCAGCATGTGCAGTAAATGTGACATCTTTACAATACCTTGCCAATGAGCTCTCTTTCACGGCTCATGAAGGAAACACTGTTTTTCACGGACAGGTCAAGGCGTCTCTGTGTGGCCTCCTCCAGGGACAAGTCAAAATCAAACCTACAAGAGAAGATACAAGATATAGAATTAATAGTGTAAAAGCTCAACCATGAGACCAAGTGATTCATCTGTACTGCTATGGAAACTGTCTTTCATTCACCTTTCATTGAACTCAGGATTGAGGTCTCGCTTCTTGATGCTGGTTTTTTTTTTGGTGCTTCTGTTCTTGTCAGGCTGGAGAAGGAAGGAGATGTAGGGATCTGATCCATCCTTGGAGCAAGGCTGCAGATTCCTACAGCAGAACAGAGGCAAAAACACAAACTGTTATCACATCATCTAGCAGAGCTAGATTTCTTTAAATGCATGTACTTTCTCCCGATGTCTAGAATAGGGACTGTGCAGTACAATGTAAATTCTTTAGACATAACCTTGTTTCAAACCTCCAATACACAATGAGTTATTAAGCCAGGGACAAAAGAGCAGCAGTGGGTCGTGCAAAACTTGCTATTGTGGTTTTGTCACAATAAGCTGATCCAAGGTTTGTGCCTTCAGATTTTAAACCTTCTGTTCCCACCTGAAGTGCTTTTGTAACAGATCTGTCAGAATGTGGATGGATGAATTGTTCACAGCGATAGTGATAGAATGTAAACTTACCAAGTATATAAAAATAGGTTTTAAAATCATGAAAAAAGAACAGTATTCTCTGCTCTGAAACACTGGGAGCGTGTCCACTGAAAACGCTAAAACCATGCTCAATCGCAGGAAAAGTTCAGCCTCTCTTCAGATTCTCTTTGTATTCACCGGAATGTAACTGCTGCACCATTTAAGGTGGAACAGGACAATTTGAACAAAGCTGGTGAACAGACAGCTTTGTACTAATGTTAACATATTTGTTAGCCTCTCTAGGATTGAAATGAAGCAAATAGCAGTGCTTCAGCTTACACAAACACAGAATTCACTCTGTCTAGCAGCTTTATTGGACCTGTACAGCCATACATGTTTAAGCCACCAGACCCAGAATCCAATTCAGAGTCAGAGGACACTGAACTACTCCAGAATCAACCTTGTTCCTCTCAGTCTGCAACAGAATGGTCTTTTTGTTCTCCCATTTATGCAAGTCAGCCACAGGTATTACTGACTAGTGTAATCTAGCCAAGTTAGGCTGGAGAGCCACTGATGCTAATGCACTCTAGTTTTATACCGTTATAGTGTTAGATGCTTCTAAAGGCTACCACACAGAAAGTAACTACACAAAATGGGTACAAATATGCTGTTTTATGTCTGGCGCCTGTTTCACACATACTACCTCTGCATGACATTAGCGATGCGGTAGCCTTCTAGACTTCTACAGTTTGCATGTGCTGGCCATTCACACATACAGCAGTAATGCTGCAGAGCGGTGCAGCAAGAAAGTTCTACAGATAGATAAATAGTCAAATCAGTCACTTTGTTCAATAAAAATATAATTCATACAAGAGCACAGCACATTTGTTTACTCTCGACACACTTGTGATTGGGACATCACTTCAAGTCTAGCAGACCTACCATGAAATCTGTAAATGCAGCAGGAAATGTTTAACTAGTATTTTGTTTGATAATAGCCATAAACTAAAGAATTTGCAATTTTTAAATTTTTTACTAATATTCATCAATTTTCATAACTTATTTCAGTGTATTTTGTAGCACACAGAAAAAATGTCTATTCTCAAAATATCTCGCTGCTTCAGTGGGACGCTCTGCCATGATACTCACAAAGCACGTTAATATAAGTGCCAAAATGAAAAGCAAGATGTTCCATGTCACTAATGCCACGCAGAGGTAGTATGAGTTAAACAGGATGCTGTTTTATGATAGTTTTGCAAAAAAGGTTTTGGCTTAAAGCATTTTTCATAATGCATTAATGGCAGAGAAGCACATGCCAGGTGTTGTAAGACGAGACAGTCCCAAAAAAACCTTATTTTTTCAAAAGTTAAAATATATCCTTTAAAAAGTGGTTCAAATTCTTTTAATATTTTTCAACTGATACTTGAAAGCAGTAAACTCTATTATTTGAATAGCTATAGCATAACATTGCATAGTCTTATGACAAGCATGATCTTGTTCCTGAACTCAGTTGCTGAAGAATGGAACAGTTGGTTTCAAATCAAATCCATTTCTACTTTGGAAAGCTCCAAGAGTAAAAAACAAGTGCAATACAATTGCGCTTTTGTTGGAGTACTGAGGGCTTTTTGGTCACATGTACACTACATTACATATAAGCTGTATGATAACAGTATTATTATAAATATATGTATTACATGTATGTGTTTTAAACAGACCTGCAAGCATGGATAATGATGACCAGTCTGTTCTCCTCAGTAGAGTAAGCAATGGTGAGTTTCACCTGACCCCGCCCACTGTCTCCTGCATCTCCACCCCTACATATACAAAAACACACACAACACGCATATACAAAAGTGTCAGTAAACTGGCATCTCATTTATTTGACAGACCTCATTTTTCACTGAAAATCAACCACTATTTTCAAGAAATTGTCTATTTGACCCACCCCTGGACTGTCCTGTGTCTGAGCTCCTGATTTGTTGCCGGTACCGTCTCTGCCGTTGGAATGATATGCTCCACCTCTTCAGTGCCATTACTTCCATCAGCACACTGTGCCAACTTAGAGTCCAAAAGCTGAACCACAGATAGAAGATGAGAGATAAAAGTAAAAGTAGTGCAAAATGTGCTTTGATTTGACCGCAACATATGCGCTCAATGTATCTGAAATTAATGTTGGATTTACGAAGACTGCACCTTATCAGTAATGAAAAGATTGCTGTGTTAAAAAATAAAGTTCTTTCACCACAAAAACACCATTTGATGCAGATCTGCCCACCACTATTTGCTCGCACCTTAGTAAATCAAAGTGGATTGTGTGGAATGTGTAATATGTTCACCCACATTTTGTGCAATACTCCTACATTTTGTGTGGCCCCCCTCAATTGAATACACACACATTTCATGTTTTACCATGCACACAGTTGATAAACTGCACATGTAGGCTTGTGCGGTAGTTTTATACATAACATGTAGCCAGAACACGTCCAATTTGCTCCTGAAACTTCTGCAAAAGGCTTAGCACATTAGGCCCTTTGTGAGCAGTTTAGCTTTGAAGTGAGTGTACTTCTATACAGCAGGGTACGTGTGAGCTGTCCTGTTACCTTTAATTCAGCCCTGATTAGCATTTGACTCTCAGGCAAAGCTCCATCTAGAGTGAGCCAGCGATCCAGCACTAAGGCTTGCTCTGCAAGTATTTCTTTCACAGGCAGCACCAGCGCACCCAGAGGCTGACCCCAGCCATGAGAGAGCTACACACACACACACACACACACACACAACCAATGCGTCATAACTCATATGACAGTGAAAAAGGTTATGATTACAGATACAGCATTGCTATGGGCAAAGAACAATTTGCTTGTAATTATTTTACAACAAAAGCTGTGCTGCAATGTTACACAGTCAAACTGATGTTTTGTAATGTATAGATTCTCACCTTTACAGTGACTATGTCTTCTTTGGGGTCATGCACCAAGAAGCAGAATGCTTCATCCCAGCATGGAGATGTAGAACGATTGGCAAGCTGTAGGAATAAAATAATCAGGTACAACTCTATTCATTAGTGTTTCAGTTCAAATAATGAATGATACTGATAATATATAATATAATAGATAATATACTGGTAATAATAACAAATCAACTTATTATATTGCACCTTTAATCATGCACTGCATTTAATTCTTTATACTGTAGTCATTTTTTTTCCAATAACGATTTCTTTTTCCCAATAATTTCATTTTCAATCATAGAAAGTAAAGAGGAAAGAAAAAAAAAACAAAAAAACAGAGGAGGGTAAGAAACTACAGAGCTACCCCCCTACCCCATCCCACTAACAACAAGAGACAGCTTGCTAGACATAATGGTGGACATTCTAGACATTCCATTCAAAAACAAACACATACAAATAAACTTAGCCATCCGCCTTAACAACATTGTCAAGTACAACATCTCAGCCAAACCTGAGCACATTCAACAATTTCACATATATGACGTGGAAGACTGGAAAGGAAGGGAGACCAAGTGCGCTCAACTTCTGTATCATTACCTTTAATTCTAGCATATAGGCGCTCAAAGGGAAAAATGTTCATAATTTCATTATGCCAAAGGTTAATTGTGGGTGGTTTGTCATCTAGCCACTTAATTAAGATACACTTACGAGCAATGAACAATAATTTGTAAGTGAGCTGGATTTAACAAGATGGAAGTTTAACCTCATCCTTAACCATACCTAGTACAAAAAAACCAGGGGTTGCTCTCTATGACGCAACTGAATATCCTTTCAAGCTTTAATTTGATCCTATTCCAGAAGGAGATAATGATGGGACAGGACCAAAACATATGTGAGTATGTACCCACCTCTTTTTCGCATTTTGGGCAGACTGATGATTTTAGTGGGTCAATTTTATTTAGAATATAAGGTGTGCAGTGTAAACGACACAATATCTTAAACTGTGTTTCTAAGGTTTTATTGCAGACTAGTACATTCCTTATAATTTCTGATGCATCTTTATCTATTTGTGGTTTCCAAAACCCCTTTCCCAGCCTGATAGCACTGTCTGCAGACTGCTTGGCAAGTTTGAAAGTAATATAGTATAAAATAAAGATAAAACATTTTTGAGACATGTAGCCTGTTTCAAAAAGGAATCTATGGGGGTGCATATGTCTTGACTTACAGGGAGTTTTATAGCATTCTGTATATAGTCTCTAATTTGAAGGTATCCAAAAAAGTGTTTCGATGGCAAACTGAATTTTTCTTGTAGTCGTTGAAATGACATTAATATATTGCTCTGATACAGATCAGATAAAGATCAAATACCTACTTTGTGCCACTGATGAAAAACACTGTTTTGCAAATCAGGGGTAAAAGCTTTGTTCATAATAAGTGGAGTTAAAGCCCAAGATACGTTATCCCTTCCAAAAAAAATGTGTTAATATCCCACCACACTTTAAACTGTAGTCTTATCAGACAGTTTATTAATCTTATTTAATAACTACTAGGGTGGGACAGGTGGTAATAAATAATCAACAGTTCTATATAATTCAGTAATATTTTATAACGAAAATCCACTGTAGAGGCTTTGTAGATACTCACTTTGTCTTCAACATTCAGCTAAATATCTGTTAAATGCAACCTCTAAATCGAGCTTAATAGATCATACTAAATCTGAATCTATCCTTAACCCTGACTTCAATCCAAAACCTAAACCTAATCCTTACCCTAATCCTAACCTAAGTTTCACCAGATAGTTTGTTACCAATTTGGGCATCTGTATATAATCTGTAAAGCAGTGTTTCTCAGCCTTGGTCCTGGATGCCCACTGTTCTGCACATTTTACTGCTTTTCCTGCTTGAACACAGCCACTTTAACTCAAAAATGAGCTGATTAGTTGGATCGGGTGTGTCGGGAGCAAGGAAAATACTAAACAGTGCAAGGCACTGGGTCTCTAGGACCCGGTATGAAAAACACAGTTTAAGGGACTATCAAAGTAAAACGTGACCTACATTTCTAAGGGAAAAAAAAACACTATAGGTTACATATAGATGGATGGATGGATGGATGGATAGATAGATAGATAGCTAGATAGATAGATACTTTATTGATCCCAACAGAAATTTAGCAGCCTGTAGCAGTCACACAACACAGGACAGTTATATTTAATTATAATTATAATTATAATATACATTGTATATATGATCAAAATGAACAGAAAGATCACATAAGAATGCATTTATTTTTGTAGCTTTTAATTTAAATATATTTATGTTTATATACGTATTTATAACAGAACGTGAAACATAAAGAATGCAGGCCTTTGAATGTAATAAACCAGGCTGGGATGCAACAGAATAAAAGTATTAGGAATCCGTATTCAGAATGCAGAAATTAAGTGTCTGTATTTAGTCCAAGTTACATTTTGTAAAGACAGTATTCAGAAAACAGTTTTTAAACTTTTATACTTGTAGATTTTTTTAGATTTACTTTTAGAATATTTTTAAAATATTTACCCACTAAATAAGTAAAAAAAAACATACAATCTTCAAAAGAAACTTCATCAATGCATGTTTATGAACTATTGCAGGATCAGCACACAGCATTCTAAAGAGGACCTAAATTATAGGCTTCTTTACAAACACTTTCCTACTTATGTTCCTACTAAAGCCTGAGTAGACTGATAAATCAATGTGATGAGCCAGTTAATAATTTCAGTGTTACTGAGCTCTTTAGAGTGATGATCAAACTAATAATTTTATCAATAGTGGACATGTTTGCAAATGATAAATTTAGCCTTGGTGTTGTACTGGATTCTTACTCAGGGGATTGTAGAAGCATCAGTGACTGAAGCAGCCGGTGAGAGAGAAAAAAGTTAAAAATTTTTGGAACTTCAGTTACATTTTTTAAGAAACGTATTAACTGAATAATTACATGAAGACAAGTAACAGCGAAATGGTATGAAGATAAAAAAAGTTTTTCACACGTACTTTACTGAGATATTCTAAATATTCGAAATGTTACTTTTTTATGTATTATAATGGAATACATTATTGAACACATTTAGGACAGTGTATTCAGTATTAATCCCTTACTACTGTAATTACTTCCAAAGTCCTGCATTTTACAATAAATTAAGACTACGTATAAACAAACTTCATATAACCAAAATGTGCGCTGATCTACACTTTTACTGTAAATAAACTGTAAACACTTATTGTAAGTCTTACTTTAGTCCTGTGGGATGTATTTTTGAGTGTCAACTCGACTCCAGCAGCTGGCTCCTTCCCACTCTTCTTCAGCTATAAACAATAGGAGTTACAAACATGTAATTTGTTTGTCTATTCAACTCAAATACATCAGAACTCGTGCAAAAGACTGCAACAAGAAAAGAAATCCATCATCTGAATGCAAGAGTTTTTAACTTACAGGCAGACCATGGGCTCGCTCCACATATATGAAGAGCACAGCTGCAGAGGGCACTGCTTTATTCACATAGGACTGCTGAGACTGGTAGCGTAAAATCTGAACACCACACAAAGGAATTAGTAAGATAACTTTATTAGGACATCAAGATGTACTAATGCTGGGTGCCTCATAGAAATGTGACAAAGCATTTTTTATAAAGGGAAAAAGAAGTAATAAAAAATAAAAGGATCACCTGTTCCAGTCTGGCTGGGTCAGACACTTTTGGCAACCATTCCATCATCAGATGAACCCGTCCTGATTTTACATCATTCAGGGTGTACCACTATAACACACAGACATGTTCACAAACATGCAAAAACACATACGTTAAAAAAACATCTAATGCTCTTCAAAAGTTTGGAATTACTCGCCAGAATTATACAATGACTTATACAATATATTATACTCTCATACATATACATTTAAATGTTACAAACGATTCGTAAAATATAGTCCAAAATTTCTAGATGTTTCATTTACTATTTCAAGACTTCTGTGAAGAAGCAATCAAAATGATAAATAATATGCTGTTATAATCTATTTACATCATTTTTTGTCTAGTGATCTGCCTTGAGATTTGGGCTCCACCTATGAAATACAGTGGGTTCTGGATATTACTGTCATTAAATCTTAATTCTGTATGCTATAAAGCTTTTTCAGTCATCTTAGAGTCTTGCATGGCACAGTTCATCATTGTGGACATACATAGTATTTTTTAATGTTTATTTATAGTTTATTAGTGTCCTATTGATTATTGGAAAACTGAAAAGCTACACAGGACTAACATATTAGAATGAATTTATACAGTTGCTAAAATGGTTTCATATTATTGAAAACACTGATTCCAGTGAAGAGCAATTCCAAACTTTTGAACACTGATGTATAGTGATAACATATTACATGTCTGTATGTGTTACATTAAAGCTCTCTGAGGACACTGTCAATTTACAAATACAAATCAAGCTGAGAGACTTACTTGATCAGTGTACTGAGCGCTGATAAGGTCACTTAGACTCAGCTTAAGTCTGCAAACAAATTGCTGACTATTAGGGCAGATCCAAACAGCATCTTACAGGCTGTAAATACTTCATGTTTCTATACATACATCAGTGTAATTGAATACAAGACCACGCTTACGGGCAATAATATTTACATTGCAAAATTAACCATGATTTAAAGTTTGTTCATTTGTTGTGAATAGTTTTAATTAAAATATTTCAAATGATTTGTAACAGTTTTGTACATTTACACATCAGTTTTTACGATGATCGCTGCAGAGGCCAAAAGACATATGCTGTGACATGTCAGATAAGAGGACAGATGTGTCCGAATGGCTTTCTTCTTACCCAGCTGGGTAAGAAGTGACAGAGTTTTGTTTAACTGTCAAATCTAGAGTCAATTAATATGTATTTGGCTATTTCTCTTTGTTTAAACACTGTCACTTACATATTTTCGCTAACTTATCGTGCTTTATTCTTTCACAGAAAAAGGGGTGACACTACAAAATCACAGGAGGAGTGTGGCTGTGTTCAGCCTTTAGTTATGTTCCCTGGCTATGACACAATTTTATTTTTTAAAGCCTAATATCATCATATTCTGGCCATCCCTAGTGATTACCAAAAAATACATAGTAACAATAGAATATCACTAGTGTAGTGGTGAGAATACGCAGGTAGACGTCTCCACGTCTGAGCAGACTGAAGATTGCCACAGACAAGTCTGTCTGCATTTTGTGCATAATTTAAGTGTGTTCTTAAGTGTGTTCTCTGTAGAGAATGTGTTAACTTAGAAAAATTTTCACTTAGAAATTAACAAAACATGTAATTTGAACAGGGGCGCCCAAAATTTGCATAGGACTATATATTGGGGTCCCCAAGAAGACACAGTATAAGCACACAGCACAAGCTAAGTGCTGGTACTATAAACAAAATTAGTAAGCAAACATTTCTATAACAGTTACTACTATGAAACTACAATGAAGATAGTACAGTTTAAATACGTGGTAACAACTACTGTAATGAAGACATAATTATGATTGAAATTAGTAGCAGTAGTTAATAAAATAAGTAATTACATTGCAAGTGAACCCAGTACCAACACAGAGTCTGCTTGGTCTCACCTGCCGAGGAAGTCATCCTGATCCATGTCTTTATCGTACAGGTCAAACTGCACCTCTTGGCCTGGGAGTTGTGTAAGGATCACCTGCAGTGAGAGTAAACACACAGCCATGCTCAACTCACGAATATCTCTCTGCACTGATCAAACATGCAAAGCATGAACAAATTTTAACTTGCCAACTTATGTTAACAAGATCAAACTATCTGAACATGCAGGAAGGAATATAACTGGGTTGAAGTACGACTGTTTGACCGCACAACTTGTTTTTTATTTATAAGAAAGTGTCCATTAGCACACCTCATAAAGTTCATTCCAGACTGGATTGAGGTTCTCCTTTATAACACGACTCTTGAAGGTCAGCCCCCCCACTCGGATCTTCACGTAAGGATCGCTCTTGCCCTTCACCATGCCTCCCATGAAGCTATCCTTAGCAACAAGACTCTGGGCCTCCACCAGGTGAATCCGCAGAACACCCTAATACAACAGAAACAAAAATGCTCAGTAATAGTGCACATCAATGACTGGTCAAACTGACTGTCACAGAATTGACAAAATATAATGTGGTCTCATTGGAGTTTCATGGCCTAGCTAGCTAGCCAGAACGGATGTCTGTAACTCTTCACATAAAAATGCAGAGTAAAAGGTAAATCAGAAACTGAAGATCCACTGTTGCTATTGTTGTTTGAGTTTACTGTTAACGCTAGATCTGCATGATGAATGATGTAACCCCAAAGACTAACTTTCACTGTTCCTTTATGGGATGAGAAACAGACACAGGTACCCAACCCAAGGTTTGGATTTGTAACTCTGTACTGTACTGTACTGTACTGTGCTGTATCATACTGCTCAGTGGAAAAGCACCACGAGAAAACAGTACAGGCTGGAATGCTTGTCTCTTATAGTGAGGTGGTCTGTTGTGGGGACCATGAAGGGTTCTCTTGCCCCCCACAAAGTTATTCTGACTGTTCAGCTTTATTTTATCATGAATTCTTTCTATCCTGGTGGGAGTAGTCTCTTCCAAGATGACAATGCGCCAAACCACAGGGCACAACGGTCACTGAATGGGTAGAAAAGTATGGGAATGATGTAAATCATATTCTATGGCCATTATAGTCATCAAATCTCAATGCTATTGAGCACTTATGGGAGACTTTAGAAGAATGGTGTTCTATCCCTACAGTACATTTCCTATGCACAGGTTTACTAAAGCTGTTCTGGCAGCTTGTGGTAGTCAACACTTTACTAACAAACTTTATGTTGTACATATATAAACATATCAGATTTTTCTGTTATAGTAGGGCAGTTTTATTGAATACACAACTCTTTCATTCTTGCATTCATGTTAAAACTTCACCTCGGCACCAAAAGTGGAATCTGGGCTGGTGTGCTGTGGACGTGTGGGGGTTGGTGACACACTGGATCCTCCATGGGTCACATCTGTTATAACATCATCCTCTCCCTCACCAGGAAATGGAACTGAGGGATCTGGAGACACTGGGCTGGTGGGCTCCTCATTAAGCCACAGCACCTAAGACCCACACAAAGTAATAACATCTTCCTTCTCCTTCATTATTCTCACAGTCACCACTTCAGTCTCATAAATCATAGACACTAATAGCATTCATTTTAGCAGCTGGTACGTCTTTGATTGGATGTACTAATCTCACCCTCAGTACAACATTCAGGTAGATACGACTGGCAGGTCCAGAGCTGTCCAGCTGGAACCACTGGTCCATGCTCAGTTCAGCACTGGAGAGCAGACGAGAAAGGGGGATGGACAGAGTGCCCAGAGTCAGAGACCGGTCATCGTCTTTCACCTGGGACAAAGACATGAGTCGGAAGTGTCAGAAATGTTTTTACTTAAGTGAACAGTTTGATCACAATCATTACACTTGCCAACATGGCACATTCAAGCAAAAGCAATTAATCATTGTTTATCATGCTCCAAACAGTTTCACTTCTGCTCAGTATTTTAATCAGCCTCATCAGAGTGAACAAAAAAGTTAGCTGTTGTACCAAAAGCTGTTTACAACAACTGTATATTTGTACAATATATAATAAAATAGCAATTACCTGAATGTCAAGGTCCTGTTTACGAGGGTCTTGTATAAAAAAGGTAAAGGCATCCTCCCACACTGGGTTGTTGGTTCCACAAACAGCCTAAAAATGAAATAAAATTGTTTCAATAACAATTATAGTAAACATACATAGTTTAAGGTCTTTAATATCAGTCAGCCTCACCCTGCTCTCCTTGGTGGTATCCTGCACAGAAAGTTGCACCATAGGGCTGGGGTCCTTATTGCCTTTCTTCATCTGCATTAAAACACAGCCCACTGAACATCCACGAATCAATATACCACATATAACATGAAGTGGCAATGCAAAGTCAGCGGAGTGAAAGCTTTCCGCAGCTGGTTCCTTGACAATGTGAGGAAACAGTTGCATTAAAACAGCAAGCAGAGTGGAAGCAGAGTGGAACTCACAGGTAGATCCTGGGCCCGGTCCAGATACACTGTTAAGACGGCAGCGGAAGGAGGGTCAGGAGTTTTACTGGACACAGTAAGATTCTGGTTCTTCTGGAGCACCTATGGATTAAGACAATGCTTGACAGGCCATGTGGTAGGGCTTTAATACTGGAAACTAATACTATTGTTAGGCCAGATACATGCACGTGGTGCTTGGTGGGTGTTAATTTTGGACTCTGGTAATGTTATTTTAGACAGCGCTAGTGTAATTATCAATCAATTAATTAATCAACCGTTATTAAATCTCATAGTACATCGAGGGTGACCTTCATTTGCAATGTTAAGTCATATGCAAAGTTTTCTGTTGCAAATTATATAGTCAGTGAGCTATAGGTGCCAGTGTGGTTTATGTAAAGCGAGATTCGATCTGTGTGTGAAAAAAAAAGACTTGGGTGCATTTGACTATTAGTCTTACTGATTATTATGACTGTTTATCAGTCTTAGACCACTTCTGTTACCTCATTAAGGCGCTCCGCAGAGGGCAGCAGTGAGAGCCACTCCAGCCTGAGATGAACCTTGCCAGATGGTGCATCTTGCAGAGTGAACCACTGAATCCACAGAGACAAGAGAGTGGAACAAAAAAATATCAGACCAAACCACTGAGTATGGGTGTAACGAAACATGCATTTTTCAGATAGAAAGAAGAAGCACAGGAAACACTTTTGACAGTGTTGACAAACGGCACTTTTTTTAAAGAGAGAATTCAATTCAATTTTCAATTCAGTTCAATTTCATAAAAGAGCAGCATAAAAAATGTTCTCTAGAGGTGGAAAAATATACTAGCAAAATATTTTACATTTTTTCACAATGTGTATCATGAAGTTTTCGATATTTAGGCCTGATAATTTGGAACATGCAGAATGCACCGGCAGAGCTACTTCTAAAAACATACTATTAAACACTATGAATAGAATGATTTTTATTAGAGATGGGTCATTATCGTGATAAAGTGCATCACAATATACTTTTCTGAGAACACTGTGGATATCATCAGTATATAAAAAAATAACAGACTAACTACACATTTCATTCCAACAAGAGCACAATGCTGTTTAATTGAATTTATTGCAATGCAGTATGTGAAACATTGAGTAAAAAAAGAGTTCAAAGTTTATGATAGTATTTGGCACCACAGGTTCTGTTTTAACTGTTCCAACTTCTCAAACCTCAGAAAAACAAATTTTGCGATGAATATCATCTACTGTGAAAATATCTAAGTATTGCATTTTTGTCATATCACCCACCACTACTTTTTATTCAATATTTCACATACTGCACAGCATTAAGTCCAGTTAAAAATGACTAATCAAGCTCTCTTTTTAACATGCATTTGATCAGTGTTTTGTAAGTACTGACAATATCTATGATATGCTCAGATAAGCACACTGTGCAATAATGTGTAATAATAATGTAATTTATCACAGTAACAATAAATATCATCATATTGCCCACCTTTACTGTTCTCTCTGGTACAGAGGTGCATACAACAATATAAACATGCAGGAACAGTGTAGACAAATGCTAAATTACACATCAATGAAAAAACATTTAAGGCATCACACATGGTGGAATACTGGATGGTGTATGACAGTACACATAGCACAACAGGGGACAGACATTACAGTCAGAAAGACCGAAGAGAGAGGGAAAAAGAATAAAATGGTTTCAACCTCTTCCAAGACTCTTGCTTTCTTTACAAGGCCCAAGTCCAACTTGACCCTTAGAGCAAAATAGAACAAAAGGCAGTTGACAAGCAGAGAGATAGGAGAATAAAGAGGCATTAGAGAAAGTGAGGTCAGTTATAAGAGTAATAATTAAAAAATGGACACTGCAATAATACCTTCCTAGGAAATCATCTTGATCAGGGTCTTTATCAAACACTTCCACCTCCAGCTCCTGGCCAGGAACTTCATGAACAATCACCTAACAAACACACACACACACACAAGAATTTTTCTAACATTCATAATGTTGCACAATAACTGCAGCAAATATAATGCATCATATTAAAAAAAACTTTTAACTACTACTTATCTCACACCCTTACTCTGCTCATCTGATCACAGCACATGACAGATCACATCCTCTAACATGTGACATTCTGTTACCAATGGTTGCAATAACATTTGTGACCACAGGTATGCTTATATATCTGTATATACTTTATTAGTCTCTATAATGGTACGTTCTTATTCTCACCTTGGCCATGGCATTCAGTAACAACAACAAACTGAAGAATGTGCAAAGTCAGCATAACAACTAATATATATTTACACCAAATCAATTATATATCAATAATTAATCCCATTACACAAAATATAAACAGGGACTGGTGGGTTTAAACAAACATTCATCTTAACCCTTTCAAACCCTAAGGGCCTGTACGTGGGCCCACAAATCAGTACCATACACTTCTAACTTATACAACCCTAGGGCTTGAGAGCAAACATCTTGTTGTTTTTTGCTCAATAGAGCAGACTGTGTCTTGTGTTTCGCAGTGCATGTGGTATATTTCAAAAGCATGGTCAGAAACATACTGCCGACACTCTACTCAACATCCTCACTCAAAACCACTAGCAAAGCCACAACTGATCGCTGAGACACAACTTCACAACTCTCGCTGTCTCGTACCTCATACATTTCCCTCCACTGGGGGTTGAGGTTGTTGTCCACATGGTGGGAGGTGAAGGTCTGTGTGCCCACCCTCAGCACTGCATAAGGATCTGACTTGCCAGCAATCACACCTTTAATGAAGTTGTCCTTAGCAGCCAGGTTCTCGGCTTCCAGCAGGTGGATACGGACTATGCCCTGTGCAAAACAGGATGATGTGCATCATTTAGACTAAAGAAAAAAGGGAGTCTATTTAATTTAGAAAATCTATAAACAGGAAACACTACAAGTGTTGCATCAATGCCACAGATCAGCATTGCTCAATTTGCATACCAAGTGCGAAGAAGAAAATGTTTTGCGCTTTCAAACTTTGCGCAAAGGAATAAAATTCAGCTGTAAGTAGACAGTCTGTAGGCTAAAATGTTTGTGGGCTGTTTTAGTGGAGAATTTACAAAATGTCAATGTGAAGGACAGTGTAACTTAGTCCATGACAAAATTCATGTCTAAGACATAATCTAAGTTCATAAAAAAAAATAACACACAATTTTGCCATTAAACCAAGACAAATTCAGTGTCTGAAGTTTGTTTCTTTATTTTTGCAGTGGAGCTACAAGCTAAGGTAGCTAATAAGTAATGAAAGGTTTTACTGTACTATTTAGCATTCTGTAAACCGCACAACTGGCTAAACCATCAAACCCTTGCCTAAACTTGTGTGGAACTGTTAAAAAATTTCAAAGATTCGCTTATGCGGTTTCATTGCAAGACTACAGTCTATGAAAACAGACAAAAGCATGTCATATACCAAAAAACACTAGTACCCATATTGAAGCTTCCTTCACTTGTTCGCTACATTTGCTCCAGTGCAAAACTAAAGAAACAAACTTCGAACAACAACAACCATGTCATGGCTCATGTAATGTAAATTTGACTTTTGAACTGAACTATTCCTCTAAGGAGTTGAAAAAAACAACAATGTTAATGGGACACTCATGAACACAAACACATCATAGATTATGGATTATCAATTCTGGTCCAATTCAGGTAATAAACTGCTAAAACAGATCTTATTGAACAGGGAAATCAGTAAACACTGCTGGACAGAATTCATGACCCCTATCATAGATATTTAATAGTAAAGGGTGCTGACTGTAGCATAGCTGCTGAATACTGCAGAAGTGCAGACTCTGCTTTACCCGTGGTAGAGGGGAGCGCAGCTGTGCTACGTGCAGATCAGCCACCAAAGGGACAGTGAGGCGGTTGGGAAGCACCAGGAAAGAGGCGATAGCATCCATTACCATAGTGTCCGACATGGCACTGTAATTGAATGCAGCAAAATGGGACATGACAACAACAAAGACAATCAGCACTACAGAGTATGGTGGATTATGAAAACTCATATGTAATGATATTAATGTGATATAATGAGTTGTGTTATGATACCGCTGAGAATATGGATCTGATGGCACACTGATATTTTGATTATTAGCTGTGAGTTACCCAAGCTATTAAAATTAAGGTAAACTCAGCAGAATCTGAATAATCAGTCCAGTGTCCCACTGATTCTTGCTATATGAAATGCAAATGGGAAAACACTGCACAAGAACAATAGCTTAAATGGTATTCACCTCAGCAGCACTAGAAAAATACATCAAACAAGCCACTTACTTCAGACCTGGAATGTCTAGTAAGTTGGTGAGGCCTGTCCAGTTGATATCCAGCTTCTGCAGAAGCAATGGAAGTGAAAGTGTTGAAATGAAAATCCAAACTTTTACAGTACTATTACCCACAGTGAGTAAACAAGAAATACATCATGTAGTGTATATTTCTCCGATTTGCTTTTTTAAATCAACAAGGACACATGTTGTCTTTAATCTGTAGCACTGCTCATATGAACCATCAACAGCAATTCAAGAAAAGAATATTTAGCCTGCTAGATGAGTCTGAGTGAGTGAGTGAGTTCTCTGTATTAACAGGTCAGATTTTCCATTTGACTTTTTCCACTTCAATAACATAAATGGTCAAAAACAAGACTGCAAAACTAAACTGTATGTGCAAAAATAACTTGAAAAATGGAACATTTGGGGACACTTACAGGTCTTCGGATGAAGAACATTGTGATAGCTCCTATAAGGGGAACATCTCCAATTAATGGCTCCAGAATCACCCTCAGCTTTCCATGAAGCTGAGGAGGGAGGAAAGACATTTGAGAAACCTTTTTTCTGAAGCATACACTCACCAATCTCTTCATTAGGAACATTACACAAATACTGGGAAGGGTCTCCCTTTGCTCTCAAAATAGCCTCAATTCTTAGTGGAATGGATTCTACACGATGTTGGAAACACTGCTTTGAGATTCTGGTCCA
The DNA here is from genome assembly GCF_904425465.1 of Colossoma macropomum. Classification (NCBI taxonomy): domain Eukaryota; kingdom Metazoa; phylum Chordata; class Actinopteri; order Characiformes; family Serrasalmidae; genus Colossoma; species Colossoma macropomum. The sequence continues at coordinate 28,580,972 of NW_023494802.1, read as the reverse complement.
CGTTGGCATGACTGCATCATTCAATTCCTGCAGATTTTTCAGGTGCACTATCATGCTGTGTATCTCCTGTTCCACCACATCCCAAAGGTGTTCTATTGGATTATCTGTGACTGTGTATGCCTCTGAAGTGGAACTTCAGTTGTAGCCCATCCACCTCAAAGTTTGACGTGTTATGCATTCTGAGATGCTTTTCTGCTCACTACAGCTGTACAGAGTGGTTATCTGAGCTACTGTAGCCTGTTTAGATAGATAGATAGATAGATACTTTATTGATCCCGAAGGAAATTTAGCAGCCAGTAGCAGTCACACATCAGGATAGCAATAGTAGTAAGGGTGTAAAAAGTAAGGAAAAAGTGCCAAAAACAGTACACAAAGACAGAGCTACTGGAAAGGCTGCCACTCACAGTGGCGCCAGAAGTGTAATCACTTGTCAGCTAGAACCAGTTGGGCCATTCTCCATTGACTTCTCTCATCTACAACACATTTCCATCTGCAGAACTGCTGCTCATTGGATGTTTTTTTCTTTATTTCCCAATTCTGTGTAAGTTCTATAGACTGTTGTGTCTGAAAATCCCAGGAGATCTGCAGTTATAGAAATACTCAAACCAGCTCATCTGGCACAAACAATCATGCCACAGTCAAAATCATAGAAACACGACTGGCTGATTAGATTACTACATGAATAAGTATGTGTACAGGTGTTCCCAATAAAGTGTATGTGTTCCTAATAAAGTGCTCAGTGGGTGTATATGTTATTCTTTCTCTCTTTTCAAGATGTTTACCTGTATTCCTTTCACACCAGCTTTGCAAAAGTACTTCTTTATTTCCACATTGATCTCCACATTTCCAGCATAGCTGCAAAACAACAGATTCTCAAATCATAAAAATGAAACTAATTTGAAGCCAAGCTTTTTGCTTTTTGCCACCTATGCACTTAATCAACTCCAGTTATAAGCCAAAGTGGCTATGTTTTTTTTTTTCTCCCCAATTTAGTCGTCTCCAATTCCACTTGCTAGTTAGGACTCCTCCAATCACACGATACTATCAACACTAGGAGGGTGAAGGCTAACACAGGCTTCCTCAGAGACCTGTGAAGCCAGCCACAAAGCGGCTATGTTAAAGGTGTGACCTGCCTGATATGAAGATCCAGCAACACCTGACGCTTATCATGCTCAGTGTGAGCCTTCACTCCAACCACCTTCACTGCCTGCAGAACCAAAACAGCTTTAGAGATGTATCAAAGCATTTCAAAAATAACAAAAAAAAAACACATTCACTCTGGCAAACTCAAATGAAGCTTAATCTGAAGAATAATAAGCAAAAACTATAGCACTATTTGAGCTGGAATAGTTTCACCAGGGGAGGTTCTGTTGTGTAATTTGTAAGGGATTTGATTGGTTGATTCATACAGGATAAAGCATCTATGCCATTTTCCCAAGTTGCCACAGATAGACCAAATGGAAATGTCAAAGCCTGGATGTACATGTCAACATTATGAGACAACACGTGTAACAGCTGTGTCTATCGGCAGGTTCTGTTTTCATATTTTCATCATGTGGATTGGAATAGAACTGCTTTTACTGAGGAAGCTCCTTCAGTTCAGCGAATTACAGAGGGTAACTCATTCTGTAATTATCACATTTCAGGCTTGTAAAAATCACAGACACTGCAGATTCCAACTGGATTAAAATCACTTCTCACTGGAATCCACATAAATTATAAAACATCCCCAGGTAAAACAAACATCATTGAATATGGCTTTCTGAAAGCAAGTTAAAAGAAAACAGATTTGCACCTTGTCTCCCAGGTCAACTTTGGTGAAGCTAAAAGTCTGAAGGTGTGTGTTGGAGGTCCTGATTGAGGGGGCGACTGTCTCCACCAGCAGTTTCTCCAAGTATTGGCCTACAAAAGGCCAGGCCTGCTGCAGGATCTGCACAACAATGACAACACAGGAGGAACTATTTGACTGGCTGCTGATAAAGCATTATCATAATGGCACCCATTAATTTGAATATGTAAATTATAAATACATGCTTTTCATTTCATTTAAACTCTATATTTCATTGAAAATGCTTCAATACAGACAACATATCAGATGTTGAAACTGAGAAATTGTATTATTTTTTGAAAAATATATGCCCATTTTGAATTTGATGCCAGCAACACGTTCCAAAAAAGTTGGGACGGGGGCAACAAAAGGCTGGTAAAGATTTGTAATGCTTAAAAAAACACCTGGTGGTTAATTGGCAACAGGTCAGTAACATGACTGGGTATAAAAAGAGCATCCCAGAGAGGCTGAGTCTTTCAGAAGTAATGATGAGGAAGAGTTCATCACTCTGTGAAAGACCTGCATGATCAAATAGTGCAACAATTCAAGAATTTTTGCTTTTCATCGTCTTTGGTAAATAATAACATTAAAAGATTCAGAGAATCTGGAGAAATCTCTGTATGCAACGGACAAGGCTGCATTAAAAACAGACATGATTCTGCAGTGGAAATCACTGAATGGGCTCAGAAAAACTTCTGAAAACCACCGTCTATGAAAACAGTTCATCAATGCATCCACAAATGCTAATTAAAACTCTTAAACGCAAAGAAGAAACCATATATAAACAGGATCCAGGAATGCTGCCACCTTCTCTGGACCCAAGCTCATTTAAAATAGACTGAGGGGAAATGGAAAAATGTCTTAAGGTCTGACGAATCAACATTTAAATTTCTTTTTGGAAATTATGGACACTGTGTCCTCCAAGCTAAAGACCACTCAGCTTGCTCTCAAAAATGGGAAAACTTTTCAGTTTTAGAACTACAGCAGTTGGTCTCCTCAGTTCCCAAACGCTTACAGAGGGTTGTTAAAAGAAGAGGTGATGAAACACAGCGGTAAACATGCCCCCATCCCAACTTTTTTGGAACGTGTTGCTGGCATCAAATTCAATATAGACATATATTTTTCAAAAAACAATACAATTTCTCAGTTTCAACATCTGATGTGTTGTCTTTGTACTATTTTCAATGGAATATAGGGTTTAAATGATTTGTATATCATTGCATTTTGTTTTTATTTACATTTTGCACAGCATCCCAACATTTTTGGAAATGGGGTTGTAAATACATATAAGTATGCAATGCAGTGAAGACTTATAAACGCAAGCATAGCTTAATATAGCATTTCATGTACTAAATACATAATAACAAAATACTCCTCTGTAATAGGTTGTGCAGAATCAACTAATCAGAATAAGCAAGAATTTTTAAATAAAATAAACTCAGGGTTTTGTACAATTAGGCAACCACCCAATATCCTCTCACATCTAAAGTTCACTCACAAAAACTCACTTCCAGAACTGTGCACAGTGACTCAAACACAAAAAATATTTTATATCGAAAAACACAAAGATAAACTATTAATGTGCGTTTAAGTGATGATTTATGCCATTAAGAATGTCATTAATCATTAGTTATTTTAAAAATACCAACAAACCAGCCGTTACCATGACTAGAGACAGTCTGAAACAAAACATAGCATTGCTCAGTCAGCATTCCACTGTCATTCCAGTGTGAAGAAGAACATGTTTTTGGCTTTTGGACTTAAACGAAAAGTTCAATCAAAAAAAGCAAAGTGGCTAGCATATGGGAGAAAATGGTGTTTTGAATTTTCATCATTTACATCACAGCACATAAATAAAATACATTGAATAAGCACAATTGTTGTCTTATAGTATATTCTTTGGGTGAGAATTGTGTTGCTTGTATTCATTTGCTTCAGTGTAATGAATGAAACTGAACAGCTAGCAATTAGCAATGCATTCTATGTTAATCAAGTTAGCATGTTTGGCTGAGCTATTTAAAGTCAATGCAAGTGTGTATCATGACCTGTCATTGGTTTTGCAGTGTGAGGCTTGAGGTCAGGATGAGAAATTTGGCGAAAGCTGTTCTGCAAACACTCTACTTCCAGTGCTAAAGCTTAGAAGAGTGGTTTTGAAGCTTCCTCTGAAATTCTAAAGCACAAAAGGCAAACTCTATTTGCGCTACTGCTATCTTTTGCTTTCATAGTCTTTTTTATCAGAGATTGCTCAAAAAAGTGTTGCTAGGCATGACGAATTCCTAGTGTTAAACACAAAAGGTTTACCATCTAAAGTGACGGATGTGTAGAGACTGTTATGACTCAAAGTGACAGGGTGGGGACTGCGCAAAAAAGGTCATGTGGCAGGGAAATTAAGACAGACAGAAGACATGGTCTTGTGCAAGACCTGCCTTATTCTGCAGATGATCTAATCACAATCTCTTATTTGTGCAAGACTTTATTACATTCCACCATAATAGTGGGCCCTTATTTAATCAGACCTAGCCTGTGGCTGCTAATAAACAGCTTTGGGTCTCAGGTCTTGGTGATGTGGACTGAGTTCTCATGATGTTGATCAACAACAATGAAAAGAATGGTGAAGAGCCAAATGCCTCCAAGACATGGAGGCTCCAGGGACATTAAATACTGTTACATGATTTGATGCACACACAAAATGCAATATAATGAAAATATAATACAATGTATGCTGTTCCAGTATATTCCTTTTCTGTATGGGTGTCCATGAGAATAAGTATGTGATGATAATATATCATACCTTATTAAGCCATTCCACTTTCTCCACATCTGGGTAATTCACCTGCATAAATGACAAGCACAAACATATGATAAACGTATAACTGCACATTAATATAACATAGGAATTGTTTACAAACATATTTCAAATGACCTGCATTTGGGGTCACCATTCTTTTCCAAAAAGGGCCAGTATGGCTTCAGATTTTTACTTCAATGAAGCAGAAACACACTTCATTCCACTTGTTTATTCAGTTGGTCTCAGTCTCAATCAGCTTGGATGAAAACCTGCACCCACATCAGCCCTTTGCGGATAAGACTGGTGACCCTCGATTTATATTGTTGTATATACCCTGTACCCTGTATACCCATGTAGTTCACACACAGTGGATAATCTATAGTTTGTGATAACCCTCATTTTTTGTATTATTTGTTTACAATTTGGATTCTGTACCGTCAATTTATGCAACAGTTCTACCAAGACAAATTCCTCATACATGCAAAGGCACTTGGACCATCAAGTGATTCTAATTCTGATTATTTTACTTAGAAAAATACTCAAACAGGTATGAGATAAACATGTCAGTGCTGTGTAGAAGAAATAGGAAAATAGACATACAAACATACAAATTCTGGTTTGCTGCTTAGTTCTTACGCAGCATACAAGATTGTAGATAACAGTCTGTTCCTCTTAAACGTAATCTAGAGTTTCGAAGCAAAATTCATATAAAAGACTAACCAGATTAATCAGATTGTGAGTGTGACATCCTGTTTATAAAATAGCATTTAAAAAGGAAGGTCAGTTAGGCTGTTTAAGTGTATCCAGAATGGTCTGCAACTAGAACACAACATCAGAGTTATTATCAGAATGCAGCTCTACTACATTTATGTAAAACTGTCAAATTTCCAGTGTAATGTTGTGGGGCTGTCTTGAGCAGTCTACACTTGTTAGCTCTTGCTAATAAACTTTTATTGGTTCATCTACAGTACTTTTTAATGTCATTTTATGTTATTCCTACCACAAAAAATACATTTGACTGCATTTTACATGTTTTGTTATTCCAACCATGATGCTGGTTTTAGTGAACTAGTTCACCTGTGTAATTATGGTCTGTATTATTCTGACAGAAATGACATTACAATAGAAATTATAGTACAATGTAACAGTGCTACACATAAACAACACCTTACTGTGAAATAGTACAGTTGTAATGCAGTAATAACCTGTATTTTCAGGTCACATCAATATGTTGCAACTGTGTGATGCAGTATCTTTACTGTAAATAAACAGCACTATACTGGAGAAAGTAAGAAAAGTAATCAATCAAGACTTTACTCTGTTGAATCAGGTGTACTAATTGGATGGAGATTAAGTTTAAAAATGTACTAGAACTTTTCTATACCTACAATAGAGTCATAGAAACAAGGCACACTGTTAAAACTACAGAAGTGAAAGAGGATGTGGGTACAGCTGACCAAACAGCAGTTCCAAGTAACCAAGACCCTATTATACAACTAAACTCTGTGTACAATCTTCCTCTTAATTCAATCTTGCTTCAGAAATCCTTCAAACTACTGAAAAATGTTTTCCATCCTTTCCTGGCACATTCTTGCCATAGTTTGTTTGTTTCTCACAGTTCATCTTGGCATCTCATAGTCTGCTGAGTCACTGGAGATCAGACCCTTAAATGTCCAAATATAGCAAGGGCTGGTGGGGCTGTGGAATGTGCCAGCGCTAATGAGGGATGGGGGAGGAGAAGAGGACGGACCATAGCAAGACCAACACAAACTCTGTCACAGAGAGCATGTGGGATGCATTTGAGTGTTGAGAGAAAGACAGTATCAAACTGTCATCGCTTTCTCCAGTCCACTGTATACATGACTGATGATATGGGTCAGTGATACCAAGTGATACCAAGAAGTGATTAATATACTTCGCTTTACTACTGTATGCATAAATAAGGGATTAGGGATTTTAATTGTTGTCACTAAAAGGGACATAAACATTTCATCCACAGCCTGGAATGACTATCTCCTCAAATAGTGGGATTGTGTACTAACCATTTTTGAAAATATCTCAAGGTAAATAAGGCGTAGGGAATCATGCTCAGAATTAAACTGTCCATTAAATTCTTGCCGTTCCTATCCAGCTATACATGTTCAGCATTTGTTTTCTGGGCCAACAGGTATTATGGGCGACTTTAAGAAAGGCTTTGTTTATTCCACTTTCAGATCAGGCCTGCCATCATATTCATGCTATTAACAGAGGATTCCACAGATTTTTTTACATTTCTGCATTACTCGTTGAGATGTAAACAAAGTCATTCAGTGTGGTTTCATGTGAAATTCTCCATTCTAGAGAAGCTTACAGACTCACATTTCTTGACAAATGAAGTGCTAGGAATCGGGCGTCATAATGTCTACAAGGCAAATATAACCATTTACCAGCCAAAATGGCCAGAGAACCTGTACTTGTCTTCTGAGTTTTTCTATGTAAGGTTGATAACAGTAAAATAGTTATACATCTGAAAAATTTCCTTTGGAAGCACTCTTTAAAAAGATGGTTCTTCAGGGGTTCTTTAATAAAGATAATGACTCTATATAAAACCATGAACATTCAAAGAACCCCTTGCATGCTTAAAGGGTTCTTTCCATGGTGAAAAGGTTCTTCCAAGTGAGTGGAGAGTGCTGTATATGGTTATATAGAAACTTTTTGAAAAGGCTTATGTAACCCCAAAAGGGATCTGCTGCTGTTATTTTGTCAGGCTTGCAGCAACAGAAGAACACTTTTGGTGCTATGTAAAACTATTTTCAAAAAGGTTCTGTATAGAACTATATACAACACATTTTTCGTCACTCTGAAAAACCATTTCACCATGGAAAGAACCCTTTAAGTATGCAAATGGTTCTTTGAGTGTTCATGGTTCTATATGTACCCAGTGTCTTTACTAAAGAACCCTAATGAAGCATCTTTTTTAACATTATTTTTTATTCGTGGGTCTTTGCAGATACAGGATTACAGACAGTTATATATGTTCCACATTTTACATCATAATCAGAACAATATTAGAGAGAAAAAGAAAAACCTTACATAAATATATATTCTCATAGTAATGATTAGGTCAGGAAGTACTTGTATCTTGTTCATAATTAGGAAGAAAACAGACACATACAACATGCATACAGGGTCATATTACTGTACATACAGATATTGAGATTGTAATTATTTAACCTAAAGAGTAATCTTTACATAGAAGAAGAGGGGGAGGGATGCTAGTTAGTGGGGAGACTTTTCAGCTTCTCAAAACATGCAATCATGGGATCCCACGTTCTATGGAATTATACAGAAGCCTTTCTAGATAAAAACGTAATCATTTCTAATTTAAGGAAAAGCATAAGATCGCAGAGCCACTGTGAGGTCTTCGGTGGACATGGAGATTTCCAATTAATCAATATCCTCCTTCCTGCCAAAAGGGATGCAAAGGCCAAGGCCTCCTAATTTGGAATTTTTGAATCTGTGTTAATCAACCCAAATAAACATAATTCAAAACTTGGCACAATTTCTAGATTGAATACTTCTGATAAACCGTTAGTAACTGCCAAAACAAAAATAGGACAAGTCCAAAGCATATGCGTTAGGTCAGCTTTATCTAAATGACAACGATCACATAGCTCATCTGTCCCACGTTGAATTTTTGCCAGTTTCACTTTGAAGTAATGAACCCTGTGAAGGACCTTGAACTGAATAAAGTTAATCCGTACACATGACAAAGATCTGTTGATTATGTTCATAGCTGATTTCCAAGTTTCTTCAGGTATAGTCAGATCCAACTCTTTGTTCCAAGCTGTATGAATTATCTCTAAACGAGTATTATGTGTGGGAGCAATTTTATTATAAATTCTTGAAATTAAACCTTTATTTATCATGGGTAATTCAAGAATATCTTCCAGGGGAGTTTTTGGTGGCAGGAAAGGAAAAAAAGAGCACTGATTACGCATAAAATTCCAAATTTGATGGTATCTGTAAAACGAAGAAGGTGGTAATTGAAACTTGACTGAAAGATCAGAAAAAGAAGCAAAGACTTCATCAATGTATAGATCTGCAAATCTACTGATGCCCTTTTTACGCCAATCATTAAAGACCCGATCCATAGCAGCAGGAATAAACAAATGATTTTTACAAATAGGACCAAGATTTGAAAATTCAGTGAGGCCAAAATGCTGCCGAAATTGGGACCATATCTTCAAAGTGGATCTAACAACAGGGCAAGTTGCAGAAGTCAAAGCGGGTAGAAGTAAATTAGCTGTTATTAGGGCTGAAAGCGAGGATGAAGTACAAGCATCGGCTTCCCAGCTACACCAATTTAACTGTGGGGATTGATGCCAAAGTACTACTATCTGCACATTAGCTGCCCAATAGTATTGCATAAAGTTAGGAAGAGCCAAACCAAATTCTTTCCTTTGTCGTTGTAATAAGCTCCTCCTGTATCCTAGAGGTTTTTCCTCCCCACACAAATGACAGTATAATACTATCTATTGTGCGGAAAAAAGCCTTATTCAAAAATACTGGAAGACACTGAAAAAAAAATTAACCATCTTTTTTAAACGTGTACTATTTTGTTTTATAACACCCTGTACATGCCACTCCGCCATGAATGGATTTTAAAAAAATGTATATGTTTGGGATACAACTTTATCTCAAAACTATCGCAAAACAGTGTCTCATTCCTATTCCATGTACTGACTTGTAGCTTTTAGAGGCATTAAACACTTGAGATGTCTGGTTCCTATCATCACCACTGTGAACAGTTACTCTGTCTAGACTGGAGCAACTCACATCAAACCCCTCTTCATCTTGTTTACATCTGGACAATTTCATTATCCAAAACTTTTTTAAGAATCTGTTTATTTCAGTTTCAGATGAGGCTGCTGCTTCTATCTAGGTGAGCGAAAAGCAATACTGTAACTTGTCTAATTACATTAGAGAAGAAAAGAATGGCTTTGGCAGAGTCCGTCACACATCCCCCATAAGACCTGACGTGCCACACATGAACACCTTCAACGTTACTCCAAAATGAGCCAGACTGTTTTGGTTTTCTATCTTGAACGGGAAGCCTGAAGCGTGCTGAGCATATGTTTCCATCTGCACGACATCTGTATGGACAATCACGGCTAACAAGCCCCCCTTCCCTTCCTTACCCATGCCGGCAGGTCCCGTCTGCTCCTGAACAGCCTGGTGGTGGTGAAGTCTCTCTCGTTCTCCAGCACGTACATGGCGGTGTTGAGTCTCGCCTGTTTGCCGTCGCGGTGCTGCCTCCATCCCAGGTACACCACCAGGCCGAGCACGACGAAGCAGAGGCTCAGCCCGAAGTAGCCGGCCAAGTAGACGGGCAACAGGGCACCCAGGCACTTCCCGAAGGCCAGCAGTACGGACACGGCGTGTCTCCCCGGAGCCTCCGCGGACGAAACCGAAGCTGAAGCCGAACCCGCATCTTCTCCGGCGTCCATGGCCACGTCTCTCTCTCCGCCAGACCGCTACTTTTCCCCGCTTAGCTCCGAGCTCAGCAGCGACGCCCACAGCTTACCAACGGACAGATGTTGAGAAGACCATCAGCACTTCAGCAAAAAAAGATTTACTGAAGATAGAGAGGACGGTTAATAAACAGTCTTCTCAGGCGAAGTAGCAGAGCTAACTGTGTTAAGACACCAGGCTGTCTGGATTTGGCTTGTATTTTATCTACGCTCGGCAAGTAGGGGCGTGTTTTGTACGCTGCAGCTCCTAGTTTGTGTCTTCAGAAGCTCAGCCCTCAGACTACAGAGCTTCACCAATTAGCTAGCTAGCCTGTCTGCGGAAAATAAGCTGAGTCTCGCTGGAGTGGGTAGAGTTAGCAAGTTAAAAAACATCCTCAAAAGTGCTGCTTCAGAGAGCAACAATAGCTAAAAGCAACTTTAGTAGGAGAAAAGAAGTACCAGATAAAAAATAAAGCACAGAGTTAGAACTGCAGTGGAACATCTTGGCAGCATCTCTCAGCACAAGAACTTAAAGAGCCGATAACCTACGTTTTTCCCCACTGCGGTCCACTATATAACATTAGTGTGGTCTTATGCACCAAGCACTGTGGTCATTTATTTATACGTGACCATTAACGAAGCTCGCTTTGTCAAATTAAACAGGCTGATTTTGTCACTGTGTCTTCAGACCTGTTCAGACTGGTTGCACTGTATGTGCTTCATTCAGAAAACATCGGAAATAGTCGTAGCTGAAACGCTTCAGTGTGAGTGGGCGGAGCTAAACCGCTGGAGGCTGAATAGGTGGATAAATGCAGATGTGTTGATTCTTGTGACATCACAAAAATAATAAATTCCGCATGTGGACTTTATGGACTGGGGAATAAATGGCTTGTTTTGAAACTAACGCTATATACTGCATCAAATTCTTTTTTTAAAGTTAGGAAAATAAGGATATCTACGATATGGGCCTTTTAAGTTTGTTAGGCGATATTCTCCTCTTTTTTGGGTTCTTTTGGTCTAAAATAAAATGCATACACTCATGAGAGCAACACAAAGTACACGAGATGCTGTCACCAACAGAAAAGAATGAAATGAAATTTAAAAAATGGGCAACTAAATAAATTAGTAAATAAATGGACGGAAAAGAAGTAGCAACTAAATGTGACTAAAATGGAACCGATGAAAAAACACATTCATCACAAAAGTGTCCGCTTAAGCAAAGTATCAAAAATGCTGAAAATAGCAAATCCAGAAATCCGATCTTTGGTTAAGCTGAAGTGCATGTGTAGCTACAGCGACACACTTGAGCACATCACGAGATAACGTGCGACTGCAGCCACATCCGTTACCGAGTAAACCTGAAGACCCTGGAGCGCAGTGTGAGCGGTCGGGTCTGTGTGTGCTGTGCCGGGGTGTACACAACCATCCCCCTCACTGCAGACCAGTCTGTGCCCGAGGTGTTTACACAATACAGCCATGTGACGAGCAAAGCTGTCAGAACTTTTAGACTTTAAAGCAGCCGAGTAAACACAGAGAGAGTGGGAGTCTCTCTGCCTCCAGGCCGCTGATCTGTTTATAAAAGGAGGGAAAATAGTTCACATAAATAAGTCAAACACGTATTGTACGTTCATTAAGTGTGAAGCGCAGTGTATTATGGTTAATCTATTCACATTACTGTGTCACTTAAAAAAAGCGGTGGAGGTTCCAGGCCATTTCCAGACAGACCACTTGTTTTGTCTTCGTCTTTTCTGGTGGCCTTGACATGAATAGCTTCCTGCCACTCAGTACAGCCAAATCACCATGACGTTCCCCTTATGATAAAGAACTGCAGCGAGAATTTGAGAATCTCACACACACATCTTTCTCATACATATATATGAGTACCAATACCACTGATCAGTTTGCATGTTTGACTTGACCAGACAAGTTAAAGTTTCTTCCTCTGAATCAACTATCAGAAGCTTAACTGTCTCACAATATCCCCCTTTCAACTGCGTAAACAGGAGAGAAAAACATGTGATTAAGAACCAGAAGCAGCTGCTGTTTTCAAGTAGTCTCACTGACAGCGCACTACAGTCAACTGGGTGCACCGTTTGTTCAGTGTTTCAACTCAATGAAGTGTTAAGCCAAATGCTTCCCTACTGCACACAGGAGAGGAGGCATATATCCTACCTACAGTTCTGTATGTATTTACGATGGAAGTAACAGACCAATAAGACAAAATGACTTGATTTGTTTTAGCATTTTCAATAACCTTGACATTAACTGTAATGACTTCAAATTTAAAGGCATCCATTGGCCACAGTCGCCAGTAAGCACACCTGCCTTCGCCATCCATTTCCAGATCCACGTGCCATACTTGTACACCGACACATCAGCATAGAAGTATCGCCATGTCATAACCACTGGCGATAGGCTTATTCGCAGCATAGCAGCGACGCCAACAGGGCAGTGGGTTCTTGCACTGGTACAACTTAATCAGGAACAGCAGTGATGCTAGCTTAACTCTGTATAGGCTTACCTTGTTGATGTAGATCCGTCATACAGATGTTAACCCTTGATCAGTGGTCAATTTCTGACCATAGGACCACTGTTGTCTGACTACTTAACTCAGTGACCAGAAGTTGTCTAAAGTTTCCATCATTGCCGTTTAGCGAACGTATTTGTACCTACACCAGCATACTGAGATTGGCTCGAGGGCAGGGGAGACAGTTAACATTTGTGCAAACACTAGTCAGAAACCATAATACTTATAAAAAAGATCAAATGGCCAATGCATGGGCATCAAAAATACTATATCTAACCTGCCGATGCTGCAGAACCGATACTTGTCCACATTGGTAGCGTTATGTACATCAGCACCTGTACTCAAAAGCTTCTCAGCACAAGAGGCGCTGACCTAGCTATCAGATCCTGCCAGTAAATCCATAAAGACAGCTACACCTTGTAATTGCATATTATATTACAGGTTCCCAAACTAGGCACTTCTGCCCACCTACATGCCTCATCATTTTATAAGTAGTTAAACACCAAGGCATCATTCCCCAATCTAGTCCCAGAACCCCCTACTTAATATTTGTCCTAATGCAGCATGGTGAAACTCCAAAGAAACATGCCCAGAGTAAGCACCTCCAAACAGAACTGATCCACTGAACTAAAGCATCCATTAATCTCTGATCATTTACTCACACTGCACAAGAGAACACGTTTTAAACATTTTATTGGAGGTATTAACAAAAAGATGCTGAGCTGAGAAGTATGGAATGTCCAGAGTTTGCAAGTCCATCAAGACCAAGAACCAACTGGGCAGCCAGGAAGAGGACACTTCTTCCGTCAAGGTGATGGCTGGCTTGGATGGATGTCGTGTAGACAGCTTCTTCTTAGGCGAAGGATGAACAGCACCTCTCCAGTTGGTCTCTGCAAGACTCACTGAGGGAAATCCAAGATGATCAGGATCCCAGCTACAGCAGACAGGGTGCTGTTTACTTGGACCTCTGCCTCATCTTTCTCCTTTTACGCTTCAGCCTACCAAAAAAAACCCCAACAGGAACCATAAGTTTTTGTGCAAATAAACAGGCTGAAGAAATGGACAGTCAAGAACAAGGGCTACATACCTGCGCATGCGCTTCTTTCTCCACTGAAGGGAAAAAAAACAAAAAAAAGGACACTTTAGGACATGCAGTACAGGACAAGACTTTATGCAGACACTTAAAGCTTTAGTTCCCACCTAGGCAATCAAACATCAGGAATACTCAAACCAGCACAAGGTATGTGCCTCACTAATGTTTACTGTAAGTATTTAAAAGAATAGTTCATGAAATCTACTCCACTTTCACCCCTCTTAGATGTCAACCAATGCATGGGACACAATTTGCTTCTTTAGTTCTGTACTGAAGCTACAAGGTAAATTTTGGGCAAACTTGTTAGCCACATCAGACTCAGTTCTGGTGGAAAAAACTGCTCAGAAGCCAAAGCTTCAGATGCATAACATGCCTTGGCTAACTACATGTGGGGTAGGAAGAAAAGTGCCTTCAGCAAACCATTTCTTTAAAAGGGGGAACTCCCGACTTTTCTTTTTTTAAATTCCACAAAGTACATCCTTTTTAGCTTTGGTGATGGGACCAGATGTCTTGAGTTAACACCTAAAAAGTTACCCCAAAGTTATTACATGTTGTTAGATATGCTGCCTGATGTCTGACAGTTCTAATGTGATAAATTTTGGCTTAATTTTCTAACCCATTCTAACCCTGTAAACAAAATAGACCCTGAAGAAAATGTCAAGTCGAACCTGAAGTTAACACTGCAGATAAAAACTCGTACGTGTAGAATCGCTGGTAGTTTGGGATGGTAAATAAAACGACTGTTGTAGACAGTACCCCTGGTTCCCATCACCATCACTTAAGAAGTCAGTCTGTAGGTTTTCTTACACTTAACCACGTCACATCTAACCACTGAGTCTTAACGTTTAAGACAGAATCAAAACCAATACTGAATCCAAAAACTTTGAAAAATTGGTGGAGCTTCCCTTTAAGCTAAAAACAGGCTTTAATTACGAATACGACGTAATATCCACACGCTAGTTAGCCATAGCACTCTCACGCTTCGTCGTAACATTTCCGAAATAAGCCTGTCTGCTTCAGTAGCCGTAGTGTTAATCAAATCTAGACAACAGCAAAGCAAACGTGCAGCAACTGTTAGGCCTACCTGCTACAGCGCGCGCCTGAGAATAGATAAATGCTAATGCTAACGAGCAAGCATGGCTAGCAGCAGCATGGTCAACACCAACTTTAATACCCCGTCTACCGTTTCCAGACGTTTAAAAACGTACATGAAAAGCTCAAGCTTTGTGTGCTCGGCACGTGAACTGGTGTTAACTGTAGTTTCGAAACGGTGGCGACTAATTTTCCTTAAGTCAAACTGCCGACCCTCCGCCATTTTCTTGCTCTTACAGAAAAACCTGCACCTTCACCAAGAAGCTGTTTGTGGAAAGGCTTGAAGACAACAAGACTCAGTACTCAGTCCTTAGATCCGTCACTACCTTTACACAGGAACGTAGTGCAACTGTAAAACCGTTAACATTTTAGCCGCAGCTAGTCTCTTTAGCGTCCAGGGTGGTGAGCTCGGTTAGCCGCATTGTTCCTAGCAGACAAGCTACCTGTAAAAACGTACAAATATCGACAGTAAAGCATCTACTTACCTTCGCTCTCATGTTGGAAGCGTTTCTGTAAGGAGAGAAAAGTTGAAAATATTAATGGATGGCGCTTAAACAGTCGTGATTAGTTTGGATTGTTCCAGCTTATCCCAACCCCTCAGAGAAGAACAGCTCTCCTCACCTCCACAAGCGAAGCAACGACTTCAAGAGGGCGTCATAGCGCGAAGCGCGAGCTTTTATACACCTTCATTGCGTCACAACGCGTACCACCGGCGGGAGTTTTGGGTAATGTAGTCCGCAGGGGTCACGTTTTCACCCGAGGCACTGAGAACAGCAAAAATCAGACGAGTCTTTAGTTACATAATAATAATACATTTATTTTACTGTTCTGTTTACAATGTTTAATTAGGTGAAACATAAATTTTGAAAAGCCTTTTTTTTTTATAAAAAACATTTACTGAAGTGTAGCCTAGATTGATCTGTGACTTTAGATCAGACACGCTCAACTATATATGGTCGTGTAGGGCCACGAGTTTTAGCAGTTATGTGAGCAGGAAAATAACCAAACTGTGCAGGACTGCAGCCATCTGAGACCGGAGAGCCCAACCCTGTCTTGGATCGATTAGTCTACCATTCGGAAGTAAAACAGAAAAAATTTCAGGCAAATTTCAAGTTACATGACAGTGCTGTGAAAACAGTAAATAATATTTGGAGAAATATCAATGAAGACAGTGTTTCAGTTCTTGTACCACTGGATTCAGCTGTGGATTTAGTGCCTCTGGGGGGGAAAGACAGGAACTGGGTTCCCTGGATGCACATTTTTAATTTAGACTTTAGTGTCTTGATACTGTTTACAGTACAAAAATGTCTTGCCAAATGAAATTTGGGATTTCTGTAAGAATATTATAACAGTATTAAACTTATTTCTAGAATTTTTTACTTTGGGAAATAATTTTTTACATTAAGTGAATTTATCTCACTATTTTGGCAGATCTTTTTTGTTCTTGTTGCTGTTTTAAGAAATGTGCTTGAAATGAGCGAAAGCATTTGCCAATATTGTAAGATAATATGGTTGCACTGATTTTTTAATAAAAGCTAAAGTAAAAAAGTTTATGTATTTTGGAATAGGTATAGATATACTGTACATTTGCACATACAGTATATCTAATTTGTATTTGTATGGGGCCCTTGGCTCATTGGGGCCCTAGGCTGCTGCCTACTTTTGCATAGTGCAAAGACCCCACTGCCTGGATTTAAGTGCTGCGTTTCACACACGAATCACATAGTTCTGCACTTTCACTCTCAATAACCAAATGTCTGTCCTAAAGATTTTTTTTGTGGAAAAACATTTAAAACTCTAACAAGTTTGCCAGCTAAGGCTATATGTAGACTAACGTATATGCATAAATGCTAACAAATTCGGCAGAAAAATGTTTAGCGGAAGCTTTTTTTCCCAGGAAAAATAATGTATTTACACATAAATTTAGTGTGACAGATTTCCTTCACATGCCTCTTACAACAGACACAATAGCAAAAAACATAAATAGCATAATGGAGAGGTACAGTTGGACGGAGGAGACAAGAACATTTTTAAAAAGAAATGCTGCCACTTTTCAGATCTTAGAAAGATGTCTAGAAATATGGAAGCATATCAGTAGTGACATTAAAACGAAAATGTCATATGTAAAATAGCAGTGTATTTGTATGTTTGCATATATGTAAGGTAGAAATGTCATGAAATGAAATGTCAAAGCTAGTACACTAAATGGCAAAAAAAAAAATGGCCATATTAAATATGAATTTTCATTTTGAGTTCAACGTTGCATAAATGAGTGAAAAATTTAAATGCAAACAAACAAATGTATTGCCACTTTACATAATACGTTTTCATTTTAGTTTCGCTACTGACATGCTTCCATACACCTGGACCAATTTTGATAATACAAGAAAAGAAAGGTCATTAAATCCCTGTACAAGCTAGTTATAGTGCTAATCAAACACTTTTCTGATTACCATGGATTACCACATTGCATGTACATGATTATTTACCAGTAAGTACAATTTTGTTTCATAAGGCCTCATGGCCACTAACTCCTCAGCCAAATAACAGACTGTGAATGGTTATATAGTGTTTGTGGACAGAGCAATAATATTCCAATTTTATCTCACTCTCTGACCTCAGTTGGGCAGTTCAGGTAATTAGTCCCAACAGGAATAGTCAAACAGTGCTACAGCTGCCCCTAGCCTGCAGTTTACTAACACAGGGTTAGATCTGTTGTACACAATTGTTTAAGACCTTTTATTAGTCATGGATATAAGAAGTCATAACCTCACATACACACTCACTGGTCACTTTGTGCCTTCTATTTACACTGATTGACAGCACTTCCCACATGGGTGCACTTTGTAGTTCTACAATTACAGATTGTAGTTCATGTTTCTCTGTATAATTTGTTAATCCCCCTTTATACACTTCAGAAGGACAGCAGTACAACACCATAGCGTAACAGCAAATAAAGTAAACTTAGAAATCAGACGATGAACGCTGTATTGGCCAATTTCATTTATTCATTTTACAATCGTAAAAAATGGCAGGATCATTTGGCTTTTAAGGTCAGACACAGGTCAGCTGCAAGGATAACACAAATGCCAAGTGTCGGTTTCTCATAACTGGCAAGTATAAAATGAATAATGAATTCTGTTTGACAGTAGCAAGACCAGACTACATCACAATCCAGCTAATAACACTTCCAATGTAGTTGCTTTCTTAAATCTACATTGCTGTGAAGCAGAGATCATACCAAAGTTTGAGCAGTTTTACATCTAAATACAAACAAGAACAGTTTTTCCCAATAGGCCAGTCACGCATTACAAAATGAAATCTGAAACAGGAGTCTCAGTTCTAGAGAAATAACTGGCACACTGCAGTAATGATACTTCGACAGTGCCGCCACTTTACTTTTATTTTCTGTGATTGCTTTTACAGTGACAGTTTGTTAAATAAGAGGGGCAAACGCCCCCACCCCCAACCAATACACACCTCCTGTAAACACAAGCGGTCAGTTTGTATCTAGCACCTCCTTGTCTGTAACCTCCTCTAGAGAGGCCTACCTTGAGGACAACCAGCCTGCATGAAGTTTGGGAACACAGATAAAGTGTGAACCCTATAGCTGTGTTAATATAGCTAACACGGAGGTATTTAGACAGATAGATGGCTAGGCCAGAAGGCTTCTCAGTGGGGCACGTCAGGACTGGCTTTGACGATTCTGTTCTTTGGGTTGTTCGCAGGACGTCTTTCTCTGTCGGTCAGTATAGCTGGCATTAGGGGCAGGAGGGGGCTACTTGGCTGTCTCGTTCTCCTCCTCCATCGGCTGTCCTGTGGCATTCTCCACTGTCTTGGAGGCCTAGAAACAACGGGCAAGTATAAAAAAAAAAATACAAATCTTTACAAATGCAAATGTTCTTTTAGAGATTCTTTACAGACCTCTGTAGCACCAACCTCAACTAAGAGTTGACCCAAAGTCTTTTTTCTGACCCAAATTGTTTTCTTTTTTTTTGTTTGTAGTGTTAACATTCCACCTTCAATTCAAAGTGACCCACAGAGACACAGAGATGTTACATATAAATAAATAATTTTAGATGCTTAGACTCAGCCATTCAGGTAACATTAAAGGGCTACAGTTAGCTTGTTTTGTACTGTATGTATGGTGTGTTATATGGCCTTATTTGTGGCATAGCAGTGAAACTAATACCTTAGGAAGAATTCCAACTAGTTTACTATTGTTCTCTCCATGAGCATTTCACTGCTTGTCAACCCACACCACTGATATGCTGACTGATGCTGAATCTTAATATGACCATACAACATGAACTAACATGGTAAAAAAAAATAAAATAAAAAAAGGTCCATTTTGATTTCAGCTTGAGATTACAGACTTTCGTTGGGGTCGAAATGGTAACTAACCTTCTTTTTCTTTTTCTTTTGTGCCTTCCGGCTGGCTGAGCTTTGCAGCAAGATCTGTAGAAAGCAAAAAGAGACACCATAAACCAACATAAAATGTCATACCGCTTTCATTAATACCAAAAAATACAATGCTGGATGACAATGCAACATCATGAGACACCTTTGAACCCTATTAGCTTCCGCCACCACTTACCTTGAGCTCAGGATCCTGCACCTCATGCTCAGACTTGTAGAACTCCGGCTCAAAAGGGCCGCTGGTGATCCTCAGGGGGCCATTGGCCATTAGAAGCACGGTGAATTTAAACTGTGCAACATATTCGCCTAAGGAGAGAGAAAATTGATTGTGGTCTTCATGCTTGGATGGCCTTTCTACGAATCACAGAGCAAAAACTGCATTACTTTGCTGATGACTCACCTTCCTTCTCATGCAGGACATTGAAGGGCTGCAGCAGCTCGTGCTTGGCACATTCTACCACTCCCAACCGAGCCTTGCTCTCATCCTCAAATGCCCTGAAATAGTGAGAGATAGAGTGAATGAGAGATAGAGTGTGAGAGAGGAAGAGAGAACAGTCAAAAGGTGAAAGACAGTAATGATTTATGAGTCCTATGTAAGACAGTATGGATAAATTGGATTAGGTTTGTGCCAGATATAGTATTTCTCATTAGAGAAGGACACTAGTTGCAAATAAAAGGCAGGAAAGAAAACCTGCCCTTGGATGCTAATAAGTCCAAAGTGAAAAAATATCTTGAGGAAGGACAAAACTGAGCAATTTCAGATGCCTTTGTAGAATGATGAATAAACCTTTACTCTGTCAAAGCTGACAAGCATACAACAGCTAGCACACTGGGATTTAGGTTTGAGTCCCAGCTGTGCCATGTGCTGTCATGGCATGAAATGAGACATTATGTTAGCCTATGATGGCTCTTTCATGCATTCTGAGACCATCCAGAATGGGAAAATGAATGAATTAAATTCTTCAAAGCTCAAGTATACCTAAGGGTGAAGGGCATGGCGTCAAAGCGTCTCTCCACCTCACTGAAAAACGCCCTCGAGGTCTTCATCTTCAGCCCATACTGCTTGCTCGGGTCCCGTTTGTAAACAGTGGTCCTCTGTCCTGAGTCTCTAGCCTGATTAAAGAGGAAAACATTTTCCAGTGTTAGAATCATGAACTTAGACAAACTTTACAGAGATATCAGACACTGAAATTACTGGAGCTCACCTTCCCCTCTCCAGTGCTGACCAGCACGTCCACCGCATACACTTCATGCACCTCAAACTCTGCCTTCTCATGATCCTTCCTGAACAAAGAACGACCGTTTAATGTAAATGTGACACTCATACAACAATTCAACCATTAGACTATCATGGCTAATAAGAATTGAAGTTCACTCTTTATCCTGATCACCAAAGGAAGTGTTGGATTATGTTAACATTAGGATTAGATCGAGTTAGGTTGAGGGTTAAACCAGAAACATGCTGCCTGCAAGTATGCAAATGCTTTGAGCTACACAAGTACAGTTTTAATGCTTTGCTAGCACAAGTTGCATTCTGAGCATTGCAGCAAGGGGTGCTATAGCATCAGCCAAGGCTGGCAAAACTGTATCACCTGCAGGCTTTGTCTAGTCAACTCATGGCTGACCTGGTTTACTCATGTAAACATTGATACATTGATACCTTTTCATTGGAATAAAACAAGTAAAACAGCAGTGTCTACTATCTATATGCTTAACTGTTGTGGCTATTGGAATAACAGTTTATACCATTTACATTCTGATTTGTCCTATATTGCCCCTTTGGGTAATGAGCATTTCAAGTGCCACCGTAACATGAGAATACATGTTGAGTCTACACCACAGCAGGACTGTGCTTTTACAATTTGTTGGCCAGGTGTTGTTCATTTGTGTTCACATGCTGATTACGTCTCTCTAATTACTGTTGGGTACAGTAAATTCAATAGATACTTAGCTGAATGTAAGTTAAACGCTCTGCATATGCGTGTGTTTGTGCGCATGTTAAACTGGCTACATCTACCAGGATTTTGTCTGTTCCATTCTGATTGGATTTCTGCATGTCCAAGTGTGTACACACTTCTGTTTCCCAGGTTTATTCAGTTCGATAGGCAACTTTTGCAAGCAGTTGCCCAGTCTGTGTGTCATGATGAGGATTTTGGAGCAGGATAAAAGTTGCTAGATTGAAAAAAGTTTGTGACTGTCACAGCATCTCATGTTTCAAATTTATAAGAGAAAATTTATATAGATAGTATATAGAAAAAGGTGTCCCGTGGCCATACTTTGGACAATCCATCAGCATAATGCATACGATCAGTCAGGGCCAGCTATAGCTTCCAAATCAAGATATCAAGAGACAGTCAGTTTGATCAGAGGTGTTGATCCATACCAAGTTATCTTTGAATCCTGACTATGTGTTATTACACGCAAGAATATATCCAGGCATCTATAAGTAACTTGTAAGTTCTGCATCAGTGTACACACTGCAAAAGCGTCAAGAATACAAATCAGGGTTGGATTCTATAATTACTGGGTCTGTGGAAGGGTCAGCGATACTCTTCCACACCTAACCGTCCTTCACCTAACCGTCTACCTGCGTCAGACTAATGAGAGCAGACTTTGGTAATGTTATGAGGAGATGGCTGAACGTTTTTCCTGTTTTTTCTCCCAGTCCAAAGACTTCTCCTTCACTGGCTTCAGCTCTTCAGCCTGTTTCC
Source organism: Colossoma macropomum (assembly GCF_904425465.1). Lineage (NCBI taxonomy): Eukaryota > Metazoa > Chordata > Actinopteri > Characiformes > Serrasalmidae > Colossoma > Colossoma macropomum. The sequence continues at coordinate 28,559,022 of NW_023494802.1, read as the reverse complement.
CCCTACAGCGCTGGACAACTAGGATGCTATAAAAGCTTCTTGTGTTTTGTTTTTTGTTGCTGTTGTTACTACAGCCATGAAGATAGAATACATTAGATTAGAAAAAGTGTTACTGGATGAAAAACTGCCAGCCACTAATTTAAAGCACCTGTCAGCTATGTTACCATAGAAGATTTGATTTAGAACAACCTACTCCCATTAAATGCAGAGCACAGCTCTGCATTAATATCATCCAGTACACAGAACATCCCTCCTCACCTTTGCTGTTCTGTGGGGTTCTGAATGATGGTCTTCTCACCATCAATGACGTGCTGCTTCAGCTGATGGGACAGCATGCCTGTGTAGAAAGACAGAAGGAGCACTGATAAGACTGATGAGACCAACGAGGCGCTTTTCACGCCGCATCAGCGCCTGGCGGCCCAGTTTAATGTGAGCGGAGCTTATTGAGGTGCGCCTCACCCTCGATGGCTGTGCACTTGAAGGACTGAGTGATCTTGTTCCAGGCCTCAGTGACCTGAGTGTTCTGAAAGAGAGACAGAAAACAATCCACCAGTCTGACAGAGAAAATTAACAACCATGTAACAAAGAACAGGAGTAGACACACTAATACTCTATGAGTCAGCTTGTGAATCTCAGAAGAGCCTTCTGAGGTGAATTAGAATGAAATGTAAAAAGAACGCAAATTACATTATTTCAGTGTTGCACTTGCTTAGTGTAATGGAATACAAAGCAAGGGCCAATTCTACTCCCAAAGGGAGGTTTTCTTATTTCTTTTGGTTTTCCTTTGTCAGCGTACTTTTTTGTGATTCATGCTGTGCTTTTCTTGGATTTCACTCATGTTTTCTATATTTCCCTCTTTCTTGTTTTCTTTTGTTTCACCTTTGTGATATTACTGTGCATCACTGTTAAATTTTGATGCTTTGACTATAATAAATAAAGCATTTTTTTTTTTATTCCTAGGAGCTCTAAACTTTAACCACTGCATGACCCAGACCAGACGAGTTATATGGCCATGACTCTTCCAAATTAACTAGCTTGGTTTTTCTGTCAGGACACTTCAGAAAGCGGATGATTTAGAGTCAGTCTCTTCCATGAATTGTGAAGAACTGCTTTTAGATCAATAATACCACGTTCTACCTGAGCCCCCTCACCTGGTTCCCAGGCTTAACCAGTCGCAGAGCTGCCTCAGCACAAAGGTAAGCCGCTTTGATCACATCTGCCTTCCGCCCTGTCACTGGAGCTTCCTGAATTAAGAGCAAAATACAGTCACATAAAAACAACATAGTCATTAAGGATTGACCTGCTTAAACATGCCTACTAAACCTAGTAACAACCTGTTGAGCTGAATCAGATATATTAGAGCAGGGATAATAAACTGTGATGGACTAAAACCCTGTTATGAGACGCAATACGCTCCTGTGGTAATCAAAGTAGGCTTTCACATCAGTTACTTTGATTACTTCATATACTCATAAAGCACTAAAATACACTGTGTGTTTTTGTCACATTGGATGCCAGTGGTTACTAGCTAGAAATTGTACATAACTCAATATTCGTGCTATATTGTGCTGTCTACGTCCATAATTGGACTATCAAATAGATATATAAGTTGTAGCATGAGCATTGCACTAGTACAAACTTACATGAGGAATCAGCCAATTAAAACCCCTTTGAAAGAGTTGATAGCTAATAGCTACACTCAAAGTTTATTAGCTGCAAGTTATACTAACTTATTCCTTACTGGCTAAAACAAAGGGAAAACGCATTGCGGAGCAGTTTAGGTTTGCTGGCATGCCATGTCTCTTCTGATGTAAAAATCAGCGTAAAGCCCTCCAGCAACGTAGCTGGATGCCACTAGTTTAAATAAAATTGCGTCACTTGTTTAAATGCTATTTGGAGCAAGATTTTAGCCTGGTCTATAAAAGGTGGGACACAAAGTCAATAAAGATCTCAAACTCAAACGATAACAACAGCTGTGACTGTTGGCACAGGGAGGCTACATGTGCAGTGGACAGGCATTCCCACACTGAACCTAGCTGACCAGCACACTCCTGTGGACACCTATTTTTTTATCAAAAGGAACACTATTGAAACCAAAAGAGAAACAAACCTTGGTCGCACCAACAACAAGGCTGTGAGCTACATTGGAGATGAATCCATCCACATGTACTCCAAGATCACTGCACAAACAGGTAAAGAGATAAACCTTCACATACAAGTTCATAAAACCAGGCTTATGTAATTAAAATAGCCTAAAAAAAAAAAGAATGGATCTAAAAAAAAAGAGCAGAGCCTTACATTTTAACCAAGTCGCCTTCTTGCAGTGTGTAATCAGGATCACTCTTCAGAGGAGAGAAGTGGCACACACAGTTGTTGACGGACACACATGTTGGGAATGCAATCCCTGTGACACAGAAACACAACTTTCTTGAAAATCACTGATTATCCAAGAATAAAAAAGCAGGGCAGGGTTTCCCAAAAGCATCTTAGCACAAAGATGATTCTTAAACAGTAGAGCAAGTATCACACTGAACACTCTCTCTATCTGTTAAGATTATCTTAATACTAAAATGCTTTTTGGGCCCTAACAGGTCACTATAATCATGCCATGTGAATTGATCAAACACACCAAGCAAGCTGCTGGCTTACCTTTCTTTATATCCTTCTCCTTTTTGAACACCTTGCTGGTCTCAGTGGTGATGAGAGCATCTCCTTTCTCGCACAGACTGACCACGGACACTCCAGGCTTGGCTGCCTCCACTACGGCCCGCAAAGCCTCTGGGGGGTGGGGGGAGAATAGGAGGGTGAAGGAGACAGACAGAGAGCGAGAGTAAGAAACACACATCCCACACAAATGAGTTATTATGGACAAGGAACATGAACATCTTTCAGTACACGTCCTGTACTGAGCCAGGTGATGAGGTCAAACACTGCCCACACAAGTTTAAAATGGCGGTTATGTCAAGCAAGCCATAACTTACAAAGGCAGAAACAGTTCAAGAGCTGGACAGTATTTAGAAAATTCAACAACCAAATATTCCCAACATCAAAATATTATATGATCATTAAGTGTGTTAATAAAATTAATAAACCCATGTTTTTTTTTTTTATTTGAAACACCCTACTTAAGTTTTTGCCAGTCAAAAAAACAAAAAAAAACAATTAATAATGAAATTAATATTTTCCCACATAATGTACGCAGTGTAAGTTTTTAAATCTCAAAAATACAACAGGTGAATACCAATATAGTATAGTGCCAATACATAACAGCAAATAACGTTTCCTCCTTTTGTGTGGAAAATAAAGTAAAAAGTGTAAACTTTCACCCTCAAACATGTTATAGTTTTAAAGACAGTCTAACTCCTCATTTCATGTGGAAACACCAATAACATTATTCCTAAGTGTATCTAGCTGTGACGAAGCTTAAATCGGCTTCCTATTCGAATTTTCCCGTTCCACCTTAAATGGTGCAGCACTTCCATTCTGGCGCCTCAGCCTCAGGCGACAGATTGTAACCGCTGCATCATTTAAGGTGGAACGGGAAAATTCGAACAAGAATCTGGAGAATAGGAAGGCAACTTGAGCCTAGTCTGCGAGCCTAAAACCCCATTCATTCCCTGTGATAACACAAAAGCGTAAACAGGCGGGAACGATAACCGAGCTGACTAAAAATACGTTACATTCTGGCATTATTATCATACCCGTATGTCTGGCCATAACTTAAGTGTACGTATTTCACATATATTTACTTTAACTTATTTACAGTGAGTTCAGTGTTTGTGTGAAGAACATGGCCAGCCCGCTCTGCTCTCTTCACATGCACACTCACACACACGCTACGCCGCGCCATGGAGCTCAGCTAACATGAACCTGCTAGCTGACACGTTTTAAGAGAATTATACACGCCGTATGAACACATCAAAACGGGATTATATTCTGCTGATAAAAAGCAGGGAATTCCAAAATCAAAAACTGCCAGTGACCGTCCTCTTTCTAACTAATCTGTCCTGCTGGTAGCGAACAGACAGACACGCACACATGGCCGTGCAGGCGCTAAGTTACAGTCTGAGACTCGCTTCACATCGAGCAGCTTCACCTCCAGCTTCAGTCACACTTACGGTTCGCTATGTCAGCGCCCATTTTGTATTTGGTGACGACCAGGTCGTCGGCGATGGTCTGCTCCTGCTGCTCGTCGTCTCCTGACATTTCTTCGGTCGGTTGTTGTACGGCGAGGAACTTTTCTCTCTGGGCTCTAACCACGCTACATTCACACACTCGCGATGTCCGACTCGCGAATGAATCACTCTTATGAGTCGGTTCCTCTCAGAAGATGGATCAAGCTGATTCACAATGCCGACTGAATCAAGCTGCATCCAAAACCACGTAACGTTACTACTGTATTACAAAAACTAGACCAATTAATGGACTTCTGTCGGTCGTGTACTATTTAGTACTATTTTATTATTTAGTCTGGTAGTATGCGGTTTTGGACGAAAGTGTTTTTGTAGCATCTACCCATTATTTACAACATACCTTACCTAATAAAGTACGAACAATGATATTTCAAACATTAAATGAAAATTTCTAACTAAAACTACAATGTATGTTTATTATGTTATGATGTATTCTGCAGCACACATTACACAAAGCCTAAATATGATCGAAAGGGTGAAGAAAATAAAAGCTCATCATATCAGCATCTGAATATTAACCTACTCTGTGTATATGTAATAAATACATTAACGTTACTCAAATTGACTAATTTGTTCTTCTGTTTATTATTGTTTTCCCTCAAAAACTCATTCTGTTCAAAATAAAGTTGAACAACATGAGTCAAAGTTAAACAGCCTCGTCTGTTTGACAGAATTCACGATTTTATATTCTTTTGAAGATGTTGTTCATCATTGTTTTCTCACTACAATACCCAGCATGCATTACGCAAATATATCCTACAACCGCTGGGCATGCCTGTGGTGACAACAAATCCTGACTGCTAGCCTAGCCTTGCTTATAAATACAACCTTACTAACTCACTAACTCTTACCTCGACCACTGAAGAAAATCACAAAGAAAACAGCGACTCTGTCTTTATTCAGCACAAAACTGAGACAAGTTTTTCCCCTTTTAGCCAAAACTAAAAGCGGAAGTAAGGGGACTAGATAGGTAAGTTAGCTAGTGTTAGCTAGGAAGCTATGCTGCGAACTTTAGCTTTTAGCTTGCTGTCCTCCTCGCCTGACTCGTTGTTTCTGTGGTAAACCAGTCTCTCATTTTGATGATGATTTGAAGGTAGTTACTACACTTATATGCCTGTTAGCAGTGACGACGGCTAAAACACCAAGAAAAACAGCCCCCAAAATCCACCCCAAAGTGGCCAGTTTTTCAGAAGTCCCTCCCACCTTCAAAATGCATCGTCAGAAGGGGCATTTCCTACTCTTTAAAATCTCACTCTAGAAGCTGCTGTGGCACCGCTGTATGATACAAGCATGTTTCCAGCAGAGGTAGCAATGGTTAAATTTTTTATTTTGACTCGAGTGTCCCTTTAACCTCGTATCTATCCACATATTACCATTACAAAGAATAGCCTCCTTGATTACATTTTTTCTGTTGTGCGTTTGTGCTTTGTACATCCAGAGTCTGGTTCCGTTGGTGAGTAGAAGCAGCCACAGACTCGCTCGCTCAACTGAATCTCTTTGCACTATGAAGTGATCAGAGAGTCAGCTTGACCTTTGAATCAGTGACTCGTTGAATCGGAGGTTCCAGTCAACGAACCTGAAGAATCGGTTCAGTAAACTGAATAGAGCTTCCATCTATCGCTCACTACCAACCCAAGATGGCTGCGCCCTGTACGCATTTTCAAAATATAAGTACTTCCAGAGTGGATGGTCGAAGGTCGATGTTCAACCTTGACTCATGTCGTTCGACTTTATTTTGAACTTTATTTTATTTACTTTCTGAGTTTTGAGGGGAAATACTACTACTACTACTACTACTACTACTAATAATAATAATAATAATAATAAACAGTAGGACAAATCAGTCAAATCAGTAATGAATTTATTACATATACACAGAGTATGTTTAGATTCAGACGCTGACATTTTCTTCACCATTTCCATCACATTTAGGCTTTGTATCAAAACTAAAATATGACATTTGAGGTTTAAAACACTATACAAATTTTATATTTTATTGACACATTCACAAAGTATATTGAATACAGAAAATATTCATACTTTCCAAGAATATGAAGTGTAAATATAAAATATATACAAACATTGTATAAAACTTCAAAAGAAAGACTGAACTTCATGCTCAGGATCCTGTCAATTGGCCCTCACTTGTGACCCTTTCGTCTTCTTATTCATGGAAATTTTGGGCCCAGTTGCAGTATTAGCACCCAATGCTTGCATTGTTGATACAGCTTGACACCACTGATCATGAATTATTTAAAATGTCCTGAGAACCCTGGTGAATAAACCAGCTGCTACAGTTCATTGCTCATGTTTTAACTGCTCTTCTATAGTCAGTCAGTATCTGTAGAGTTACGTGCATACAGCATCAGGTTTGTGGAACAGTCTACTGTGCCAGTAGTCAGGGTTGTCAAAAGACGTGTTGTCATTTTTCTCATCTACTCCAGCACACCCACCCCTAAAGGCCCTAAGATTGGCTGAATGTGCCACTTCTCCTGACAGTTTCCTCCCTTTTGCTGGGATGTTCTGATACTCCACCCGATCTCTTGATATATGAACATTCCCACACACACCCATATCCTCATACTCATCTGGCTGACAGTTGACAGTATTGTTCTCATTCGCCTTGCAGCTTATTTCCTTGGTTGAGTTCATCTCCAGTGCAGGTAGCTTGCAAGTGTTCTGATAAACTTCATCTTCTGTGGGCTCTTTCTTTTCCTTGCATGTACTGCTGGGGTTTTTGTCTTTCTCATCTGAGCTTGCTGTCCTCTGGACAGACTTTGGCTCTGTCGTTATATCCATGTATTCATACTCCACCACAGCCTGCTGTGGTGGTCTCTCATCTTGAGCGACTCCATCCTGAGCAGTGTCTTCAGAGGTCTCCTTTTCAGGCTGGTCTCCTTCATCATCTCTGGCTACAAGGACAGGTCTTTCCTGGCTTGCAGCCACATCTAGGCGGTCTTCACCATGAGAGTCAATACACTGTACAGGCTGTTGCGTTTGTATCAAACCCTCTTGTGGTGAGTGGTTGTCACTGCAAGTCAGAGGATCAGCATTGGCACCTTGCTTCCATGGTATGGTGGAGGTGTCAGTGCTGTCTCTGAGTAAGCGGGGGAGCACAATGGGCTGTTTGGTCATCAGCTCATACTCCTGCGGGGGGTCTGGGACTGAAGTTAAGGGCAACAGTTGACTCCTGGTGTTCCTCGATGCTCTGCTACGTGGAAGACTAGATCTGGAACTAGATCGAGCCACCAGACCATCTATAGGAAAGGAAACAAAAAAAAAACAGCGTTTTGAATTTGCATGCAGTTGCACAAATCCAGTTTTTTGCGTAGCTAAGTTTACAAATACAATCAATACAATCAATATGTTTTTTTTTCAGAGCTGTGTGAACACATTTTCATATATGGTCCTATATTGGATACATCTAATATGTGGCGAGGAGACTATAGGTCAGGTTTTTATTCGATCAGGTTTTTAAACTCACAAGGACTGAACTGAATACCCCCTCACACACATACTCTACACTCACACACACACACACACACTCCTCTTTTGATGCTCTGCTTGCACTATCTGGAACATTGCTGCTAACACTGTGTTTACACTTTGCTCAAGTACTGTGAATATCCTACCTAAGGAACTGCTGTGTTTACATATGTTATCTGACTGCATAAACTCACAGATCACAGCATGTTAAATAATCTTTGCACCTTATTCTCACTACCTCATGCCCAGAAATGAGTGCTGTGTCGGCGCTGCACTGTCCTGTCTGTTTACTGTGTCTAATGTCTGTTTTATCATATTTATTGTATTGTTTCTAGTTTAAATTTTTTGCACACTTACATCTGCACGTTTGCTCTTTGTACTGTCTATTTTGTTCCATGTTGCACCTTGTTGTTTCTGTAGGAACATAATTTCACTCCACTGTGTATTTGTACATAGATGGAATCACAATAAAAGCCTCTTGACTTGATTATAATGACATAATGTTCCTTTTTTTTCTCTGCACAGCACACTTCACTGCACATGCACATATCACTGTGGTCATTTAGTGTCGGAAGCGTGTTAGCAGTGACTAACTGCTAACTAAAATATGCATATGCACGCCCTTTCAAGCAGAGGTGTATTCACACTAATGATCAACATGTGTCATTTACAAACATAAAACGTCTATGCAGAAAGATCAAATTTGAAATTCAGAACTAAACAGTATGGCTTGAGATGTAAAAACCTTGAAAATCAAAATACAATAAAAGATGCTTCAAATCGATCATTCTGTGAGGACAATAACAACAAGGCTTCACCTCTTTCTGAGCTGTGGACACTTCTGGGCAGAACATATCCATCAGGGTCCTCCTCAGCCACCTGCAGCCCCGGTGAGAAGGGGTCAGATGCTACGGACACACAGTTGGATGTGTATGCACTGTCTCCTCGACTGTGCCCCCTGCGCAGGCTGCCTGTTTGAGAGATGATCTCCATGTCCAACATGGTGCCCCTGCCCTCTGAGCTTTCAGATGTGGTTCTCGCTGAACCCAGGCGTTTCCTTTGGGACCACAGCTGTCAAACACAGAAACAGCAGTTACTGACTGCAGTCCTATAATAATAATACTTTGAATCTAAGACATACTAATTTGCTAAAATACAGTTGATATACTAACATTGTTTTTGACTGTAATTAAGCATAGTTGTACAGCTATTTTGAGGCCAAAATTTTGCCTGTACTTTTGTCCAATTTTATAGATAATAGTATGTCATGTAGTTCCAGAAACCACAGATAAAGGTCTATTTGAACTTTGCTAACAACTTAGATATGCAGTTTATATATGCTAACTGGGGGCTAAGAACCTTATTACTTGTTAGCTACATTAGCCTCATAGCTCCAGTAAAAACCTAAATACACAATAGTCGCAGGACTATCACTTCAAGTTGATAGAACCATACCAGATCTTAACAGATCAGACCTGTGTCCTTCCAGAATCTTGTAGCAGTGAGTGTAAAGTATGTGATATATACTAAGTACCTGTCTGGAGTCATCCCCAGGGTTTGGGGTCATGGGCAGATATCCCCCTGGTACAGACTGGCCTGAGCCACTCTAAAAGGTGAGAGAAATAAATACCTTTTTTTAAAAAACACTGAACAATTGTACAACTTTCTCCGACCTACTAAAAAAGCACAACACCACTCAGATAATGCAGCACCAAATTCTCACCCTATAAGAGCCAATTCGCAGTCGGGAGTGGCTCCTCGATGGTGACAGGTGGAGCGGAGGAGTGGCAAACCCATCATCCAATACTTCATCATCATCGCTTCCCAGTTCAGCCTCCACCAACTTGGGCTCTCGTGAATGGATTTCATCTGCTGAAGTGCTATTTCGATCATTCTGTGTTGACAGACATGCTCACATAGTAAGTGTGATTGCAAACGTCTGGGGTTATAGTAAGTGTAGGAAAGTGCACTAATTTCTCACCTTGACAACAAGGTAACGGGGTGGATCCCTTGCCATTCTGGTAAACTCGTTTGCCAGCTCTTTAAAGGTAGGCCTAATGTTTTCATCAATCATCCAGCCTGAAAAGAAATACATGTTTTTTGCTTTGATTGATGCCCTCTTTTATTGATGTGCCTAATATTTATGTTCTCTGTTTATAAAGCGTCTTTAAGTTACTGAAAAGCCCTGGCACTATACAAATATAACTTATTATTATTGTAAGCTCCTGGATGTCTGATAGGGTATATGACTTACACTTGACCATAACCATATAGACGTCGATGGTGCAGATCTGCGGCTGAGCTAGTCGTTCTCCTTTCTCCAGCAGACTTGGCACATCATGGGGATGCATGGCTGCATAGGGCTCTGCTCCATGCGACATCATCTCCCATACTGTTACTCCTGCAGCAGCATAAACAAACATGAGCCCAGGACTGATCACAGAGATGCAAAGTTTAATTAATTTGATTATGTGTGTGATGTGATCCATAGTACAAAAGGTGCACAACAGATGCAGAGTCTTACCGTAACTCCAGACATCACTCTGATGAGTGTATCTCCTAAACAGGATACTCTCTAATGCCATCCATTTTATTGGAGTCTGAGAGCAAAAAGGGCCAACTGATATAAACTGTAATATGACATTATATAAATACACACACACACACACTTACTAAGCATCTACTCTCATTGTCCATTTTATCAGCTCCACTTGCCATACAGGTGCATTTTGTAGTTCTACAATTATAGACTGTAGTCCATCTGTTTCTCTGCTTGTGTTGTAAGCCCTCTTTTACTCTCTTCTTCAATAAATGGCCAGGACCAGGAGCAGGTGGTCCTGTGGAGGTCCTGACATGGTGTGGGTGTGTTGATTTGTGTTGCACTGGTACAAATGGATTAGACACAGCAGTGCTGCTGCAGTTTGTAAACACTGTCCACTCTATTAGACACTCCTACCCAGTTGGTCCACCTTGTAGATGTACAGTTTGTCCTGGTCATTCTCTAGTCCTTCATCAGTGGTCACAGGATGCTGCACCCAGGACACTTTTGGTTGGATATTTTTGGTTGGTGGACTATTCTCAGTCCAGCAGTGACACTGAAGTGTTTAAAAACTCCGGCAGCACTGCTGTGTCTGATCCACTTGTACCAGTGCAGCACAAACTAACATGCCACCACCATGTCAGTGTCATTGCAGTGCTGAGAATGATCTACCACGCAAATAATACCTGCTCTGTGGTGGTCCTGTGGGGGTCCTGGACAGGGTGAAAGGAGGCTAACAAGTATGCAGAAAACAGATGGACTACATTGACTAAATTGATAATGTTTGTTGAAACAAGGAGGTGTTCCTAATAAAATGCTCATTGAGTGTTTATTTATACACACATCTTCACACTGAGGCAATTTGGCTTATTACATCACATAATAGGTGGGAACAGTGTAACTAGTCAGTCAGCGGCTATGAGAAATCCGAGCAAGAATCTGGTGTGCTCCACTGAGAGCATAAAAAACTGAGCATGGGGTCTGCAAAATGCATTCCCATAACTACTGACTGACTAATGATCTGTTTCTACCCTGTGTGTGACATAATAAGCCCTTCTACAGCATCTTATTTAAAAACCACATGTTAACTGAAGAGGGGTAAGTGATCGATACCTTGTGTTCACTATAGACATATTTCTTATCATCTGGATACAGCAGGTCTGCAACACCGAAGTCTGAGATCTGCACAATGTAGTCACTTTTCAGCAGAACGTTCCGAGCAGCTAGATTCCTATGGACCATGCGGTGCTCTTCTAGATAGTACATACCCTGAAGCACAGACACACAGACACACACACACACACACACACACACACACACACACATACATTTCTGATCAAGATGAAAGTCACACTACAGCATTTAAACTAGCATTTTAATGACCTGTTCAAGACAAATGATGCCACCATCTGACTTTAAGAACCCTTCCTGTCCTTTTTAAGTGTATGTTCAAAGCAGCAGTAAAGACTGCTGTAAACAGTACTGTACTGTAAACCCCAGCCATCTGACCTAGCATTGCTAGCCAGTTTAACTCTGTTGAACTGATGGTTATATTGCTGATTAGCAATATTAATGACCACCCTTTGGTATCTCACCTTGGCTATCTGCACACACCAGTTGAGGAGGCGCTGGGGGTCCAGATTGTGCGTGTTTTGGCGGAGGTGCTGCAGCAGGGAACCCTGAGTGCTGAGTTGAGTTACCAGCTGCAGACTGGGCCCAGGACAGATTCCCAGTAGACGCACTATATATGGATGATCCAAACTGCCCATGGACAACATGTGCTGTGAGGCAGTGAGAGAGGAGCTGATATTAATAATATTATTAATTAATGGGTGCCATGGATCACTCTGTTTTGAGTCTGCAGTGACTGCCAGATACTGAGATGTGACAAAAAAGTTACACAATATAAAGATTTTTAGAGAACCTTTTTATAATGGGTAAAGGAGTCCCAGGACAATGTCTTCAGAACAGAAGCTTTATGAAAGGTATCGCATAAATGGGTTTCCTACAGACGTGCTGTAGAACTCCAAAATGACTCCAAAGTGCCCTGTAGATCTTTTTTCAATAATCAAGTATGAGCGAGTGTCTTACATCAGTAATCTCAGTGAACGTCTGGCGTCCGCTGCGGTCTTGGATGGTCTTTATAGCAACAGGGATCTTCACAGAGTCCCCTTCAGGAATCCAGGAACCCTGAGGATGAAGGAAAAGATTAGACGTAACCACAGACCAGAAACTGTGTTCATTTACAACTAAGCAAGGATAGAAAAAAAGACTACATAGTCTGATGACATACTGATACAAGGCAGCCCTACTTAGATTAGATTGTACTTTGCCTGTCTACTGTCTTGTGAAAAAGACTCCAAGGCCAGAGAAATGCAAGGCCACTACACACTGACATTCTTATGCTGTCAGTTTTAGAATGTTCCAGAATAAGAACTGATAAGGCAAATGAACCAGTAAGAATGATGGAGAACATCTGCCAACATTCACCAGGTATGGCTCACCAACATTTGTGTTTGTTGCGGAAAGTTAAGTCAGGGTGCTCTGGCCTTTTGATATACATAGAGCACACATACTTTAGCAGTGTGTGTTAATTTCAGACATGAATGTAGTTAGACCTTGTGCACAGAGCCAAAGACTCCAGATCCCAGAAGTTTTCCTTTGCGCAGTTCTGAAGGTCTGAAAATTCGAGCGTGAACCTTCGTCCCCTTCTCACCAGGATCCAGTGGCTCGATACACTGTGGAAGAAGAGAAGGTCAGGCTACAGGCAATACGCAAGGTCAGGCTATAGCCTTTTGAGTTTGCTGGCTATACATGTGTGTGCACTTTTGACTGCATTGAGTTACAAAACTGGTTGATCATCAAATCACCATCATAAAAATGTTTGATGTGTATGTTATGTAGATCACAGGATATAACTGCAAAACGTCCGCACTGCTTTCCGTCAAAGCATCATCTCAATGAAGAAAAATCTTCAAACTGTATTAATAACTGCAGCTTATTTCTAGCATCTATTCTCATGTATTTGAAGAGCATGGACTTAGACTCAACCTTTACAGATGAATCTGCCTCAGATGAATCTGCACACACTTGCCAATTGTCAAATCATCATTATTTTCCTGGACATGTGTAGTATATACATTGTCTAGGCATATTTCAAAATGTATGAATTTCTTTCTGCCTTTGATTTATCCAAAATTAAAATCACCAAACTGCTGTATAACTAAATGCATTTGACAATCAGCTTAGCTCAGGAAAGATGTAATTAAGATGAACTAAAAACTGTTAGCTGTGAGTCTGTGATGAAGCTGTACTGTCTCACCTCCCCGCTCTCCAGGTACCTCCTGAGCACCCGCTTGCGGCGGATGGCAAGGCCTCTGCGGTACAGCAGCGAGAGCAGCACCAATGCCAGACATAAGATTAAACCAGCCAGCACTCCACTCACTATGGCTGCAATATGTGGACTGAAACAGTGCCAAATAAGCCGGTGAGAGACAGAAGACAGTACATACAAAATTAACTAAGCAAATTCTGACAAGAAAATGTTATGGCTGCAACTTGTTTTTGTCATCACCAGAGGGAGCCACTGACCTGTCTGCTACTCTATCGGGGTTCACACAGTCTCTTAGAGTTGGACCAGTGCATCTGGAAGAAAAAGCAAACAACAAATCAGCACAATGTTAACCCTAGTGTTAATGTTAAAACACTGGAAATGTTAGCTCTTCAATGTTTCTATTGGTCTACTTTGCCATTAAAAATTCACATAAGGTAGAGGACAGTGAGCATTTTCAATTTTTTTCTCATGTTCAAGTTTTCTTATCTTATTATTAATACGTGTCAAACCATACAATGTACTGTTAAAAAAAGACTGAGATACAGAAAGTGTAGTGTAATAGGTTCCCCAGAAACTCTGGCCAATAATTCCTTTGTGCTCAGATGTGTTTTAAACTTTCTGTTTTTTAGACTTACTGGCCTTAAAAAGTAATCTAAACAGAACGCAGGTGATGGGGTATGATCATAGGCATACTGATTTATGTGAAATCCTTTTGTCATGCACACACTGTACAGGGACAAGACAACAGTGTGTCACTTCGCAGAATTTTACTAAAATGCACTGTAATAATCAGATCTACGGAGCCCTTAAAGGGCTGTGGTTTAAAAAAATGACACTGCATACCTTGCAATAATTTTGCGTTCCCTTGCAAATGTTTTGCGCTGCCCCAAAATAACATTGCATTCCCTCGCAAATGCAATGAATTTTGCAAGTGAATGCAAAACTGCAAAACGAGTAAGTATAAAAAGTTTGAGAGGCAATGCGAAATGATTGGGAACACAATGTTGTTGCAAAAAGTTTTCTTTCATAATGGTACTTAAGGGGCTCCATAATAGAGCTAGTAATAGATACTGAGTTTTTATGCCACTCACATAAAAAAACTTGGTCATTTGGAAGCAAAAACTTGGTCAGTCCCTTGCTCACTAACAAGACCAAAAGAAACTGTGTTTAGTTTTTAAAACAATGTGGTTAAAAATACAGTTTCCTCTGCTCTCCTGCACTCCTCAACACTGAAATGTTTAAAAAGTCTCAGCAACTTGGTAAGACTGACAGATTAGGTAGAAGCCCTCAGAATAGCATGTTGTGCTACTTGCAGTGACATATATTTGATTGTTCCAGCCCTAGTCTAGGCTAAATTGTGTTTGAGATAATATATGCACACTCTCACCCCCTTGTGCAGTTGATGTGGCAGGGCTCACATTGTCCTTTTGCGTTGGGGTACTTAAAGATGGCCTGGCCCCGCTCTCCATCCACTCCATTAGGACAGGAGGACACACAGTAAGGGCCATCCATCAGGTTAGAGCATGCCACACATTCATCTGCTCCCTTACAAACACACAAATAGAGAAAGAAAGAGGGTGGGGGTGGAAAGATATGAGTATTTCACCGAATATGGCAGTTCTGTCAGCACCTGCACTAAAGTAAACAGGTAAAACAGAAAACCTCTAAATCCAGTCAGTGTGTTAGTGACTCTAATTATGTAATAAGCAGATTGAAAGCCAAGAGGCAGCAAAGCCAGTTTGGCAGGCCTTTGCAGCATCACAGCGGCAGATATTACACAGAGAGTGTGTGGGTGGAATATTTTTTATTAAAAACACATTTGTTCCCAATGTTGTCATCATCCTCATCCCCATTGTCATCCTCATCCTCCTCATTATTATCTATCCATTTGTGCTCTGATTCTTTTTCTGGTTCAGCCCGAAGGCTGATTTGAAAAGGCATATGTTTACAGAACAAATGTATTGGTCAAACAAAGAGCAGATGACCACTAATTGCGAAAGAAACAACCTGCATCACAGTGTGGATCTAAACAGTGGAAAATCTACCGCTCTTAAGCGTGTGTGGAATCTGAATTATGGTCACCACATCAAAGGATAAATGGAGGCGGTCTTATTTCATCGACTACAAAGGGGACAGAAAGTGACTCGTATACTTTCAAAACTACAGTGTTCAATATCACAAGCATCACCTTCAAGCACTACCATTAAAGAAATCTACACTGTTCTTAAGTTGACAACAACAGATTTGATGCAGTATGAAACCGTTCATGGACAGGGAAAGGAGAAATCTGTTAGAGGAACACAAAAGGAGAACGAACAATGGTGTGAGTCATTCTGTGTAACTGGTATAAACTATTTGACCGGCAAATAATGAACTAATGATAATGAAAGAGTGAATGTTAAATACTTCTCCTCTGCAGGTAGCTTTCCCCTCCTGTGGTAGACACTCAGAATGACAGGCACGGCATTCACCCCCCTTCCCTTCAAACTCCCGTGTCTCCCTGTGAATACCCGCACATGCAGAGACGTGTTGATACAAAAAAAGATCAAGACATAAATATATTAATAACAGCATCTGAAATTAACTCGTTGCTGTAGCAGGTATATAATTTTTTTATCTGCCACTCTGAATTATTTTATGTGCCTAATGTGGAAAACAACAGACTCTTATGCCAGTATGTAATGTGAAACGATTAATTAGAGGTAACAGTTTTGCTTGAATACTAAACTTTACTAACTTTAATTTTGCTTTTTAAATAATGCTGACTTGTACTAGTGAATGGGAACACAACACTTACAGTAAGAGGAAATGATTTAAAGTCAATGTGAATTGGAAATCATGTATTATCCTTCCATATCGTGATATACTTCCAAGTGAGATGTGGCCTCTGAGCTAGTGTCTGCTCGATGATAGGTGGAGGTGGTGGAAGGAAGAGCCGAAAAATTATACTGCTGGTTAATATTACTTTTCCCTGCTCACTGGTGCATGGTGACACAATCAAAATTCAAAAGACATTTTAAAGGCAAGCAAAAGTCACTACACTTTGATCAAATACTATGGGAAAACAAGAATTTTGTCTTTTAAATGGTAAGATAAAATCAGTCATGTTCAATATGACCAGGAACATGAACCGACAGGTCAATTTTGAATTTAGTTGACTTTAAGGTTGCACTTGCGAAATCTAAATTTAGTCCACCATGAAACCAAAATGGACCTTTTATATTTTATCAGTTTCTCTGGTCTCTGGTCATATCAACCCTTTGAATCCTTAACCCTATCCCTTAGAATTAAAATAACTGCCAAAAGTCAATCGTTTTGTAAATTGCATTAAACTCCTGAGACTTCAGCAGAAAAGATGAGTGCTGAATGATTTTTTTTCTAAAACTAACTCTCAAAACTAAGCAAAACTACTCTACATAAGATCATCAAAGTCACTAGGTATGCATCGATACCGATACTGGTATTGGTCCGATACCATGCTTGTTTTCCCTGATACCAACACTCTGATACCTGCTGTGACGTAAGCTGAGTGTACACTGCCTCACTAATGAACAAATGCAGTGAAGGAGGCTCTGCTCACATGGAGAAGAGTTACTGACTCCATTACAATTGGACACAAAGCTGTTGGCATACACTGTGCGATTTTAGCCAGTTTTAAACACACAATCTCAACTGCCTCCCAATAAGGGTAGAGACACGTAGGCCAGCAAAATGGAGGCAGGGGTCAACAAGCTGACTTTGCTCTTTTTGACTTAGTAGAATTGCGAGGGATAAACATTAATATGTTAATTTTTTGTAAAATGGGTGCCTGGTTTTAGCTTCAGGGCTGTGCTAGCAGTGCTGCTCAGTTTCTCTTTGCTCAGTACTCGGTATACAGCATGTTATTTTGAATGAATCATTTTAAATTGTTCATGGACAGGGCTGTCTGTAGGTGTTGTGTTTGACATAGCAGTTCAGTCAGACGGAGCGTTTTTGCACAGTGTGAGTATATAAATCGTACGCTTTGTCCATACATGATGGTCTGTTCAAATGTACAGACTCACAAAAGAACAAGATTTTCAAAATCAACCAGTGTATGTGCGGCTTTAGAGGACATTTAGCTACAGCTCCACCAGTCGAACTACACACTCTGAGAAGACTTCTCCACTGCTGCGCTACTCAATCCAAGGTAAATAATGTAACATTGCTAGCTAATGCACTTACTTTAAAGTCAGCAAGATTTTAATGATATAACTGTTAAGGGTGCTCACATTTACACTAACAACAACCTAATTCTAAAGTTTCTCAGTATGTCATCAGACCATGAATTAGAGAGTATTAAATTATGTACATGTACTTGGCCTGAAAAAAATCGAATCGATGCATCCCTCGATGAAAGTCACAAACTTTTTCACTGGTTTTCGAGGTAATAAAATCTTGCATTTCACTTCATTTATGTATTTGCTTTAGTTCTAGTAGTCAAATATGCCACAATATTGAAGGATGTGTTGTGATTTTCGATTCACATTGACTGTAAGGGTGTTAATTTCATGTGCTTATTGATACACATACCAAGTAGCACAAACACACAAACACACATAGAATTAAGCCATGTTGCAGGTAAAACTCAATCACACAGACTGACCCAGAGTAGATGTTACAATGGGCCACACAAGTGCCGTGGCGACTGTGGTTCCTGCAGGACAAACACTGTTCAGGTCCTGGGCCCCAGCATCCTGCATCCGAACATAGCGGATCACACACGTGACCTTCCGCCTCTGTAAACAAAAGAACACGATGCTGAACATGCAAAGGTACAAGACAAAACCCTTGCCGAGAGGGGTGTAAATCTCTTACTCTCAATTGTTTAGCAAATTATTGAAACAAGTCAATGCATCACTGAATCACAAATTTCACGACAAACGGATTTGGCTGGATTACTTTAACATGAATCAGAATTATTTTTAAAATTATATTCAATATGACTGGAGGAACTATTTACGAAATATAGACAATAAAAACAATACATCTTTTTGTTTTTCTGTTTTCCTCAACTTTCTCCCACTTCTCATTCTTTCCACTCAGAGCAGAGCTTGAAATATTTATCCAAACCCGACATGATGGGGTTTGGTTGGGTTCGGTCGTCATTTTCCAAAAATGTGTCAGGCTTGAGCTGATCTCAGATTTCACATTCGGGGTCTCACAGCCCACCTCTCACTTCAAACAGATTTCCCCCATGCTTCAGTTTTCTTCTTTTCTGCTTTAGGTTTCTTCTTACTTTATTCTCTCTCTCTTTTTTCCTTACTTTAAAACATTTTTTAAATGGGCATACTAGGGTCACCCACTGAATCAACTCAGAAGAGACTAGTTTAGTGCAGACAAAAGGTTGCTTGTTTTGTGTGGAGAAAAGTATTTTTATGTTGTATGACCAATATGTTATATGTAACATGTTCTACATAAATGCACAGCATGAGAACTGCTACTATTGTCACCAAATGGTAACCAGCGCTGTTCTTTCAGGTTTCATTTGGCACCTTGGGAGAGGCTGACAGTTCTCGGGCTGTGTTGAGACCAGGACTAAAATTTTAGGCCTGATTAAAGATCTATCTCAAAGTACCAAGTCAATTATGCTCTTTTTTGGACTCTTGTCCAAAGGATTTGAAATAGCAATTGCTCAATGATGGGGTGAATGCATGAGGTGGATGACTTAGGAGCCTCTTTTTAATTTTAAATTTTAATTTTAAATGAAAAATCCACAAAATTTTATTTTGCCCAAAAGATGAGCACATACTTCAGTGAATATTATTATAAACAATTATCAAACAATCTATTCTAACAGTCTAAAGTAGACGCAGCCCAAACTGCCGCCTTGTCTTCTTACTCCCTCTACTTACCACACTGGCTCCGGGGTTTATTGAACTTGATATCATTGTAGGCGAGTCTGCGCTGGCGCCGTGGGGCGGTAAAAATCTTCAACCAGTCCACGGTGTGATGATAACACAGATTAGTGTTATTACTGATATACACACTGCCGTCATTAATCTCCCTCAGAGAACGCAGACCCAGAGATGTGAGAGAGTCCACCTTCATCAACAGCAGAGAGAACGGCCTGAGAGAGAGAGAGAGAGAGAAATGGCATGGAGTCATTGAACAGTGGGGTAAAAAAAAAACTCAGACACAGTCAGGGGGATTATCCTGGAGGAACTGTCTGTTGCATCTCCAACAATAAGCATCTCAAAGGCAACATATCTTGGCAGCTAACCAGACACTGCAGAGTCAGTCTGCCTGTATGACCTGTTCATGGCCCCGCAAAGCTACAAGTCTGAACTTCTGCTCATACGTGCTCTGTTCATTCATCAGTCGTATTTCGCAATAGACGTCCCCCTTTCATTTTGCCTTCATTACATGACACCCAAAGAAAAAAACACACCCATGTTTGTGATTATACATTTGTGTGTGTTTGTATTAGGGCTGTCACAATTATTCAATCAAAAAATCATCAATTTTAATGTATCTCTAAAGAATCAGCAGTGAATCGTTGGCAGTTTACATGCTGGGAATGCCTATTTTGATTTCTCCTAATGCCAGGATTGGAAACGGGCCAGAACAAACAGGAATGCCGTTATGGGAATAAAAGTCACAGCATGGCATCCTGGCTCAGATTTCAAAATGTAGGTTATTGTTTTTACTGGGAAAATCACATGTAGTTTTAAACTGTTTTTGAAGCATGTTCTTAAACCAAAGTGGTGTTGAATGCAGCCAATGGAAAGTCGCAGTGCAGCAGGGTACGCCCACCGAGTCTCCACGGTAATGTAATCTGTAGCAGTCTGTCTGTGTGTTCAGAAGGTACAGTAAATCAGCTAAGAAACTCCATGATTGATAATAAGTTTCCTCAAAACTCGCAGTGCAGGGTAATCGAATCCAAACAAGCAGGAGCTCACCTGATTCCACAAGTTTAATGAACTGGTCTCAGTCTTTAACAATGATCATAGTTCATTCATTCAGTTATGTTTTTAAAGAATATGTTGTCTTTTCCATATAGTTCATGATAAACAGTCCTTGACTTGAAAAATCTTGAAAAGTCTCGTATATTATTTTGAGTGCAGGGAAATGCAGTAGATACACACACTTATTGGTAGATAAAAAATCATAAGCCATATATCAATGACTCAATCACCCCCTAAAAAGTTCCATCTCTGCCTCTCATACAGAAACCAAAGAAACAGAGCCTGATGGACACACATTTATAGACATTTTTGCTGCACAGTATTTTAATACAATTCTAATAAAGGCTTCTAAAAGACTTCCTAGTTTATCTTTTTCCAGTGAAGTATTTTACAATCTTTGAAAGAGTGTGCATGGTTTGTTATTGATTACTTAAGTGCAATTATATTGTTTGGCCCTTATTTAAAAATTCTTCTTACTCAAGTAATAATCAAAATATTCAGCAAACTACTTTGATTGATAATCGAATGAGTTGTGACAGCCCTAGTGTGTATATGTGTTGGTGAAAGAGACAGAGAAAGAGGGAATCAAAGCGAGATTCTAAAATTTATGAAGCTCTATGGCCATGCTGTGTGCAGTCACACGGTTTAGAGCAGCTTGGCTTACGTACCTCTTAGTGCTGTTGTGGGTAGACAGTTAGGGGAAGTGGATATGGTGAGATGGGATGGACAGACACACATAAAAACGCAAATACAAAACAAAAAAACACACTGATGAGATGCATGCAAAGACAAACAAACATACATATGCATGTAATGCTAACAGCATTAGTAGACTGCTACAGGGCAACACTACAGAAACAGCAGAAATTCTGAAAAAAAAATCAAAATGGTTGGACACAAAAGCATGACAAAACACAGAGAGACACAAATGAACACTTACGGGTGGAGTGATCTTCCACGTATAGTGGTGAGGTTAGAGAAAAACGATAGATCATTGAGCTCTGCCGGCCAAGACTGAATATTTAAAATGCCTGCAGGACACACAAAAACAAAATCAGAAGAAAACAACATTAGTATGACCTATTTCATTATAAATGTATGCTGGAGGGTCAGAATACAAAAGATACAAAATACTAGAGAAATAAGATTACTATGCTAATATATAACAAAATAGGATATAGTACTATCACCTGTTATTTCTCTTACAGCGCTGAAGACTTTGAGCTTCTGGGCATCCAGTGGTGGTATTTTATTATAGGAATCCCTGCAAAATACAGAGTAGTATAAAAATGACCATAAACAATTTCTTTAATAGAATGCCTTAGGACTACCTCTGCTGAAATCATTCATGAGTACTGTTTGTACTGAGGATGACCTCTTTCTTCTCCAACTCTACCGTCTACAGCCAGTCTTTCTAGTTTGAATTGATTTTCAAGGCTAAAATCGGTGAGGTGTTCATTAATAAGTCTTATAAATAATTAACAGTTCTAGTTAACATTGTGAAATACTGTCCAAGGTGCTTTGGGTAGTTTTAGGTTATTTTGCCCTTTTAACTTTCAGTCTTTTTATAGCAAACTCCCAGTGTAGTAGTAGTTCCTTCACCAGCACTGTTCCTAAATTGTCCACAGCTTGGATGTGTGGTTGGGGATAAAAGCTTTATTTGGTTTAGAACATTTACATTATGTGGAGCTTCTGCACACTTGCACTTCTCATTCACAAAAAAATGTTTTTTAAAAAACCATTAATTGAAAGGTTTCTTGAGAATTCCACAGTGGCTTTTCTATCGCAGCTGTCACCAACCCTGATCCTGGAGATCTATCTTCCTGCAGAGTCTAGTTCAAACCACAGTCTGCCACACCTGCTCCAGCTAAAGAACTTCTTCAGAAATCGCTGACTGGCTGGACCAGATGCATCAATGTTAGGTAAGGGGGTGGTAGCCTGTTAGGTACAGGTTGAAACTAAACTCTGCAGGAAAGTAGATCTTCAGGAGGAAGGTTGGTGACCATTATTTTATGGCATCACTGCGAAGAACCCTTTTTGACACCTTTATCTGGCCAAAGACAGTCCATTCAATGGGCCTCATTCACCAATATCTTCCTAAGCGTTTTCTTAAATTTGTTCTTGAGAAAGATTTTACGAAGAAGTCTACATAAGACTCGTGACGTGTTCTTAAACCACAAAATTGTTCACACCTTTGTGCTCTTGAGTGTGTGTAGATCTGTTCTTGCCTAAAAACAAATCCTACATAAGAAGTAATTGGTGAATGTCAGAATGTTCGTGAAAACTGCGCAAGTGGGTTCCAGTGTTCATAATGTACAAACGTACTCACTATCAGACACATATACATAAACACAAACATTTACATGCATATTCATATGCACTTGCCAATGACTAAACAATTATTGAACAGTTACTCATAATGTAAACGAGGGAGGAAGGGAGGAAATGATGGAAAGGAAAGGGAAAGGGAAATAGGGGACCGGTGCCATAGTACATATTTAACTGTAGAATCTTTTCAGAGGATTACGACCATTCAACAAACTTATGCCTTTGTTGTCATAAATAATGTGTTATTCCGCCCATATTGTGCATATTATCATTTTTTGAGCAGAAGTTTTAAGCCGGTTTATGTTTATACACCTTATTTAAAGTTATTTTTTGATGACACTTCTTCAATTTCATACAAAAATATGGACAAAATTTTAATCTCCCCACAGTTCCTGCATCAACTGCTAGAGGAAGTCTTAGTTCTATGTGGTGTTCTAAATCATTTTGCGATGGGGTTCCATTGAATTCCTTCCAATTATTGCTGCAGCAAATAACTAAATGACATTCTGCTTTTCCTGTTTTTCAAACAATCAGCTACAAAGAGTTTGGTGCCTTAGGATATTTGAAGGAGAACACTTAATGCTCAATGACAATAAATACTCACCCCTTAATGCCCATGACAAGAAAGTGTAGACTGCCCTGGATCTTAGTACAATTAATGAAACTGTCAATATTACTAGAGTCCACAGTCTGTCTGTCAGGGGCACCTGTACCATCACACACTGCAGAGCCACAGACAGAGAGAGAGAGAAAGAGAAAACATGCTGAATTAGACACTTTCTGTGCCATGCTCTACTGTGAACAGATCAAAAGAGAAGTATAAAAATAAAAAATGAAGAGTCATGAGCATGTACGGCGCACTCCATTTGGCTGCTGAAGAATATCTATGAAAGGCAATATGACCTCACTCTACTTCACTTCATACCAACCCATGAGCCATAGTGCATGTCAAACATTGTGGCTGTGTGCAAAGTCTGCTGTGGGTGGATGGGCTCTCTTCACCTTTTGGACAGAGACCGTTGCATGGCTCACACTGCTTAATGTCATTCCTCTCGACCTCCATTTTATCAGGTGGGCAGCTACTCACACACGCACTTCCATCCACCACAAAGTGAGCTATGAGAGCGAGAGAAAGAGAGAGAGAGGGACATTGAGAAGATTCTGCATTCAAAATGCACAGCAGACATAGTGAGTACTTCTGTAAGAAATGCATAGAACACGTATGAATCAAGATATACATTAAATAGAAATTCCACCGATTTTTCAAAGTGTGTGCATAATTTATTTACATTATAAGTTGAAATTTGGTTTGATTTAAAATGTTTAATTGTGGAAAAAATACCAACTCAGATTCACATCAAACCACTCAAACTGTGTTTACATCTTAACAATAGCCTTACATATTATCTTTGAAGAACTGGTGGAATTCCCTTTTAATTATAACAGATTAAAGAACACTGCTTACAATTACGATATGCATATTAATATTTTTTTCGATACAGAGGTTGTAAAAAATGCATGTTTCCCCAGGCGCTGCGGTCTTGTTTTAGCAGTTGAACTTCAAAAAATGTATGTTAGCATTTTTTAATTCTTTGTCTCAAATGTATCCTGTTGCAAAGATCAAAATACATACTGTATCGTAGATTTTGCACATTGTTACAGCCCTTTTCAGTGCAGATCTTTTCAATTATACAAATCTTTGAGTTGTTCTGAGTTTTACAAGCACAAATGGACACAAAGCTTGATGTGCAAGGTCTTAAACAACATCCAGAAGGAGGGAAAATTTTAGGAATAGACAGGAAGACTCCTTCAATCTATTTTTAAATTTTATATACATTATGTCTCTGGAAGTAGATGCTGTATGACATTGACTAAATCACTCCATTACACAAAAGCTTCTCATTCCATAGCAAGCGAAACTGCACTGGCCCTTTTTGTCAACACCCTGGTCTGAAAACCACACTGTATAATGGCTTAAGAATGCACTGCCCTTTATTGTATGTGCATTCCATGGTGACCAGGAAATACAATGAAGAAATCATTTTTGAGACGATAAAGAACAGGAAAACATATTCTATCCTCTAGGCATAGGCAATATGATGATATGTTATAGGTATTGGGAAAAATGATATCGTCATATGCTTTTCTGAGTATAACAAGAGTATTGCGAGTTTTGTCAATGTCAACAGACTTACTAGACCATTTCTACACGGCCTGTAAACAATGAACTGTATAAATTGGACGTCAGCCAATTATTCTGTTACCTTATTTTATTAATTTATTTTTACCATTTTCAATCTTCTGAAATGTATTGTGTGGAGTAAAAATGTCTTCAAGTATCATGATGTAATATTTTTGCCACATTGCTCACCCTTGGTACTCACCAGGGCACTTAGCCACGCACACTGATCCATATTGGTACATGGCATCTGGGTTGGGCTCCAGCTGAAACGTCTGCTTGTTGTAGATGAGTGGCTGGGGACAGTGAGGTACGCATGCTCCCAAATGATTCACGTGTCGGCATGCCTGAGTCAAAGGACAAGCATGCGTATTCAGATGCTTCTCAACAGCTCAACTGCCTTTACAAGTCTGAGTTTTATTGTTTAGATCATTGCCGAGAGCTTAAACATACTGTACAGCAGTTGCTGGTGCAGCCTAAAGCACCATTCGAGCTGCATTCATTTCACTTGTGGAGGCTCTGTAGTGTAATTTGTAAAGGATTTGAATGTTTGATTGGTACAGGAAAAATATCTGTGTAATTCCTTCTAATTAGCATACACAGCCCACAATAATAAAGTCATACCCTGGATGTACAAATCTACATTGTACAACAAGTGCCACACTCAATAACAATAACAACAGAAAACAGCCATGTCTAGTATCAGTAATGTAATTTTGCTATTATATCACCATGAAGTCAATTTCAACAGGCCTGCGTACACTGAGGGAGCTCTGGGTTCAGCCAATTATAGAGTTATTTTTGTCAGATGTGTAAAACTATGGACAGTGCAGATTCGCACTAGCTTAAAATAACAGATCTTGATGGTATTCACTTACAGTCTATTACCTTACCAAGTTAAAACAAATCCATCTCGAATGTGGCCAATGACTGATATGGCACCATCTAATGAAATGAAGTAGTAAGGTTGACCAGATCTTTAAGCAGATAGAACAAAGATGGTACTTACAAAGCAGTCAGTTTCTAGAGGTCCTGTACAACCTCCTGCACACTCTGTGTCGCAACAGTCTAGAGGACTGGTCCCAAAACACCGGCCGTGGCACTGCGGTGCACACACTGTCTTTGTTACTAATACACACAGATCAGAGATGGCAGTTAGCGAGAATATATGTCACTGTCAGGCTGGATACAGCTACTTTACTCCAAATGGGCTTATAACAAGACATATGTTCCTTGTGTATTACTGTAGGTAAATTAGGCTGAGGCACTATAGAGAGACTCATAACATGGAGCCCTTACTTTCTGACTGTTAAAATGTCCTGATGCACTGCTGTAACTGCTACTGTACTCACAGTTCTGACACTGATCCTTATTTGGTCCCCAGCAGTAGCTTTTACAGTCAGGATGACACGGCCCTATAGACAAATGCACAAATGCAGAACCGAAATGTGAACAAATACACAAATAAGCAAGAGGTTATGGTTTGCAACACAGTGATGTCATCAACATACATACTCACGTTTTTCACTATTGTCACTGATCTCAATGCGGGCATTGCTGTCTCTCACAATATCCTGCCAATTTATCCAGGGTCCATAGCTCAAATGCTTGTTTTTCACAATCTGTACTCCTCCTCTCAGGATCTCTAAAGTGTGTGAACATAAAATGGGCTGTTAGTACTATCCTGTCAGAAAGAGAGTTAATGCTTAGTGAGATATGCAATGAATTACATTCACATTCAATTTTTCATTCTTGTGAAAACTTTGTTACAGAAAAAGTATTAAATATACTTCAAAATTATTATATTAATTACATCGTTGTATTACTGATGATAAATACGACTTCCAGGGGTGAGGAGAATGCGTGAGATATTGAGAGACAAAAAAAGGGAGAAAAAATTCGATATATTTGTAAACTGTACAATGGAGTACAGTCACATGCAAATGTTTGAGCCCCCCTGGCAATTTTATAAGTGACAATAAGTACACATCCGCTAAAGAGAAAGCCCATTTTAATGCACAATTCATTTGCTGGATTTAACATATTCAGAATACGCAACAGTTCCTGCACATTTTTATATGTTAAACTAAGCAAATAAAAAGAACTTCTGCACTAAAATTTGCAGAAAAAATTTCTTATTTAAGTGTGCTCTCTTTAGAAGATTTGTTAACATATTTTTACGTAGAAAACCAACAAAACATGTAAAATTGACCAGAGGTATTCAAACTTTTGCATGTGACTGTATATAGCGTAAAGTGTAACATAAAACATTTTGTCCTGTAACAAAATGACTAACTACAGTAATCAATCTGACAAATGAAATAGAGCAGGACTATTTTATTTCCCAGTGAAATAATCAGACATCTGTGGAGTTCTTGGAATGAGCTAGAGCACAGAACCGCAAAAAGATGATGACTCTTTTCCACGCAATGCTGCCAGTAGTCTTGACTAGCCTCAACACGCACTCAGTGCCAGTAAATTAGAAGTGTGCTGTGGGAATGGTGTTCACAAACACAGACGCACACGTACACAGGCAGCCCGCTCTCTGTGTTTCCCTTTCACCTGATCGGTGTACACCACGCTCTCCACGTGGTCACAGGTGTGTCCACACACTCTGCTAAGACACTGGATTCCAGAATCCTCCCACACACTGCAAAACGTACGCGTGATGTCACAGTCGCCCTGTCCTACCTTACTTTTTAATGCATGTTGGAAGACACAGCTGATGAGCTGCTAAGACGTTTTTGCATTTGAAAGAGAAACAAATGTTAACACTACTATCAATCTCAGCAACGATGTGCTTTTGCAAGCATCTCCTGAGTTATCTCTAGTAATTTTATAACAGTAAGCAACTAAAATAGAAACATTTAGACTAGAAATGGCACAATGTCCCTTTTTTTTTCCATACCAATACTGAAGCTTAAACCTTGAGCCGATACGGAGCCTATATTTTTACTTTAAATGAGCTTCTTAATTGAAGATTAATGATGAACATCTAAAAGTAGGCTATCATACTCAAACTAATCAAAGACTCTATTACCCCACAGGAAGTAATACACAGCTCACAACATTACATCAAACAATGTGCTTATTCAGGTTACATTTGTTACAGGATTGGATGGGATATTGGATATTACTTCATTTATACGCTCTCTCACATAAATCGTTTTTCTTTCTGTCTCTCCTTCTCTCGCTCCATTTCTGCCCATACGATTGGCCTAACCTGTAAGATGAGTGAAGCCCAGGCTCTCCAGGCCATATTGACCCTCATAGTTGAGGAAGACGGACAGGGCCCAGGTGTTTTCGTAAAGGGTGCTGCCACGGATAACCTGGAGCTGCCCCAGTGGCAGCTGGCTGAACTGGTTTGTGGCGATGAGGACGTAGCCTGTCACCTCCCGGATACGCTGTGGACATGGGCAAAGCAATCAAGGATGTGTGCATGAAGCTCAATGGAATGTAGTAGCTCTACCTGCCTTTGCATGATATGAAGGGTGCAATATGTAAATTAAGCATTTGCATTTTGACTAATTTTCATATTCGATATCCTATTTTAACAGATATCCTTTTGAAAAAAATAGTAACATTACTTCAGATGAAATTAGCTGATAACTCTGGTGTTAAAAGGCAAATAAAATAAAAATCAGCAGCACAAAAATGTATAAGCAAGCAGAGGAACACATTTGAAAACATATTTTATTTTTTTTAAAAAAGCAGAGAGAAATCGCTACTGGACTCATTGCCTTAAATTAGGTCTACCAATATGTCATTTGTCAGAGAAATATATTTCCACTGTTTCTGAACCTAGCTAACATCAGCTAGAGTAGTAAGCCTAGGTAGCAATAAAGTGCCCTGCATCTACCGTCTCAATCTCGTCCCTAACAACATTCACGTCATTACGTCCTTAACAATGTATATATATATATATATATATATATATATGTGTGTGTGTGTGTGTGTGTGTGTGTGTGTGTGTGCACAAGCAAAGCCACAACATTATACAACCCTGATAAAACATATAAATATAAACAGTTATTTCACTATTCGAATACTGGCACCTTAGTTAACCAAGTATTCGACTACCCATGCACATTCCTACGTTAAATGAATTCTCTAACTAATTATAGGATTTTTTGTGTGTGCTACGAGCATCTCAACCAGTCTTCATTTCTTTGTGTGTTTTAATAAATCAATTTTGTTTTGATAAATCAACAGTTTTGGTTAAAATCATGCTGGTCAGTCTTTAATCATGTCTTATTTTTCACCCCTGTTTTAATATACTGCATGCCATATACCAATTGCAAAACGTAGAAAATTGATTCAGAATACGGCATTTTGTACTTATTGTCCAGCCATATTGAGCATTAATGGAATAAGCTAACAAGAGTATACGAGTTAACCAGATTACTAAACTACATCCTCAAATTCCCCTTCTAAGCAGCAGCTTTTCTATTGCTAGAGTAATAATGAGCTCCAGTAGTTGTCTGAGTACATTTATGATTTTCGCAAAAGCTTAAAACATTGCAACAAGACATTTTCAAAATATCATTCGGACCTACTGACTATGAATTCATTATATATAAGGAATAAAGGTTTCTTACTCCTAGGAAAGAGAAGTCAAAGTCTCGCTCCATCTGAGTGATTTCCAGATTGCCTATGACGATTTCACAGTTGTTGTAGCGTTCGTTCAGGTTATTGTAATGCTGGGCAGGATCCCTCGTAGAACTCAGTCCATTTGAGGTGCCTAAGCAAACTGACAGAGAAAAATGAAAAATGTATTTATGTCATTGTACTGAACCATCATTATTGCAGTTAAAACAGTAAAGCTTATACAGAATAGTTTAAGGGCCCATTCCTATATTTCTCTTCCATCTTATTTTTTTTTTTCTTTGAGGTCCACTTATGACGTTTGTGTGGTTTTATGAATGAAAATCAGTCGTCTTTTATTTTTACATGACCATTTTCCAGCCTCTTTTCATGCTTTTGAATTAAAAAGGCTGTTTTTGTTACGGGCCTTTAGGATCCATATATGTAAATGACCTCTCCTCTGATTGGCTGCCTTGTATTATGCCTCAAACCAAACACAGTTCAAGTTGAAACACTCAGTGTGAATGGGAGGGGCTAAACTGAAAGGGTTTTGCGGCTTGGTTTCCAGGTTTCCATACCTGGACTGGGTAGTGAACGGTATGTTTTGGAAATGTAAGTGTTTACATACTACATCCAAAAAAGCAAGGAATCATTGTTTTTCCATGATATGGGCCCTTTAAATAATATTAAAACTCCAGTGAAACAGAAATCAACGAACTATAAATAGCCCAATCTAATGCCCAGTTCTTTGTCTTATCACTAGTTGTGTGAATACAGGCCCAGTTGTAAATTCCTCCAATGAAACTAGAGAATGGCATCAAAAAGGGCCCAGATGAGATGAATACAGACACTTTGAAGTTGCACAAAGCCTTCTCTGCACACATACACAGACACAAGGTCAGTGGCATGGTGAAGGAGAGATCAAAGGTGAAAGGGTCACAGGAATGCTACAGGCCAATATTTGTAGCACAAGGACTTGCAATGTGCTGTAACAGCCATGAGTTACAACCAAACAACACCAAAAACAGCATCAATCAACTGCAGTACCACAGCAGGGTCATCGGCCTGAGGGAGGATTCGGCATTAGCGCCTATTTACCATCCACTGCACTGATCGTAAATAGGCAGACACAAGCTGGAACTCATGTTCACGTTCCCTCTGTCTCTTTTGTTGTGTCTCGCGTACACACAAGAACACAAAAACACAAGATCATTCAAACACAAGAACACAAGATCATTCAAAGTCTGCAGCCACTGTTGCTCGTGCTGCAGTGCGTCGGCGTGTGAGATGGATCCTGGAATGGGTGTGCTGCATGCTCATGTGTATGTATGGAGCGCATCACACTGACTGCATTTTAATAAAGGGAAGCACTGTGCTTATTATTGAAGAAGTGAAAAATAAGGGGCTGAGACATTCCAAATTACACTCTCAAGAGCACACAAATGCAACATGCAACTGCAAATTGATATGATATTTACTGTATTGATAAACAAGTGAACTGTTCATTCAAACTCACAGCTGTGAGAGCACATTACAAGTCCTTGCACAACATGCTGAGCCATACTAGTAAAATAATACAAATCAAGTATTAAAAATCAGTGACTAGATTTACCATTAACCCATAATACCAGCTGCTCTTCATGTTAATGAATTTCTCATGCTGCTTGGAATATTGGAAATGACTCCGAATAAAATCTATGAATAAAGTGCTATATGATAATATTTGTTCCCTGTAGAGGATGTGTTCAGTTGTTTTCACTTAGAAACTCAACAAAACATTTAATTTGACCAGGGCAAACATTTGCATCCAATTGTACATTAAAGTTGAGAAGGTTTGCCCCTTCTCCTATAAAGCTATCATTTTATAGACATAAGGTTTTGCTACAAAAGCTGCAAAATACTGTCAGTGAAATACTTTCACTTGTGCTCACAATAGTAACCCTGAAGTACGAAAAGCACCATCATAATGGCAAGAAAATGCCAGACTATTGCTTATAACGGACATGAAAACTGACATGTCCATTGCATAGAAGGACAGGAAAGGGTAGTGAGTGACTGGTTATGTGGACAACTGAAAGAGTAAAGTGGTTCTGTTAATGCCTCTGATTCTTGGTTACATGTTGTGGGACTGGAGTTGTTGGCTGGCTCAGAGACTCAAGCAGGCATTCCTAATAAACAAAGCTCAGGATTGTCACATAGTTATAAATGAGCAGTCTGTTAATGTGAATTGCCAATGGTGTGTGTGTGTTTGCATGTATATGTATCTGTGTGTGTGTGTGTGTGTGTGTATGTGCGTGTGAGCTTGTTTCCATATATTTTCAGGAGGAAAATGTGATAACTTTGTAGGTTTGTAGGAAAACCAGACAAAAAATGCTAACTGCTATATATTGATGACATATGTATAATATGTACTAATTAGGGGTGCACCATCAGAATCAGCCAAGGTCGGAATCAACAGATTTTTGCAATCATCCAATTTTTTACTTTGATTTTGATTGTGTGCAGTTCTACTGTGTCTCAGCGTCAGGATGTGCATAATGTTCAGCAGGTAAGCGCACTTGTACTGTATTTGAGTGCTGCTGCTGCACCTCTACCACAATGTCATAGAATAATCATTCATGATTCATTGTGCTAAACAGCAAGTTGCCTGTTACGACACAGCTCTTTTTTGATTGTCATTTAAAAAAAAGCTTTGAGGTAAAAAAAATAGGCTAATATAAATTGCCCAACAAAAACCATTAGACTGTAAAGAAATCAGAATGGGTCATAATAGTTTATCACATCCTTCCCTTATGCATATTATATTTAACATATTGGGACATATGCATGACCCCACATCCTGACACTGTATGAAAACAAGTATGTGTGTGTGTGTGTGTGTGTGTGTGTGTGTGTGTGTGTGTGTGAGTGAGTGTGTGTCTGCATTAGCAGGGCTGAGATCATAGTAGCAGACAATAGGGCGAGTGTGAGGGCACCAGTCTATCAACAGAAGGAGCAGGGGCGGGCGACAGGAAGAGATAGGGACACCATCTAAAAGTGGCCACTCTCTGCCTGCTTCCACTGCCCACCGCCAACACTGGCCCATTCTTCACGGTCCTGCTTGCAGCAGTGGCCACTCTTACGTTTCAGTGCACTACTTATGCAGCCTCAACGGCAACACTGCCCATAATTCTCTACAGCTCATGAATCACTCAGTGGGGGAGCTTTTATTGGAATGAGGCTCAGTGCAGTAATGCAGTTTGAACATTACGCATTTAAGGCCTTTATATTATCTCATGACAGGTTAGTCAGAACTGTAGCCCTGCTTTAAATCAGTACTGCTTTGAATGGTCAGCAGTGAATGAAATACCTTAAAAATACACACACACTTGTTTTCATATCTGGCCAGGATGTGAGGTCTCAAATTTGTCCCTGTATGTCTTATACCTATTGGTACTACTGGGACAAAATAGTAAATTTAAAGCAGAAGTAAAAAATTCTGAAAGGCAGTTGGAACAAGACATTTTCAAAGCAATTATGGAGCACTTCTGTTGGTCCATTCATTGGAAAAATGTAACACAGTTTACAGGGCAGCTGGCATTTTTAATTTCTGTTTAAAATTTACAAGTAATAAGAATTTCTAAGCCTAATCCTAACCCTAACACTGACCTTAAGTAAAAATAAGTGGTTTTGAATTTTGCCGTTTTCAAAAATAAAACATTGATTCTTTAATAAAATGCACTTGACTAAGTCAGGACCTTTTTTTGGTCCTTATATTGTAGGTTAGCCCAGTTTCTCTCTGCTTTTTCTACAATGTCAGGACATTTTTGCCCTGAAAATACATGAAAACAAACTTTATTTTTAAGACATGCACATAAACACAGTTATGACACAGTTATGCAAAAGTTTGAATACCCCCAGGCAACTTACATGTTTGTTGATTTTCTAAGTGAAAGTTAGCACATCTTCTACAGAGAACAAAGTTAAATATAGCATTTTTCTGCAAATTTTAGTGCATTTTAGTATTTCTAATTATTTGAGTTTAATATGTTGGAAAAAAATAAAACATACAATATAAAATCTGCCATAACTTTTGCCCAGTCCACAGTTAACTGTTTTATTTTTTCTCAATGTGTTGAATTTAGTAAATAAACAGTAACTGTCCATTAAAACGTGAAGAAGTGTACTCTCTGTAGAGGATGTGTTAGGCTAACTTATTTTCTTGTAGAAAAAAAAATGAAACATGTCATTTGACCAGCCCAAACTTTAGCAACATGACTGTATGTATAATCACAACTGGTTGTTTTTAAAAGTACCTATATAGCGTCACATGCATTCATAAAGTCAATATTAGCTCAGTGAAGGAGTGGCAGCAGCACAGGAAATAATGCGTCAAATCCAGCAATCCACACTCCTCATTCAGGTCAAAGGTCACTAACAGCTAAGAATCAGAGTGCAGGATGAGCAGTAATGACAGACAGACTCAAAGAAACACATGGAGGAAGAGAAAAAGAATAAGAGCGCTGGAAGAATCTGGGAGGAAGAGCAAACAGACCCTCGTGGGGATTATCAGCAAACATACAGACACTGAGCACACAGTGTAATTAATTGTCCTTTTGAATTTAACAGGGGCGTAACAGGTGACACACAACGTGAAATAGAGAAGACATGTTTCAGGATGGATATGTGCGCTAGTGCACATAGACAACAGACATATACTCCAAATAATTCTGTAAAGTATGGCCCAGAAGAGACAGAAAGGTTCTGTAACTGATCACGGAAAAGCAACAGCTGCAATTGATACCCATCCTTTCCAAACATGATAACATATTCATCCCCCAACAGTGCAAGCAAAATCACTGTACCTGGAAACATTTTAAAGGCATTATAAAGGGGTATTAGGAGCAATGCCATAGAACAACCATTTTGGGTACTGCTAAGAATCTCTGTGTGGGATGCAGAACCAAAGAGATGTATGAGTTTAAAGAACCTCTACTCAATATAAAAATCCAATCAAAGCTTTTCCGTAAAACTGTATTAGGAGCAAACAACCATGTAGGAACTGTTCTTGCCAAAAGTGATAGACGTGTCAGTTAGAAAGTGTTTGACACATTATTAATCTCAGTGTTCCTGAGCTCTGCTAAAGCCTGAGTAGACTGATACATCAATGTAATGAACCAGTTATTAATCTCAGTGTTACTGAGCTCTGCTAAAGCCTGAGTAGACTGATAAATCAACGTGATAATCAGTTATTAATCTCAGTGTTATTAAATTCTGCTAAAGCCTGAGTAGACTGTTAAATAAATGTGATGAACCAGTTATTAATCTGTGTTCCTGAGCTCTGCTAAAGCCTGAGTAGACTGATAAATCAATGTAATGAACCAGTTATTAATCTCAGTGTTACTGAGCTCTGCTAAAGCCTGAGTAGACTGATAAATCAATGTAATGAACCAGTTATTAATCTCAGTGTTACTGAGCTCTGCTAAAGCCTGAGTAGACTGATAAATCAATGTGATGATCAGTTATTAATCTGTGTTATTGAGCTCTGCTAAAGCCAGAGTAGACTGATAAATCCCTGTGATGGGCCAGTCATTCAACAGATGACAGAATTGAACAGTCTCCTCAGTCGTCGACATGTTACGAGTGATAAGCTTACTGATAAGATCAGAATCAGTGCTGTACTGAACTCACGCATGTGTTTCTTACTAAGATACATGCGTCATATGGGATACAGTGAATTGTTTGCTCAGTTCATGAGACAGGGATTATGGGAGCAGCAGTGGACTAACGTAAGCGATGAGAGCCAAAATAATGCAACATGTTACTGAATACATTTAGAAAAGTGTATTGAGTATTTAGCTATCAGTACTTTTTCAAAGTATTCTGCTCAACTCTGTTGACATGTTCAAGTTTGTTATGCTGTCAAAAAGGAGAAACATGAGGAAGCCACAACTATCATTTTCAACCTCTTAGCAGGCCTTAGTGCTATTGCTTTAAGTGGCACATCTGATTAAAGCTTTGTTTTATGGTGGGGCAATACAAGCTTACACTGCACCGGTTTACAAGCCTAGCGACACGCTGTGTCCAGCAGCAAAATAAGTGACATATTAGTACAATCAGGGACGCTGATTACACCGCAGTAATGCCCACTGCGATTCTCAGAGGCAAAGTTCCGTGAGGAAAAAGAGCATTTTTGTTCGCGCAAGGAGCGAGGGAGGATTAAGAAGAGGCTAGGTTAATCATTCTAGGACTGTCAATACATCCACTCGAAATGACTCACTCCTGGGTGGTACCACTAATGAACACTACAGCTTAGTCTACTCATGCTTTCTGCCATATTGACACAAATTGTTATGAGCTTCGAAAAGAATGAGATAATGGCTGCACGGTTGTTGAAACAGATTCTTGAATGGGTGTTTATGGTGCCTATCAACCACATCGTGTCCAACACAGACAGCAGGGGAAGTTAATACCTTGAGCTGCTGTTATCCTTCGAAAAACCCAGTGATTACATCTAAGCAGAGCACAGATCACAGGACAGCATGTCACCAATCTGCTACTTTCTTATCTCTCATCTGTATGAGGTCATAAGATACCTGTTCTTCACACGAGTTTACCAAAGGCAGGTACAAATGAACTTTGAGAAGTTCCACAGATTCTCAGGCCCATGAGTCAGAGCTAAGAATAATACTAACCTGCTATAGCACACCTACTCAGGTGAGGAAGGAAGAAAGACAAAGGCCGAGGCAGGGAGAAAGCCATAGCATGATAAGTTTCCCACTAAATGCACCTGCTTATGATCCGTCTTGAAATATTCATGAGGGGCCCATAAAGATTTAGATCTTGTTATCTCTGATAGCTTTGACCTATGACTGTGGTGTAGTGCCTCGTGTGGAAATAGTAACTCTTGGAAAGAGGTTTACAATACAAACAAGGGTTTTGTAATTACATTGTATGTACACGAAACTAAAGGTACATTTCCATTCTACACGGGATTTCATTTTCAAAACATGTTTCACT
Source organism: Colossoma macropomum (assembly GCF_904425465.1). Lineage (NCBI taxonomy): Eukaryota > Metazoa > Chordata > Actinopteri > Characiformes > Serrasalmidae > Colossoma > Colossoma macropomum. The sequence goes on along the minus strand of NW_023494802.1, from coordinate 28,522,454 downwards.
CTCTTCTGTAGGTTGCAAGAGGGGGAGAAAATATAAATATAATATAATTTTACAATTGGTAAAAAGAAGGTACTTACAAGTCAATTTTAATATATATTCACATATCTTCACACCTTTTTACGCCTTAGTTGGACAGACCTCCATATATTCTATACTGAAGAATTCAAGATTTAGAGCTCCTATATCTCTCACTTATGTAGAGTCTTGTGTTGAGAACAAAAATCAGCGAGAAGATTAAATCAGAATCAGGCATTTGTAATGATATTTGTAGGCAATCCAAACTGAAGGCACACTTTCAATTATTCTGTCAGGTACTTTGTTTTCAAAACAAAGTTTTCTACCTGCTTTATAACCTAAAAATTCAAATTCTATTCAAATGTTGTCAAAATGTGAACCAGAGATTTGGAGCTTGCTATCTAAAGGGGTCATTTAAAGGATAAATCCTCCAAAATTGTCAAATGTTCTGCATAATTCAATGGTTAAGATGTAATCATAGTGAAAGAGTCTGAATTGTTCACCAGATGACGGGAATCAGACATCTTAAAAGGGAATTCCACCAATTTTTCCAAATTTCTCCATAATTCAGTGGTTACAAGTCATTCAGAGTGATTTGACATGACATTATTCATTTGTAGGTAAACTTTCACACAGACTTTCCTTACACTGGTGCTGACAGGAACCAGGGGTCCCAATGTCTACAACACAATATAGCCATTTGATTTACTATCCAAAACCACCAGTGAACCTACACGTGTCTTCTGAGTTTTTTTATGTAACGGTGATGATGGTAAAATAGTTGTAAATGTGACAAAAAGAGTTTTCTTTGGGGACTATTTTGCCTTAGAACATCCTTCATGTATCCCTCCACCATGAATAGATTAAAATACGTTTTAGACCAAAACTGTTGTCATACAAATTCCAGGAAATCAGTGTCTCAGACATCAGGCAATGTATTTAGAACCATTTTGAGTAGTAACTTTCTGTGAAGGAGCGTTTAGGCGCATTAAACTCCTCAGACGTCTGGTTCCTATCACCACCACTGTGAACAATTCTTAGTAAGTTTCTCTAGGATGAAGCTCTTCACACCAAACCACTCTGAATGACTTGTTAAATATTTAATCATACAGAAATTGCCAAAAATCGATAAAGATCCCCTTAAAGAGTTTAATAAAAGTTTAATAAAAGCTGTCTTACATAACGTTATCACAAGAAATGTTTACGAATGCACTGCCTGACGCCTGGGGCATTTATTAATGACAGTTTCACGCCAAGTTTTTTTTACGTTTGTAAGTCCTTACATGGCGGAGGGGTACAAGCAGGGCGTTGTGAGGTAAAATAGTTCCCAAAGAAAGCTTATTTTTTCAGATTTGCCATGATTTTACCATCACCAACACTACATATAAAAACTCAGAGGGCATACGGAGGGTCACTTGTGGTTTTGGACAGTAAATAAAATGGCTATATTTCCAGTGTAAAATCGCAACCCCTGGTTCCTATCAGCACCAGTGTAAAGAAATCAGAGTCTGATGCTCTACAATGAACCACTTCACACCAAACCGCTGTGAATGACTTTGTTTACATCACCATAATAGAATTATACAGAAATTTTGAAAGAAAGAAAAAAGCAGGTGTTCTCCTTACAGTCACAGTCTTATTCTTTCTGAAAGTGAAGGCGTTTTTCCATATTCTGTCAGGTAGTTCACTATAAAAACACTCGTGTTCTGCCCCGTTTATGAGCCAGATTAAAGCAGTAATTCACACTCAGTCTAGTGGAGGTATCCGTCATGAACAGTGTTCATAATAAGCGACTTTATTTCCTCAGATAACTCCTACCTTCCTGAGTCTGAGCAGCGGCTGGCTCTGAGAACCTGAGGAGAAGCAGGAGGAGCACGTGCGCCCGCATCTTGCAGCCTCGTCAGTGTCGGAGCGTCAGGGTGCGCGCGCTCATAACCGGGACTCCTCTCTCTCTATCCACTCGCCCCACTCAGCGCGTCCTGAAACCCAGACCTTACTCAGCTCAGCCGGCGAGCGGACTCGGTCTCCCTGAAGGTCCTGGCGGTTTCTGTCGGACTGACTGACAGACTTCTCCTCACCTGCTAGTGCAGGTACGACCTGAACTACAAATCAAAACTTCTCTGTGGGCGCCTTTCGATTTCGGTTTCAGGAAACTGGCAGCCTGTGCCGCTCCAGATAAGAAGCCGTGGAACAAGTCATCTTTTTTTCACTCCAGCAGGTCTGTGAAGGCTCAGTAGGCGTGACAGTTTGAAGTTTGGGAGCGGACAGAAAAGCTGTAGGACGGCGGTGCTTTAATCCCTCCCTCACCAGCCACCACCGCTGCGCCGCTGCCTTGGCTGGTTTTATCACAGCGCTTCAGAAGAGCTCTTCACCGATCATACTGGCAACACTGGTGTGCCTCGAGCTCCTGAGTGGTTGCCAACAGTGTGACTGCGCAACTAGGGTGCAGGGTTGGAGCTTCAAGTGCTGTAGGCATTTATAAATCATAAAAAAAAAACCTACAAAATAGCCTACACTCTTAAAAAGATCTTCAAGGGTTCTTTAGTAAAGGAAATGGTTCTATTTAGAATCGTGATTTCGGTATAGAACTATTTAATGCTTAAATAGCTCTTTGCATTGTGAAATGGTTCTTCAGACTGATGGAGAATGTGTTGTATATGGTTCTATATAGAACCTTTCTGACAATGATTCTATAAGCTTGCCATCGTAGCAATAAAAGAACCCTTTTTGGTGCTATATAGGACTCTTTTTACATAGATGCTATATAGAATCATGTACAACATATTCTCCATCAATCTGAAGACCCATTTCACCAGTATGAAATAGTTCTATACAAAAATCATGATTCCAGATAGAGCCATCCCCTTTACCAAGGAACCCTTAAAGAACCATATTTTTTAAAAGTGTGCTTCACATGTTAGAAACAATTTCCTGAAAAGGATGCATGTTTTTTACCACACAGTTAACAAAATTTGTAATTTGACTGGCCCACTTGGGGGCCACATCCTTATGGCACCCAGTATACGGCTGGGTCCTCGGCCCAGATTTGGCCCATGCACTAAAAAGTGAGTAGAACTAACAAAAAACAACTACAGTGTTGGTCTACACCATTCATACCAGAATTGGCCCACAAATATAGACATGAGGCAAATTCACACGCAGCTGCACAGCATCTGGCCCTGTTCTGGACCGCATGCCTAACATCTGCCCAGTAGTCACCCAACACTCACATATGAAAGCCAGGATTGTCCCAGAACTGTCTGCTATCTGGGCAAAGATTGAGCTACACTGACATTTGGTATTACATTCCTGACATGGTAGTCAGGTTATATTTTAGACGGTTGAAGTAAAATGTTGTATTTTGATACCTGTATTATTAATAGTAGAGAGTGAATGTATGTACAGTGGCTCCAACGATTACCTGGACATTTGTGCGATACTTAAGTGGGAATTCCAGCTATTTCAAAAATGTCGGCATAATTCAAGCATTGAGATGTAAAGAAGTTCATTCAGAGTGGTTTGATGTGAAATGCTTCATTCTAGGTAAACTTATTAATATTAAATTCTTTACAGTGGTGGTAATAGGAACCAGGGGTCGCAATGTCTACAACACAAATATAGCCATTTTGTTTGTGATCAAAAATGACCATTGAATCTAGTTTTTATATGTAATGTTGATAAAAGTGAAATTGTGGTAATTGTTTTCTTATTTTGCCTCACAAAGCCTTGTGTTCAACCCTCATCCATGAATGTGTTTTTAAAAATATTTAAAATTTTATCTCAAAACTATCATAAAACAGTGTCTCAGTTATCAGATGGTGTGTTCGTCACCATTTCATGTAATAACTTACTGTGAGGGAACTTCTAGAGGCATTAAATGCTTCAGACATCTGGTACCCACCACTGTGAACAATTCTGACTTGAAGCATTTCACATCAAATCTCTCTGAATGACTTTGTTTACATCATAACGATTTAATTATGCAGACATTTTGAACAATCTAATTCCCTTTAGAAATGTATTAAGTTCATTGTGTTAGGAAACAATATGTCAATCCAGGTGGCTTTTATTTTGAACAGACCATTCCGAGACTGTCATTTCCTTTTGGGAAAGCATTCTTTCAAAATGCATCGTTTGTTTTGGATTGTTATTGTTTGAGGAGTTTTTTTGCAGACTTTTGCAGGGTTGCATCCAAAATGTCTTTGTACACGACTGAGCTCATGATCCTATCAATGGACACAAGTTCACTGACACCATTGTAAAAAAAACAGCCCCAGACTTAGACATTTCCACCTCTCTGCTGCACAGTACTCTTAGTGCAGTCTGGTTGGAATTCTTCTCCAGGCTTTCTCCACAGAGACTCCACCATCAGCTTGTTTTTCTCATTTTGGTAAATGTTTGATGATGTAACCTAAAGTACTTCATTAAAGGTTGCCAATGGTTAAATAGTCCAAATGGTTAAAGTGTTCAAATACTTTTGGGGGGCACTGTATGTATAAAAGCAGGGGCAAAAGGGAGGCACTTACTAACAATACACATGTAATGTTAAAAAATAAAGTGGGCCAAAATTAAGAATCATCATGTACTTCTTAAAGCCATAACTGATCTTTATATTTATTTTGTATATTATATATACAGATTTATTTATGGTTTCTGTACAGTATAGTATTACTGAAGTTCCCTTAAGGCTTCTGAACCCTACTGGCATGAGTATGACTTTCTATTTTGCCAAATGTACAGATTTACGATTAAATTCCAAGTAATTTGTTATTGATTCTTGCATTCAAGTATTTATGAACTTGAACAAAACACCCCTCCCCTCACTTTCACAACAAAGCAAGTGACAATACTGCAAAATATGTTGGGAAACCACATTAAAGCACTATAAAACGGCAAGTACAGTTTTTATTCCACTGTAGGCCTTAATATACAAAACCTAACATGGACACAGATATAAAAGGATAACTGGACTATCAGTAGATAAAGTGACTGATGTTTCCTTCCAGAAAACATTGGTCAAGAAACTGTGTAGAAGCTTAAACGTATGGAATACACCCCCCATGGTGTGTGAAAGTCCTAGTGTTGCTACCTTAACCCGAGTTAAGTTAATAATTACAAATGACCAGTGACCATGAAGAACAGGGGTCATTAGGGACTTGAAAGAACATGGCTATTGATTTTAAAGCAGTTGAGGGAATGCTAATTCATTAGGTGAATTAATACAATCAAAGAAAAACACCTGTCACTGGTAACACACTGAAAGCAAGCAATCAACATGATTACGCACATCCTCCCTGAATTACACAGAAACACTAAGACCTGTTGGTTACAGTTGGCACCAGTTGTGGTGTTTTGAAACATTTTCTTTAAACACTAGCGTACACAGAAGCATCCCAGAGAAGCGAGGGCTTCTCTGCAGCTTCTCCTATAGAGAGTACAGTGAATCCCCGCTTGAAGAGGGGTCTGCATGGCTTTCTTGTTCACAGTAAAGAGCATCATTGTGTTCCAGCCATGTCAACTGCTAAATCCCCCCATTGATGCATATAGACCAGTCCATCACAATGGCCACATTGTCAGCGGCCGAGCTGACTTCTGAACTCGGGCTAGAACACTGCCTGGCCGCAACAAACTGGCCACTGTACAGCGGGGAGCACAACACAGTCCGCTGCTGAGATCTGGAGAGAGACACTCTCGTGCATCAAGGCACTCATGATTAGACATAATCATATTATTTTCCATTTCCACTAAAATCGGGCATACGAATGCTCTGACGGCATGCTTCGAGCAGGGTCTACACCTTAAAGATGGAGAGAGAAACAGGCAGATATCTGCTCAATAGGCCTTTTGTATGAAGCATGGGATAATCACTTTCCTTCTGTCTCTCAGATTCATTCCCACTTTCTTATTTGGGCCTTGTGTCCATCATAGTGACACATTTTCACAGACCACCCCTCCTGCATCTGGGCTACAATTAAGTAAAACCAGTTGCCGTGTGAAATGAGTTGGGAGAATTGTTTTGAGTATCTAAGCCGAAAGGTGGAGAAAATAAAATACTTCTGTACTGCAGTAAAAGTAGAAATACTCCTGGCATAACTTAAGAGATTTCTTAAGAATACAAGTATTCTATCTATACTTATACTTGACTAAAAGTACAAAAGCACTTGCTTCGGTAAGTGTATCATAGCCACAGATGTATTATCTATTTATTTTTTTAACAACTAAAGCTTAAACAGAGAGGATCTTTCAGTTTAAATAAGTCATGTCTTTACTTCCTTGCACACCACCCCCCCCTTGTCTTGCTCATTAAGACAAAACTAGCTAAAAGAAATCAGAATTACTTTTACTATAGATGCATAAGTACAGTTACAAGTAAGTAGTTTTGTACTTTAACTCAAGTAGAAATATAGACAGAATACTTGTACTCAAATAATATAGAGTATTTCTACTTTCACCAAAGTACAGATGTACTGTACTTTATCCATTTCTGCCTAAGATTTATTATACAGCAACTAAACTGTGGCAGAAAATATAGTCTTTATACTGTATGCAGTATACTACTACTCATGTTCATATCAATGTGTCTTAAATGCAGCTCAACAGCAAGTAAAGTTTAATGCATGTCCCTCTATATTATTTACAACTTTCTAAGACTTTTTAAGGACCCACAGACACCCTGTATATACAGGCCTGTCCTCCTTGTGAGAGATCAGAACACTAACACTCTTTCAGAATGAAAATCAATTATTCAGATTAGCACGTCTAATGACTCAAGTGTTCAAACTCTGTGAACTGTGAGACCTCTACTGGTTCAAAATGGCATTACGACTAATTTATGCAAAAACAGAATCATGTTTTGATGTTTAACACCATCTTTTATTTTGATTAGTTACAAAACATAAATAAAATCAACAATTGAATTAGTTACAATTTTACAGTAGCTAAATCACCAGCAATAAAAGTTTAGTCTTCTAGATTTTTTTTTGATCAAATAACCTCCAATCATTGGTGCTCAGTTTAGTAATACTGGGTCCCCTGGTAAAAATGTCTAACAATTTCAGCAAATAGACACTAGACTGTGAAAACAGTTGACTTACAGTTTTTCACATCAATTAAATTCAAATGAAAAAAAAAATTCTTAAAAAAAAACCCTAAACTTTAGAGACAAGCAATCTCAGGGCTGAGCTACGGCTGAAGCAGGGGATCTCCACAAACAGAGCTGAGGACCAATGTGTCCCATCATCAGGTAACTGCAGCTTTTTCAACACCGATCATTACATAGTTTTACATTTTTTACAACCCCAGTTCAAAATACAAAAATAATGCTTTCTTTTAGATTACATTTTGGTAACACTTCAGGATAGGGCGAGTTCCCGTGACTCGTCGGAAAGAGCAATGACGTGTGGCAGATGTGTTTGACTCGACAGCACGTAAACTCACCACCGTTAGTTATGTGCCACTGGTTACTGGGAAGTGGGCTGTGTCATAGAAAATGAAAAATCAACACAGGTTTTCTGGAATCTGAGTTAAATCTCCATACACACATGCCACTGTCCTTTTCACTTTTTTTTAAAAAACATCCACAAGCTCAAGCATAGCATGAGTTAGTAACAACACAAATCAGATTTGTTTTTTTGTTTCCTTTTGCTGACTTTTTCCTTTTGTCATGACAAATTCCCATCTGGCTGCTGTAATTCTGAAAAATACACCCAAAACTTGCTGTATGTTACAATGTGCTCAAGCTTTATGATTCTCTGTCAATGGTCATTTTTTCAAAATAACATTAATGGGCACATAAACAAGATGCTGGTCGCTTTTCTATGGTAAATACACTTCTAGGAAAAATGTCCACCTGGACACTTAAAGCCAACTGCTGTCAAACAACGGCTTTGCATGTACAAATAAAACATTTCCTGTTTTTTTTTTGTTTGTTTGTTTTTGCATGGAGAAGTATAGAGTAAACATGTGTGTAAACAGTTATCAGGTGCTGACTGGGACACTGCCGCCTCAGCGCCACATACTGGAACCTCAGGGGATAAAACAGACTTTTAACATAGCTACTTTAAAATGGCTACTCTAAAAGGCAACACACTGTCAGGACAGCCCAGGTGCAAAGTCTTCCACTCTTAAACTCGCTTGGCAGTTTTATCTGTTACAGAATAAGATCACATTAAATGTTTCATCTGATGAGGAATATATATATGTATCTGTATATAGATTCTGATAATGTTGCTCATGTCTTCACAAAAAAAGCGCAGTAGGATTACCTCTTCACAGTTTGATGTGCTCAGAGGCACGTACGTAGCTGTGCAAAACACATATACAAGACCAAGCAGAGTATGCTTCAGTCAAAGCGTCACAAAAGCTCTAGTCCTGCACGTCCTTATTATGGGATGTGGGTTAATTTTGTAAACCTCAGAGAAGAAGAGTGAGCTAATGAGAAAGAGAAAATACTGCAGTCGCATTAGCTACATTAATCTAGTCATTCAACCAGACACCTAGGAGATCCTCTCCAGGATCCACTGTAAAACACTGGACTTAAATCAGTTTAGACAGCTGATCCCTATCGGTGTTACTCTAAAAAATCCCTTACCTAATCTAAAAAGTTTACCACTATTAATCAATGTAAAATAGAAGAACATGAAGAACATGCCTAATCCGTGCACTACACTGTACAACAGTGTTTAGGTTGGCCTCATAGCTAAGATGATGGTTGCCAGGTAACTGTTACCATGCTCTGTTGCGGGACATGCGATCGCTATAACTGCTTCACTTCCGCCCTTCGATGCTCATTGAGACGTTTTGTGCTATATTCTCTTAAAATGCCGGCTCGCTGTTTAACATCTGGTTGTTGCCTCCGTGCGTATTTTGAAAAATATGTCCTTTAAGCTATACAGAAACGCATCACAACAACACAGAAAGATGAATTCAAATATCAGTTACTAATTGCACTTTTTTTAAAATTCAAATAGTCCTTTTAACAGAACTGTTGATAGATGAAACAAAATGATCTTTTTTGTCAAAAAGGTCTTCTTTCATATCTCTATATAGGGAGAGTTGAGGTCCAACAGCGTTGGATATAAATCTCAACAGTGCAGAAACACACAGAGGATATGGGGAAAAAAAGTGAACACTCACTCACGCACACACACAAATACACACGCACTACATAATTTACACACCCCACACTCATGCACACTGACACTCAGAACCCCCTTCCTGGTTCCTAGTTTTATTTCTGTACAAACTGTACATTAGGATTCATGTTATGCTTTCACATTCTCAAAGTGGAAACCTATTCTTTCCTTTCTTTGCCTTCTTTGTTTATGCTCCTCTCCTCTTTGTCCTCACTGTCACCTGTCTGTCGCTCACTGCTGTCCTAAAGGAAGGGCGGAGGCGGGGGGTGTTGGGTGGAGTTTGGCACTGGCTGACAGGGCAGACGTGGAGCAACAGGAGGAGCATGATGAATTTGTGGAGGAGCAGGAGCAAAAGGTTGCCACGGTGATGGCATCTTGGCCAGCAACCGTGGAGGTAGAGCTATTGGCAGCGGTGATGCTGGTGGGTGGGGCCAGCTGGGGCCCTGCAGTGCTGATGTGTGTGGAGGAGGGGGCGGTGTGAGGGGGCAAAGGTGCAGGCACACTGGAGGCAGGTAGGCTGGCCATTGCGGCCAGGGGCTGCAGCTGGGTCTGGGGCAGAAGCTGTGGCTGGCTCAGAGGCAGGGAGCCCGGCAGGAGCTGCATTTGCTGCAGGTGCAGCGGCGGCTGGCCATATTGCAGTGGTTGAAAGGCCTGGGTCTGCAGGTGAAGGCTCTGCTGTGCCAGAGAGGCGATTGGGGCCTGTGTCAGGGGTGGCTGAGCTTGGCCTGCTGTACTGCTGTAGGAGGGGCAGGTCATGGTAGAAAGACCGGATGACGCTGTGGCGTTCTTGTTGTTTAGGGGGGTTGTGGGGAACCAGCCTGGAGGTGAAGCCTGAAGATAGGCAAACACAAAAAATATCCATGTTAAAAATGCAAGATGCAAAAGGAGGACAAAAGTACTGCAAGCAGTGACTGTAAATTCACTTGTCACATTTTTCCATCAGCACTAATCCGAATCCAGAGTAACTGAGTACTTGTGTCTGTTTCCTGTAGCAACAATGGAGGAGCAAGTTCTGATTTTTGTTCTGATTTTAATTTGAAGAGTCACAGGCAGCAATTCTGACTAACTAGTGTTTCATTTTCAACATGTGATCTTACATCTGCAGATACTGGTCTTCTGCAAATACCTTCCGTAAAATATAGAAAATGTGGAGAAGCATCTTTCAGTTATTATGCTTGTAAACTGTTGAACTCAAATCCACCTTCTATTAGACAGTCAAGCTCAGTTCAAATGTTTAAGAAATATTTGAAAACGCTTGAATCTCTTTAACTAAGCGTTCAATTAAAATTCTGTGTCTTTTTAGCATTTCTTTTTAACTTGATCTGTCATTGTCTTGTCAATTACTGTAAAATATTATCACCTGTCTCTAAAGCACTTTGAGCTGTCACCGGTATGAAAAGCACTCTATAAATACAGATAATAATAATAATAATAATAATAATAATAATATTTGACTAATCAATGGTCTGCACTATATCTAGCTCCTCCCGTATATTCTAGTTCAGTACATCTGGTACCACGGCAAGAAGAGTAACCAAATTCAGCATGGGTAGTCAGGTACTGTATCACCAAACTGTGCTGGATTAAGGCCCTTTAAGACCAAAGTTGGACACCCTGGACTTAGTGCAATGCGGCATGGTATGATTACAAATCTGTGATCACACAGTCTGGCAACGCAAATGTGTGATCACAGATTTGTAATCATACCATGCCGTACTGCACTGTCTGGTGGAAAAGCGCTATAACACCAAATCAAGGGTGTCCAACTGTGGTCCTGAAGGCCTTAATCCAGCACAATTCAGTGATTTTCCTTTTCGGAAGTTACCATGCTTAATAGGTGTGTTTGAGCAGGGAAATACACAAACTGTTCTAAACTCAATTCTTCTAGACCAGAAATGGACATCAATGCACCAAATGGTTTCATATTTACACTTGATAATCTGTGTTTATATCTACTACATATATTTGCAGATCAAATATTTGCTTGGTACATAAATTACCTCAGTAGTCTGATTCCAGCCTCCTAACTCTTGCACTTGCTGAATCTGCTTGATCTGATTGAGTGAAGGTTTAGTTTGGGCAGGCCCAACAGCCTCTTTTGTCCAATCATCTACGAGTTTGTGCAGTTCGTCTGTGAATGTGCTCTTCTTATTGGCTGAACCTTGGGCTGGAGGACTGTGGTCTGAAATAATGTGAAGGAAACATCTTTTTCTTTAATAACGGGTTATTTCAGGGTAAAAAAAATCAATGTTAACAATGTTAATCAATGTCAACGTTATTTTCATGTACTAATAAGTATACACAGCATGGTAAGAATTATGCTTAAGATCTGTTTGTTGCTAAAGTTTGTTGCTGGTTCCATACCTCTCCTGCTGGTCAATGTTTTTTCTGGGTTGCAGGAGGAATGCAGTCTGGCTTGCTCTCCACCAGAATAACTGCTGGACTGCTGGAGACTCCCTGAGAATGAGCAAATATGTGTGCATAGAAGAGACAGAGACAGACAAGACATATTAGCATGACAGCACAGTTTTGTGCTGTTTTTCCAGACAGATAAACCCCTTTCCTATATGAGTTTGCATGTATTTATGCCAGTTAAAGAGCGATCACACTGCTCATGGATATTCTAACCTTTTAAGTCTAGGATTAGGCCAGGGGTCGGCAACCCAAATGTTAAGAAGAGCCATTTTGTCCTTTCAACAAAAATCAAACCATCTTGGGAGACACAACATTTTATGTCTATTTTACTATCTTGGCTGTAAATATGTCTAAGTATGTGCTGATGTCCTAGTATAGTCTAAAAACATAAACGAAAACGCAGACTTACTTTGCTTTAAGCTTTAGCTTTTTTTTAGTGTCTGACACTTTTTAGTGTTTGACAGTATCTCGATGCAGATTAAACGTATCAGGAAACTGTATCGATGTTCGTCTTAAATCTTTCTCTTTGCATTTTGTTAGCTGCTAGCTAGGCGAGACTGCTGTCTGCATTTCTGTAGTAACCCGCAGTCTGCGTGTCAACGCTCAGGACTAAAGGTTGGTGAATTCGCAGTTATATATTAACAGCGTTTCAAGACATTTATTGTTAAAACTGTGCTAAAATAATCCTCCTTTGCAGTAAAATAAAGCTTTGCTGATCATTCTACGTTACCTAAAAATCGAATTCTGCTGTGGAGCTGCAACAGGGCAGTCGCAAATTGCCATACCCTGAATTAGGTTAAATATGTGCTTTTTTGCATAGACCGTTCTGAATTAGCGTTTCTTTATCACTCTCTTGGTGACCCACTGCCCTGCATAGTTTCAACTACTCCCTGCCCCACACATCTGGCCCACTCAAGGTTGATGAGCTGGAGCAAGAGTGTCAAGAGGGAATGGCTGAAACTGTGCAGGGCAGTGGGTCACCAAAAAAGTGATAACTGATATAAAGAAAATGAAGAAATTAGGAGTAGAGCATTGTCAGCACCTTGGTGTGTGACGCCATTGTTGTCCATGTGAGAATGGGGGCGCAGGCGGAGCTTGGTTTTGGCAGGGCGGGGTCTGCGTGGAGAGATAGCCAGTGGTGCAGTGGGGAGTGGAGGGGTCCGGGACAGTGGCAAGGGCTGCCGCTGGTCTTTGAGGCTACGCAGCTGCTTATAGAGCTCCTGCAGTTCTCTGTTCTGTTGCGCCTGCAAGGACACAACCTCTTTGATGTGTCTGTGAAAGAATAGGGAAGCCAGGGAAGGAGAGAGAACAGAGATGAAATGATGTATATGACGGAAAGTAGGTGGTAATATAGAAATGGAAGTATAGGGGCACAAAAACAACACAAATCAACATTGTGAGTGGAGTCAGTGAAGGAAAGGGAGGGAAAAACTGTGTTATACTCTGACAATAACAGATACAGAACTAATATTTCATCCAACACAAACTGTTTTTATGCACATCAATAGTTTGATATGTATTATAATTGATTATTGAACATTAAACTTCTCGGCTTCTGTTTTTAAAAAAGAAGGGAAACTCATAGCTTTGTAAACTTGAAAGTGTCATGGGAGACAATTCAAGTCGTAGTTAAGTCAAGACTATACTGGTGTGCACCTAAACGAGACTACTTATAACTCATGTAAATATCCTGCTTGAATCTAGGTTCTTAGACAAAGAAAACGTAGGTAAGTGAGACCCCTGTGTTTTCTCACTTCTCTCTCAGCTTATGCAACTCCCGCCTCAGGTCCTCATCCTCCACCTCACTCTCATCATCGCTGCTGCCCAATGGAGAGTGTGTGTGGCTGCGTGGAGGGTGGTGGCCAGGCACTGGGGTCCTCCTCTCCTCCTTCTCTCCTTCCTTCCCTTTTGTTCTCTTTCTCTCCCTCTCCAGGTCTGGTGAGACAGGGGAGCTGTCCGTGAACCGATCCTCTCTCTGCTCAGCCTGTGTGACTGAGAAGCGCCCCACTGTCCTGTGGACACTTCCCTCGACTGGAACTGCTTCTGGTAGGGTAGGTGGGTCTGTAGGCTGGACCACTGGGGTCACCTGGAGAAAAAGGACAAGTATACTTCACTGTTCTCTATACAAACTCTATCTTATATTCCACCAGTAATTCTCAATCCAGACCTCGGAGCCTACCAGACATTCTCCATTTTTGCTCTATCCCAGCACACATGAACTGATCGGATTTGCTGTCCTCTAACTCTTCATCAGTCGTCAGTTTTGAACACAGGATGTTTTTAGTTGGTGGACTGTTCTGCATTAGTTTAATACACATGACGTGCCGGTCTCCCAGATATGGATTAAGCCTCATCCTGGACTAAATTTTAGTGTTAAAAAATTATTTTTAGTCTAGGCCTAGACTTAATCTGGGTCTGGGAAATCGGCCCAATGACTCTTTTTGACTTGGTCTTTAGGCATCTTACAATTTATTTACAGATGTACCAATTCGTTTTATTTACCCCACAATCTGATCCAAGTCCTTTAGGTTGAGTATCAGCTGATACCAAGTCTAATTTGCTATTTGTGTTGTCATAGATAATACTGCAGCAAAATTTAGCTAAGATTATGTTACTCTGCCAAATAATACGACTGTAAAATCAGCTCATTGTTAGTATTTGTATGCTGAAAACCGACCTCACTGCTGCAAGTTGGGGATAATGTCAATTTATGCCACTTCTACAACAGAGGGGTAAACAGAGCGCAAAAAGAACAGATTGGAATGATACCTATCCATTAAAATATGCTGGGATTGAACATTCCTAAATTTGACACCTCTAACAGTAAAAAGTAATATATTTTTAGATTTTTAATGACCTTAAATTTTTAAATATATCCTTTCTAAGGATCTGTGGTAACCATGGATAAGATGTCAAATTAACAACATAGATCTTAAGTCTGAATGTATGAGACTATTGCAATCCACACTTAAGGACCATTCTACCATTTGTTTCAACTGTAGTCCCACAGTAAATACAAACAAAACCTATTTAAAAAAAACATTTAAGTATTCAGACCTCAGATATTTATAAGGATTATTTTAGGATCTACTTAAGTTAAATATATAGAGAATCATCATTTATAGTATTTTCTACTGGGAGGTGGCTGCCTTAAAACCTAATCCCTAAATTTAACTTGTGAAAATAATACACAATAAAACACAAAGAGTCTTTGTGCATAGATGGATCCTTATTTTAGCCAGCTGCATTTCAGAGCAGGAAGTAAGACTGTGTCCCTGTCCCTCGCGGCCACATGGTGAGCAGTTAGATCTCATTGTTTTAAAGTAAATGTGTCTCAAAGTTTGAAAATCAGTGTGAAACCTAAACTGTCACTCCCAAAACACACATTTTCTTCAATTAAGCAAACTTTTTCATATCATAATTTTATGTGTTCAAAGCTGTGTCTGCTAGTCATGTACTGGCTAGCATTTTTGAGTTCTGCTTAAAATTAGCTACAATTGTCTCTACTGAAACATTTGGTAAAGTTTTCAGTCGTGTTATTGTTTTGTTGGTGATAAAATGGAATGTTCAATCATTTAAAAAAAAAAAAACTACTTAAGGTACAGGGTCACTCAAAGCAAAATGATTTCAGTCTGAAGTCCAAGTCAGTTAAAGTGCAACATGTTTTTTCAGCTGACTTAAAGCCAATTTGGTAGAATGATCCTTAAGCCTAACAGACTAAGCACAGAAATGTAGCACCTGGAAACGTCCTCTGCGTGTGCAAGGCTGGATATTTGAGGGCATCTCTTTCTCCTCTCTCAGTCCCTGACTGCTGGAGTTTCCATCTGTCCAAAAGAAGAAAGAGAACACGGAGGCACGAGGACAAGGCCAACACAAAATCAGATGACACAGAAAAACAAGTGAACAAGACACATGTATACAAATCCAGCATGTAAACAAAGAAACACACAAACATAAAACAATGGACCAGAACAAAGGGATATATGTAAAATCCCACAGACAAGACAGACGCAACAAACACAGTAATACTGTATTAATAATCACTGAATTGCAACACATTCTTTCAGCATGAGTTCTGTGATTTACAAACTACCATGCAAGTGTCTATGAGATTACACTGCTCAGTGTAAGCATGACAAAACACAGTGTAAAACCTATGCTCCAACAGTGGTCCAAGTCAAAGCCAGTGAAAATGACTGTATGGCAATTTGTGTATGCATTAATAAGATCATTGACCTTATACAGTGTCATGCTGAAAAGATGCATGGTGCAGTGGGAAATGGGAGTGGGGAAACTGCCTGAATGTAAAAATCAGTGGCAAAACCAGTGTATGAGATGCAGGTTAAACAGTACAAGTTATGAATGTCAAAAAAAATGTGCAACCCCTTCCCACCCCCTCTCAGCCCCACACACACACTCGCATTCATGCATCATACACCAGGTGCTAATATCAGCCGTAAATACCACTGATGGTGGCACTGGATGTGGTGTGTGATGTCTATGAACATTACAGATCTATAGTGTGTTTACCGTGTGTATATGGATACACTGGATCATTCTGGTTTAGGCTCAACTGATAAGTACTTGTACTTTTATCAGATACACTGTAAATGATACAGTACCACATATACACACATATACATTTCGAACATATACAGGATGGAGAGATATATATGTTCATCTATATGGAACAACAGATAAACATGTAGCTCTACTGCTTAATGGTGACCCTACATTATATTTACATATGCAGGAACATAAAAAAAGAAAGAGAAATTTTCCAAAAGCCTACCCAGGCAGCAAAGAACAGGATATCATCTAAAGTTCTGATAATGTACTAAAGAACTGTTATTGATAGAATGAGGACTGAAAGCATTTTGCAAAGCATGAAATTTGAGGAAATGGTCTTACCAATATAAAACAACATTCTGTAAGGTAAAATCTAAAATCTCTGTGGTATTACCTGGATAACCTACAGGCCTGTTAGCCTCTATGTATGGAGCGTAATATAATTTACTAATCAAGCAGCAATCTTATAATCTACATCCTTGGAGTCTTACTCTGGGACTAGGTTTACTACGAGCTTTAGCGTTAAGCAGATCAGACACAAAAAATACTACTATGCAGACCAAATAGTGCTGAGGCCAAATAGCAAAAATCATTCATATATTCAAAATTCATACATAAATGAAGCCAAATAAAATTTATAAAGTGCTCACCTATTGGGCCAGACTGGTTTGTCTCTCTTGCAAAGAGTTTGCACCTGCTCTGTTTTTCCAGGTGTTAATGATGACATTAAAAAGTTTTATATTTATTGATTAATTTTCTTGGGATTTAATTTAAAGCAAGCTTAAAATAAATCGCAGGTGCAAACTTTACAACGTCTGGCCCACACAGTTTGACCAGTGTGCTGGTGTCCTATTCAGCAACTGTGCTTAGAAACAGGGCGGCACGAACCCAGTTGGATGGGAAGCCTGACTGTGCAGGCAGGTGAGGGGTGGATGGGTTGGGCTGAGCTTGGCTTTACTGCACTGCAAAATGACTGGATGCTCACATACGTTCCATCACGCTCCCCTCTCCTGTCTCTACTCTCCACTGTTCTTACCCCTGGGTAACCCATGCAAACAAATGAAAAGAAGCTACAACATAAAGTCCATGTACAGCAACTTAAAAACAAGCAATGCTAAAACGTCAAATGTATCACTATAAAATAATGTAGTGGTATCAGTACGGACTGAGACAACAACAATCACGTCCCTATGAAAACAACTATTAGGATTAATAATTGATAATTAATTACTAACATTACAATCCCTATCTAGAAAGGTAAGGGTCAGCTACATGTGCTATATTACTTGTAATCTACACATTCATTTAACGTCCTAGCCCACCCACACCCCTCACTCGCTCTCGCTCGCGCTCTGTGCAGACGCTACCTTGCTGGACTCTGGGCTTCTTGAACAAGCTGGCGGAGTGGCGCAGTTTGCATGCCCAGCTTTTGAATTTGCGAGTCCAGGATTTCTTGCTAACAGGATTTCTGATACTAGGACATGTCAGGTTTAGGCCAAAATATCCACCTCCTGCATTATGCTGCTGCTGTTGTCCAGGCCGCAGGGGGATGGGCTGCTGTGAGGGGGGAGGCCACAGGACGTCTCCAGGGGAACTGCTTTCAGAAAGGGAAGGGGCAGCCTGGATACCACACAGGGCAAGGAGTAGGAGAGGGAGATGTGGAGATGTGTCAGAAGTACAGTGATGGGGAGCACATCCATATACAGAATCAACAGGTTAGTATAGGAATAGAGTTGTACAGTGATTCAATTTCTGCATGTTATCAAACCATTAGCAAAAATTAATGTGAAATTATTTCTGTAACCAATTAATCTATCAACTAAAATTTGAATATTTGACTAACCAAGAGAATGTACGACGTAACCATTATATTGGCCAGCCAGTAATATCAGTGGACATCAGGTCCTGCAGATTTATAAGTACTGGCAAAAATCACCCACACTGAAGAAATCCTTCACTTTATAGAAACTGTTAAGCCGACAGTCACCACATGCTCACTTTAATTACAGCTACAAAGGCTGACCTGGTAAACTTGAACATAAATCATCATGGTCAGAATAATAAAAACATGTCAAATCTATTAAAACCTAATATTTAGCATGACGATAATATGTTAACATAGCAAAAACTTTCTACAAAGTAGAAGAACAGCTGAGACATAAAAAATAAGAGCTTATTAACAGGATCCAAACCCCCTCTACCCAAAACACTAAGAACACTAGGAAGCTGTAGCTGTCATCCTTTACTACAGTGCTATCTAGCTAAAACTATTAGAGCCAGTTTAATTGTTGACCATATTAAATTGTTCTGGTCAATATGATTGGTAATCAAAATTACAAAATTTTCATATTAATCAGACTTCCTTTATGATGCAACAAAAAACAGAAGCCATACTGCCAACACATCCTGTAGTGTCATGCAGTCTATTAGAATAAACGTGTATCGTATAAACATTACAGAACGCTATAGTGTCCACTAACAATAAAAACCTCATCAGCACTTTTCCTTACTGACTTTGTTGACTAATTGTTACAGCCATAGATGTTCAATGTCAGTGAAAGATATTCAGTTTACCACCAACACCAACCCAGGTTGTTTTGCAGAACCAACTTACAAGGACTGTGGGTTCACCAGGTGGAGGCGTAGGTCCAGGCGCAGGCTCCTGTGGGTGGGACAGGAGGGAGCAGGGAGGGGAGGATGAGGAGGAGGGCTGACGCTCCACAGCAGTGGAGAGGGCTGGGGTGGACTGGGTCACGTCCTCTTTTTCCATTCTCTCCTTTTCTCCGTCTGGAGAAGTGGAAGAGGAGCGGGAGGTGGTGGAGGAGGTTGTACAGGAGGAGGAGTGTGGAGAGGTGTCTGAGGAGGAGGCTGGAGGAGGTGGGAAGGCGGATGGAGGCAGCGAATGGGACTCCGATGACTCGTCACCCCCGGCGGAGACAGAAGCTGTGGCCGAGGCAGAGGCAGGGGCGTGTGTAGAAGCAGAAGCAGAGCCTGCTGACGTGGATCCGCTGCCACTGTACTCCTGGTACAGCAGAGTTCTCAGCTTCTCGTCCAGTGTTTTTATGCGGTTGTCTACAAACTCAATTTTTGGGGGGCCCTCACTGTCTGATTCAGCTACCGATGAAGGCTGAGCAGGGGAGGGTGTGAGCACGTGTGCTAAGGTTGGCAGGGATGTCTCCAACAGTGGCAGAGGGGGCAGCGAAACATCAGATGAAGGCTGCAGAGGAGCAGACTGGCTATCCTCTGTAATGCTGGCCTCGCCAGTGGAATGCTCTGATTCGGACTGCTGTAAAGATGGCTGCTTCTGTACAGGCGGTGCTGTGGGCTGAGAGCGTAGCGTCTCCTGTGGCACTTGCTGTACCATAGGTTGGGGGTGCATTTGCTCAGCAGGTTCCTGCTGTGGAACCACAGACTGAACCTGTGCTCTGTGTTGTAAGGGATCTTGTGTTTGAAAAGCTTGTTGCGCCTGCACAGCCAGCACAGTGGGAGGCTGTACTTTTTCCTGTTGCACATATTGCTGCACGGGGACTGCCTGCTGCTGCACTACTGCCTGTGGCTGCATCTGCTCCAGGCTGGCTTGCTGTTGAGGAATGTGAGACTGTAAGTGAACAGTCTGCTGACCTGGTGGTTGTGGTGGAGGTTCGGGCTGCCCCTGCTGTTGTGGTATTTGCTGTAGTACTAACTGCTGTGTGGGGGGCAAGTGAGATACTGGATGCTGAGTTTGAAAGGCCACATACTGTATGTTCTGTTCAGGGGCTTTGACAAGACCGCTTTGGGTTAGAGGCTGGGGCACAGTCTCTATCAGCTTAGGCTGTGGCAAGGTGTGCATTTCTGTGTGGCTAGGCGGAAGTTGTGCTTGTTGGGCTAGCTGATGCACTGACTGCTGCATTGTTTGTTGCACTGTCTGATGCAACTGTTGCTGCTGCTGTAGCAGAAGCTGCTTCTGTTGCATTTGAGCTTGATCGATACTTGCCACTGCAGGCTGTATTGGCTGAGTCTCTTTGAGTTGTTGAGGTGGGAGAACTTGCTGGAGTATCTCGGCCTTCTGTGCTGTTGGTAATGCAGCTTGGGGTAATTGCTGCTGCTGTTGCTGCTGTACATGGTCACCACGATTTACCACAGAAGCTGATGGGGTGCTCTGAGCAGAAGTGCCAGAAAGAGCCTGCTGACTCTCAGGCAATCTGTGCACTATGGCAACAGTATCTCCAGGTCCAAAGCTGGCTGTTGAGGCCATGCTGGCAGCAGGAGCAGGGACAGTTTCAGGGGCAGGGAATGGGGTAACAGGAAGGACAGAGGCCAAATTGGGAACTGGGGCTTGAATGGTGGATGCAGACACCTTTCCAGCAGCTGGCTGGGGGGTAGCTGCTATGTCTGCAGGGGTTGCAGGAGCTGCTGAGCCTGGGAACATGAGGAGAGTTAATGGGGCACAGTCCAAGGAAGTGACATCAGGAACTGAGGAAACAGCAGCTGAGGCTGGGACAGACACAATGGAGCTAGGGGGCGAAGGCGCCGAAAGTGAGGAACACGGGGGAGACGCGAGTCCAGAAAGGATGTCTGAGTGCTGTGAACCCTCATGGTCTGAAGCTACAGCAAGCATGGAGAAAAGGTCAGTCTCAATACAGATATATCATGAACTATTCAACTATACTTAACTATAGACATTCTTTAATAGCCACAAATCATGAATTAACCATTTTAAACAAACCAATAAAAGTTACACAACCATTCTTACAAAATATTGGTGGCAAAGTATAAATCTACTGTGCTAAATTTGAAATTGCACATATCAGTCCAATTCCAGGCCTCCTAAAGCAATTTGAAGCCTTTTGAAGTGCACAGTGTTGGTACTGAATACCTCTCTCAGTTTCTGTGGTGTGAGGGCCCTGGCTCTCCCCTCCTGGAGGTGGAGTGGAGGCTCCTTGGTTGGAATGAGAGTCACGATGACGAATAGTCTGGTTGATAAAGAATCTCCAGCGACCCACTGGAGAAGACTGAGGGGCAGAGTCCACTGATGGATGAAGTGACAAAGGGGAGGAATTAAAATTATTTATCAATGTTGTCAATCTAGTAAAATTCTTTATTAGAATCTGATGCCAAGGGGCAAAGACTTCAATAATTAGTCAAATACAGTTATGAGGAATCATTACACTGAGCAAACAAAGCATTAACAACTAAGAATAACTAAGCAAGACCAATCAAAACACTCACTAGTTGAACTTGATGGCGTGCTCACATGTAACTGCTCCATAGATCCAGTCTGAGAGAGAGACAACAACATGAGAATGAGATGAGAAACAACATGGAAATCTAAAAGACTAACTGAAAACAAATGAGAAATACTGAGAGAAAATCACAAAGTGAAAACATAATAAATTATTCTACATCTGGACCACCTATGTTTCCACAAAGCAGTAGAAGCCAAACCTGTGACTGAGTGCTAAGAATCTCCTGGGCTTTCTTCACTATAGCCCTCAGATCCCCTACAAATTTCTCTTTCTCTGAATCAAGGACAAAGTCCTCCTCAACCTAGGCAAGAAAACGTATATAAACCTTCATCAACACAGCAAGTCAAAGCCAAGTCAAAAAGTACAGCAAAACATTTAAATAAAAATAAGAAAACAATGGAGGACAAAAATATTAACAAAGCATTTACAGTGTTTAATTTTCAATTTTCAATGTTCAATTTTCAATTTTCATTCACAAATAAGCTGCTTAATTTCTTACCATGTAATCTGCTATGTCCTCAGGTGCATCTCCCTCAATATCAAACTTGAAAGTGACCATCTTGTTACTATGAGTTTCGAGCTGGCACTCCACCATGTTGTCTCCAGTGTTTGATACCTACAAAATGCATAAACATTGTCTTGTTCACTTTTCGGTAAACATTGCCCAGCTGTGATTGCTGGCTGAATGTACTGCAACATAATATTCTTATTATGGAGATGCTGACCTGAAGCATGCTTAGTTGAAAGTGAGTGGTTCTCTCAGGCCGCTGGTAGGAAGATCTCCTTTGAGACTTCACTCTCTCCAGTTTCCCATTGACCAACAGTAACTGAGATTCCTCTCCATTGACTGGGGCAGGGCTGATAGGAAAAGTTTACAAGTTAATCAGAAAAGCAAATCAGGGCACTGACCTGATATTAGAGATGACATAGAAGGTTGTATTTACTATGGAGCATGTAAAACCTTTAGCACACGCTTAAATGACATAAACCACAAACTGGCTGATCAGAATTGCTGAGGCGCTAACATAAAGACCCACATTTTGACTGACTGTAAAAAATGGAAATCCGACAAGGAAGAAGAAATTCCCTCTAGTATAACTAAAGGTTGTGAAGGAGGAAGTGTCTCTTAGCTGGTAAAACACAGTTTGGAAGAAAATGTATGTACTTTGTAGAATTTCTAAAAGAAGCTCTTTTTAAAGAGAAGATACAAAAAGAGAAGTCTGCTTTTAATAACAAATCTGAACAAGAGTAATTCTCTGATGCAATATACTGTTTTTATTATCACTCTCCTTGTCTTCCCACACGCCTTCAGTTCTGCGTCCACTGTCAAAGTAACTGGGCCTCCTTCTCCATGGCAGTAAAAAAATTATGCAATTTTAAAATCAGGTGCGCTAAAATTTGTAGCCTAGTGGTGACCTTGTGTGCACGTGCCAAAAGGCTTCTGCACACACGTTGATAAATAAGCTGTGGGCACTGTTGTGCATGCAAGAGTGCCACAGAAAACATTTAGCAGATTCAGCCCACACTGTCATGAGTAAGTGTCTGAACCATACCCTGATGAAGAATGTCGGTTGGCGGACTGGTTTGGGCTCTCCTGTTCGTTTAGATGAAAAGACAAACAAACATGTATATAAAAAACACCAAATACCAACAGAATCAATTTTAAATGAACATGAGAAAAATAACTGTCAAACAGTCTGAAAAAGTCGAAACAATTTAGAAATAGCAAGCTTGATTGTAAGTATAGGTAAGATTTGTGGGTGTTAAATATTTAGCTTAAATTAAAAGATTAAAAGCATGTAAAGCAACAGAAATTAAACTAAATTACAGGATGGTTATCATTATACCACTGTGCCCTCAAAATAACACAGGATATCCTGCAGTGCAGTCATAAAATACAGTGCTTACATTAACAGGGATGTGCTTTTGTACCTGCGCAATGCCCAGCAGTGCAGAGTCACAGTCTGCCAGTGAAGTCGGGGGGAGGGCAGGGCCATTAGAACCAAGGGGCTGTGAAGCATGGACAGGAGGAGGGGAGGTAGGAACTATATTAGTTAGACCAGCCTGGCTTTGCTGTATCTGAGCTGGGGCAGGGAGTTCTGAAGCTGGGGGAGCAGGCTGAAGGCTTGTCAGGGTGGTAGATGTGTGGAAGGGGGTATGGGATGGACTGGAGGGTATCTGTGGGGGCTGAAATGCAGCCTGCGGGTAAGGTGGCTGTGCAAATGTGGCTGGGGTCTCAGTGTGTGTCTGTGTGTGTGAGTGCGCCTGTGTTTGAATATGTGTCTGTGTGTGGATATGTGTTTGTGCCTGAGTGCTCGTCTGGGTGTGAGTGTGGGCAGGGACTACTGTTTGTGGCTGGTGTTGTGGGGAAGGTGGTGGACCTGCTACAACCTGACTGTAAAGTGGGGCTGTTCGAACTTGTGTCTGAGGAACCTGACTCGGTGGGACTTGTGAAGGAACTACAGGGTGCAAGACAGATGCTAGCTGAGATTGCGGTTGATCTAGTGCCACTGAGGATTGCTGTGATGAAAGAGGCTGCTGTACAGATGATAAAACTGGCTGGGCCTGAATCTGCGGTTGTGCTGGTTGCTGCTGCACTTGGTGAACTTGCTGTTTCTGCTGTTCATAATGTTGAGGAACCTGAGGTTGTACATGTGGAATGGGCTGCATGACAGTCTGCGCTGTCAAGCTAACTGGCTGTTGCTGTGCCTGTAGGACAGGCTGAGCCTGTGCCTGGACTTGAATTTGAGACTGGCCTGTCTGCTGTAAATACTGCTGTGTAGTGCTCAGGGTGGGGGGAACCACAGTAGCCGAGGATGCAGCAATGGTACTTCCCACTGATACTGGAGACAGCCCCATATGGTGATACTGCTGAGGTGGTAACTGATGCTGTTGTGTAGCATGTCTAAGGTCCATCTGAACTGGCTGAACGGTCTGCTGACCAAGCTGTGGAGCTTGAGTGTACTGTGCTGGCAGCAAGGTAGAAGGGGCCTGCACTTGAGGCTGCATTTGGCATGGTACTTGAGCTGCTGGAGCTGCTGGGCCTTGACCTAGGATAGGAGCTACAGCTTGAGGTGGTACAACTTGAGTTGGAAGACTCTGTCCCTGTATGACCATTTGAGCCTGTGTCTGACCTGGGACAGCATAGGTCTGTATTTGTGACTGTACCGCTGCTTGAGTCTGTACTGTGGCTTGAATTTGTTGTGTTGCTTGAGGAATCTGAAACTGGGTGGGCTGAGCCTGCCCCAGAGTTGGAACTGCTGACTGTGGTGCTGAGTGACTTTGGATCTGCACTGGGATTTGACCATGGATTTGCAGAGCAGGATCGCCTTGGCTCTGATGTTGCACTTGTGCTTGATGATGAACTGTTGATGGGGCTGGCATAAGTTGCTGAATGTGCACTGGCTTTTGCATTTGACTTGGAATTTGAGAGCTAACCATCTGTGGTGCTGCTTGAACAACAGCTGGAACCTGTGACTCCACAACAGATGTTCTATGTTGCTGCTGTGAGAGAACAGTTTGTTGCTGAATAAATGCTTGTTGCTGCTGCTCTATTTGCTGCTGAGTAAGACTTGTATGTGTCTGATGGGGTGGGGATGTGATCTGTTGAGTCATACATGGCGGTATCTGACTGATTTGTTGAACTGTCTCAAGTATTGTTGTTTGTTTTTGCCCACTGTGATGCTGCCCAAGGGCTGCTTGTTGGTCCAACTGTTGCTGCTGTTGCTGCTGTTGTAGTAACAACACTTGCTGTTGTAGTTGCTGCTGTTCCTGCTGTTGCTTGAGTAGAGCCTGCTGCTGCTGTTCCTGCTGCTGGCGTAGTGCCTGCTGCTGCTGCTGTGCCGTCTCAAGAGCGACAGCTATCTGTTGTCCACTGTGATGTTGCCCAAGAGCTGTTTGTTGGTCCAACTGTGGATGATGCTGTTGTTGTAATAACAAGGACTGCTGTTGTAGTTGCTGCTGTTCTTGCTGCTGCTTGAGTAGGGCCTGCTGCTGCTGTTGTTGTACAATCTCAAGAGTGATAGCTTTCTGTTGTCCACTTTGATGTTTCCCAAGAGCGGTTTGTTGGTCCAACAGCTGTTGCTGTTGTGTTAACAACAAGGCTTGCTGCTGTATCTGCTGCTGTTCCTGCTGTTGCTTAAACAGAGCCTGCTGCTGCTGTAACTCCATCTGTTGTTGTTGGTGTTGTTGTAGTGCCTGTTGTTGCAACTTCTGTTCTCTCTGCTGTTGTAGTAACGCCTGCTGCTGTTGATCAATCTGAGGCTGAAATGCTTGTTGCTCAGTCTGTTGCTGTATTTGAGACTGTGGAGTTTGCTGCAGTATAGGCTGCTGTTGTTGCTGGCGTAGCAAAGCTTGCTGATGCTCCAACTGCTGCTGCTGCAATAGAGCTTGTTGTTCTAACTGTTGTTGCTGCTGTTGGAGTAGAGCTTGTTGTTGCTGCTGCTGTAAAAGAGCTTGCTTTTGTTGTTGCTCTAGCTGCTGCTGCAAAAGAGCTTGCTGTTGCTGCTCTATCTGCTGCTGTTTCAGGAGTGCCTGTTGTTGTTCTAATTGTTGTTGAACAAGAGCTTGTTGCTCAAGCTGCTGTTGCTGTAATAGTGTTTGCTGTTGTTCTAATTGTGGTTGTTTTTGTGTTAACAAAGCTTGCTGCTGTTCAAACTGTTGGTGGTGGTGTAACAGAGCTTGATGCTGCTCTAACTGTTGCTGTTGCAATAAAGCCTGCTGTTGCTCTAAATGATGCTGCAATAAAGCCTGTTTCTGCTCTACCTGTTGTAAAATAGCTTGCTGTTGCTCTATCTGCTGCTGCTGTAGAGTTTGCTGTTCCATCTTCTGTTGCAATACAGCATTTTGCTGTTGTTGAAGAAGCATCTGTTGTTGCTCCATCTGCTGTTGCTGCTGCTTTTGGTGTTCCATTTGCTGTTGTATAGCAAGTGCTGCATGTTGTTGCTCTACAATTTGTAATGGTTGAGAGGTTGATTGTAGCACTGCTGGCTGTTGTAACATGGTCTTCTCTTGTGGTCCAGCCTGCCGTGGCACATATACCTGTTGATTCTGTTGTGGTTGCAATAATAACTGCGATTTCTGCTGCTGTTCCATTGAGGGTTGCTGTACTGATATCTGTTGCTGGATCTGTGGCTGAATTACTGGTTGCTGTTGCTGGGGCACTCCTCCAGGTTGCTGTGTGTATACCTGTTGCTGAGACTCTATCTGCTGAGGGTGAGCAAGAGTCTGCTGTTGCTGCTGTGGGATATATGGCTGCTGAATTGCACTTGAATGCAGCTGCTGCTCCTGTAAAACTACCTGTGGCTGCTCTATCTGCTGTGGTGGTAATCCTGATGATGCAGGAGGCTGTTGCATCAAAATGCCCTGCTGCTGAAGTTGGTCCATTTGTTGTTGTAATAGGACTACCTGTGGTTGTGGTTTTAAATTTGCTTGCTGTGATGGTGGTGGCTGTTGCTGTAACAGTGCAGTCTGTGGATCTAACACTATTTGCTGTGGTTGAACTGTGGTTTGTTGGGGCACTATATCAGACTTTTGCACAGGTGCAGTATTAGGCTGTTGAGTTTGTGGTATCATGCTACCCAGTGACGATCCTATGGGTTCCCCAGCAGACAGGACATTAATGGGTGCCTGGGGTGAAATGGGGGTTATGTATGACTGTGACTGTATGAGCGAAGCATGGGGAGTTACTGCCTCTCCCGGCTGGTGGAGCGGCATTTGTGGCACATCTGTGGGATACGGGGCAAGGGACTGTAGATGTGTAAATATAGCAATGATTGGGGAGAGGGTGGAGTGAGAATGAGTGTGAAATGGAAAGAATCGTAGGAGAGAAAAGGTTGAGGAAAAAAGAGAGCGCAAGAGTTAGCATTAGTATGGGTAATTAATCATCCAAGGGTAACAGGACAATGTGCAATCTAAGGTCCAGTGCATCCCATCGACATGTTTCAAACTAATGGTATACCAATGCTATTTGAACGCCTTCGTTTTGTCACAATAGTAGACTAAATTAGTAAGACATTTTCATCTGACAATCTGCAATTTCTTTTAACAACCTCTTAACAAAGGAACTTACAGATAGATCAGCAAGCATCATGGATTCATAACATGCAAGTGGTAAAACGTTCATGGTTTTCATACCACCATGCTGACCTGCACTGCACAAGGCTGATGTGTTCTTTTAAGACTGCTGTTACTGTTAAAAGTTCGGTTAGATTAAGCACAATACTATGATCAACATAGTTCTAGTTTTGCAGGTTCTGTATAACTTAATTAAATGAAGTACAAAAGAAAATGTGCCAGTCCATGAATTGTAATGATTATTATTGGATACTATTAGGATTAGTGGTAACACAGCCTACAGCACCAGAAGCTGATGTTGACTCTTAATGAAACCTGACTTATAAAAATGAGAGAAGTAGCATACTTGGACTGCTCATGAAAATCATATCGGAATGGTGCTTATGCACATCAACATGAAAGAGGAAAAATCATTTTAGTTGTAAACTGGGCAATGTGGAAATTTAACACCACATGCATCATTCAAAAACTGTCATTACTGACTGCCTGACTACACTGTTTTTGATATTCATAAATAATGTGACATTTAGTGGTGGCTCGATATATCCCATGAGGGGCAAACTAACATAAAACATAATAACCACATACTAACATCATAAAAACCTTTATGGGCTGCCTTTTGAAGGTAGGTGTACCTGCACTTCTGAATTATGTCTCCCTGATACTCACATTAACAAGTCTAATGTACAAGACTGTGTCCAGTGAAATTCTACCAAAGAGGGAAAATAAAGAGCAGGAAGAGAGGCTGGACACGAGGGAGACATTCACCTGAGAATACTGCTGTGGTACACCAGCTGTAACCTGTGTTGCCAGAGCGACTGGTTGAATGAAAGTCTGTGCCACAGGAATGTTAGGAGCCCCACCACCACTTTGGCCAATGGACATGCCAGATATCCCACCACTCTGGCCAATAGGCACATTTGGAACCCCTCCACTTTGACCAATAGGAACCATCTGGGGATGTGGCACAACCCCTGCACTCTGCACTACCTGATAAGTAAAGAAAACAATGCTTATCCACCAGTGTGAACTTTTATTCAGCAAATGTGTTTTTGCTTTTGTTGTCAATATGAAATTTTAAAACCGACCAATTTCACGAGAGTGGTGGTTTCTGAGTGCTTGTGTTATTACTCATGAGAAAAACAAAAAACAACAAAAAACAACCCCATAAAAACACTAAACACTCTGCAAGACTGTCAAGCACGCAGTAAGTGATAGCGGCTCTCAGTAAAGCAATACGTACAGAGGTTCCAGGAGGGTAGCTTGACTGAGCATGAGCATAAGGGATCCCTGTATCTCCTGCTAGGGAATAGGCTTGGCTCTGCCCACTTGCCAATGATTCTCCGCTGACTGCAGAAAGGCCCTCCACCTCTGAAAATATAAAAGGAATAAATTGTACTATTAGCAATCATTATTTATGCACCCATTCTGCACGGTGCAGGCCAAATGTACATACATGAGCAAACACAGTGCAGAATGGATCTTGATGCAGCCACAATAGAGGCTCATAATGTGCCTAAATGTAATGTTTGATTTAATAAAGCTGTAGGAGATCATGCAAACTGCACACCTGACCGCTTAATAACTGCATGCAATTTTGAAGCACAGGGCTTAAAACTGAAACAGTGAAGCTAAGTTCAGTGACAAAGAGATAGCACAGTTAAAGAAAGTTCTTTTCCACCAAAACGTTCTAGGGAGGTTTAACTGTACTCCGGGTAACTGATTAATTAACTAACCAACTATTAAATAAATAAATAAAACATGCAATACAAATACAATGCATAT
Source organism: Colossoma macropomum (assembly GCF_904425465.1). Taxonomy (NCBI): domain Eukaryota; kingdom Metazoa; phylum Chordata; class Actinopteri; order Characiformes; family Serrasalmidae; genus Colossoma; species Colossoma macropomum. Next base: position 28,493,236 of record NW_023494802.1, on the reverse strand, counting down.
TGGAACTGCATCAAGGCATATTTTGCACTGCACCTTTTCATGTATGCACTGGTCCTGAGAGTTGAAACAGTGTTATTTTTTTTTTGCTTTCAGCATGTGTTCTAGGGTTGTGCCAACGTCTTGGTGATTTGATTGCTGCCAGTGTTGAAGATGTCTAACAGCAACAAACTTTTGAGGCCGCACATTTACGCCTGGTTTTAAGAAGCGAAAATTCCATGCCAAACTGGCTGCCGCTAGCTGCTCAAAAATTAGTAAATTAGTATAATGTTTAGATTTGTATATCAGTTTTGTACATAAGATTAATTAATTACGATCATTTTTAGCACCTGAAACTGGCACTAAAAGCTATGTGTACCTAAATCCAATGGAAAAGGCACAATCAGTGCAGGAACTAAGATTATCACTTACCTCAGAAATTCTGATGATCACTGGCGACCGACAAAATACACAGAGCAAAGATCTCATAAGGCAGTTAATTTTCATATACACTGGCGAATATGAGTTACCTGTAGGGCCCAGTGTGGCGCTGCTATGGATCTGCTGTCGCACATGTTGGTCCACCTCTGGCAGGTCTTCTGCCTCGCCCTGCCCACCAGTTGCACCTGCAGGAGCAGCAGTGACAGCAGCGACAGCAGCAACAGCTGTAGCAGCGGCAGCCCCAGGACCCAGTGAGGACGAACAGGAGGGTTGCACTGAGGGGAAGGAGGCAGAAGCCAGGGCAGAGGAGTCCCGGCGCTCCTCCAGACTCTGCTGCTGCCGTCTTTCACGAGACTTCTTAATCTGAGCCACCCGGTCTCTAATAGACTTTCCCACTACCTTTGCATCACTCTCATGGAAAAACCCAGACTTCACCTGGAAGGTACAGAGAGAGAATGAGAGAAAGAAAAAAGGAAAGAGAAATAAAAGAGGTGGAAATCAGCTAAAGCCACTGACCTTAAAGGACCCTTACCCTACATTGTTCTTGTGTTTTATTTTTCCCCTGAGGTCCTTGTACAATGTTCGTGCAGTTTTATGTACCAAAAACTGTCATAATTAGTTTTTACATGACCGTTTTTCAACCTCTCTTTATCCCTTAGAATTAAACAGGCTGTTTCTGTTGCTTTGCCTTTTAGGCTGATATATGTAAATGAGTTCTGTTCTGATTGGCTGTCCTGTATTGTGCCTCACTCAGCAAGCAGTTCAGGCTGAAACCTTTCAGTGCGAATGGATGGGGCTAAACTGCTGTAGGCTGAATCAGTGGATGTATGTAAATGAGTTTGTTCCTGCGACATCATACAAACAGTAAATTCAAAACAGACTAGTTACCATATATGGAGGGTAAGGACTGCGGATGGATAGCACGTCCTAAAACTGAATATTTACACACTACATCAAACCTTTTATTTCAAAAAAAGTGAGAGAATTCTGTTTTTCTATGATATGGAACCTTTAAATCACACGTGCAGCTGTGGACCACTCCATACTAAATCATCCAATTCAGATATAAAGTCAAAGCACAAATGTTCTAGAACTCTCACATCAGAACAGCTTGTATGAGTGTGGAGAATAGCTTGCATAACAAAAAGCAAAAAAAAGCAACTGGAATTTGTAGGGCACTGAGATTCCTGACCGGTCTTTCTCCTTTTAGCAGTCTGCAGATGATCAGACTACAATGTGCCTTCTACTAATGCCGACCTAGTTGCTTGAGACTCAAAAATGGCTGGCGATGCTGAAAATTTGTCTGGGTGGCCTAAATCACAGCGAAAGCTCAGCATACAGTCAGAAAAAGAGTAATGGCGGCAGGTAGAGAATGTAGGTCAGATTAAGGTTTGATGATAAATAGGATGCAATCATTAATTCTGTCTGTTTACCTAACACCACACTCTCTCTCTGTCTCCCAGGCCTCTGACATTCACTCCTTCTCTGTTTTTAATTACCCTTCCCAACCCTCCTCACCATCTCCAGAGCCACCTCCTCGGCACTATCATTCTCCAGATCATAGCTGAACTCGATGGCTTCGTTGTCCTTGTGTTTGCCTTTCAGCTTCTTGGGCTCCTCTACCCAGATGCGCAGAGCCAAGCAGTCCTGGCAGCCCGTGTCCTCCTCGGCCAGTTCCACCCGCACTCCTGTGTCCTCGCCAAAAAAGGCATGGTTCAGGAGGTCCTTAATGGAGAGCCTAAGGGTATAACAGTGATACAAGAATGAAAGGAGAGACAGGCTCTCTAGCTTTGCTTAACATTTCTGTGAGACATATTAACAAAGTGTAGAAACAAGCCTACCGTTCGCCTCTGTTCTGCCGAATACAGCCCTCGATGATTTCCTTAATTTCTGGGTCATTTACTTTGTCGAAACTGGCAGGCTTGATCCCCTGCGAAGAGAAGCAGTGGTCATGTAGTCTCACTTTATTTTACCTGTACTGACCTGTAGGAGGTAAAATCCAGCTGGGCCACTAAACATCACACGTGAACACAACTGGCCTAAATAAACCTCAGGGCTCACAAAAGATGCAACCACAACACATAACTATAGACTAGTAAAGTCAGAACAGAAAGAAGATTCTTACACTGGTGACTTTGCGGTAGATCTGCGCAGCATTCTGGCACTCAGAATAGGGGTACTCAGAAGTAGCCATCTCGAGCATGCACATGCCAAAGGCATAGACATCCACAGACTCATCATAGTGCTCCTCATACATCTCTGGAGCCATGAACTCTGGGGTACCTGGATAACGACATAGCAGCATAGCAAGTGCTACATTTTATCTGTAACAAAACAGTAGTAACATTTTTATGGGACATTCCAGCCTAAAAGTAGCATTTAATATGTTATTTTATTGTGTCATGTGATATTCTGTAGCGCAGCATCATATCCCTCAGCTTTGCCAAATTGATAGAATTCTTGTTTTGGGTACATTTAAAATTTTACTACAATACCCAGCATGCATTGCACAAATACGTCATACAACCATTGGGAATTCCCTCCCACCGTTGATAAAGATATCCAATTTAGATGGTAGAGGATAACAAATACAGACATGATATTCAAGTTCCTAGCAGTAACGTTTGCTATCTAACTTCTTTCTACATTAGCCTCTTTATTAACCATTTATTTAGTGTTGTTAAGTCGACTCCTGGAGACCAAACGGATAGTGTCTCTCCAAAATGTCCTGTCATACGTTTGACTCTGATTGGGTCCATCCATCTTGCTGGTAGCTGGTTAACTTCTTTCTCTTCTTCCTTCTACTCTATAAAGCGTCTTCCAATGAATTAGTTCTCCTCATATGTCCAAAATAAGACCGCAAAAAAAAAACAATTTAATACAGCTGACCCTCCCTCATGTATCTGGCCCAAAGCCCTTGTAGTTTTTCAAAAGTTACTCCCATCTTTAAGATACATCATCTACAGGGGATTGTCTTCGTCTTAAAACCAGAAAATCTATTCTCTGGACACCACAAGGGTTAAACATCTAGATTTGTAATTTGAAAATTTGAAAATTTAAAACAGAAAAGTTCTGACAAGTAAAATGAAGAAGAAATGTTAAAGATTCTGCGCTATTTCTAGGTAACAAAGCAAATTTAAGCAGCTTGTGACAAGGTCATTTGTTTTCTTTAGTCTTATCTCTTCCCATGAAGCACATTTGATCTATACATCAGAGGATTTTGCACAAATTTGTGAAGTTCATGCCTGCTCGGGTGCATGCTGTCGTTAAAGCAAAAGAAGGACATATCAAATACTAAGAAATTCTAAAAGGCATGTTAAAATTTCAAAGATTCTACTTTTCATTCAAATTGGTATGATAGAATTTGTAACAAAAATATTTCTGTTACATTAGAGAGGAATGCAAAATAGAAGTGTTTTCACTAATGGTCTCAGACTTTTGAACTCCTATTAATTAAAATAATAAAGTAGTCTCCCAGAAATGGTGGTGGTGTTAGTGAAGCCATGATGCCTAGGAGCAGGAAAAAAAACAGTCATGTCATCTGACATACTCCTTGGGGGTCCAGTTGCTAATTGTAACCTCTTGTTACCTGATACTTCTTAATTTTTGTTGTGACGTTATAAGTAGACAATCTATGCTGTATTATTTATCTGATTGTCCTATTGTGAACATTTGGCCTATTGTGAACATTTTGTAACCTACCCCTTGGCTTCAAAATCAATGAGTATTGACATCTTTGGTATGTATGCTGAAACTTATATGTAGAACTGAGATAAGTACTTTAAAGTGAGCAGCAGACTTTGGGTATGAAGTGGAACAAAGACATGTTTCCAGCAAAGACTTCCTCTGGTTCAAAAGCTCGGCACTGATTAAGCATCAGACCTAATACAAGATTTGCTTGCCAGCTGCAGCTGATTTCTGACAGAGGCTTTAAGGTAGCATGCCAATAATACTTTGACGCATCTGAACCTGCAAACCTGAGCAGTAGACTCACCTATGACACTCTTAGCAAAGGAGGTCCTCATGAGCGTGGCCAGGCCCAGATCTCCAATCTTCACTGAGCCAGTAGGGCCTGTGATGAAGATGTTGTCGCATTTGAGATCCCGGTGTACAATTGGTGGTGTGCGGGTGTGCAGGAACTGCAGGCCTTTCAGGATCTGTCTGCACCAGCTGCGCAACACCTTTGGCTTCATCACCTTAAAACGCTTCAGGTATCTGTCGAATGCACAGCCACCACAGCAATCACTTGTAACAGGAACACCAGAGTGCTGTTTCCATTGCTTTGCGACAATGTCTGTTAGAAAAAAGCACTGTACCTGTACTTCACTCCACTCTAACTGACTTAATGTAACATGACAAATACAGATTTGAGTGGTTGAGAAAGGCATTAATAAAAAATCTGTGTGAAATTCTCTACTAATGTCTATAATGCTAGCTAAAAAGTTTAATAAGCAAACTTGTTAATAAGCTACTTAATATTAATAAGCTAGCTAGCAAGCAAATGTAAATGAGATCATGCTAATTCAGTAGCACTTGCCTCCACTGGTTTTGGGTGGAGAAAGCCTTAAAGCATATCACCATAGAAACAAGAACATGTTAAGTAAGAACCACAGAGCACGAGTGCTTTTCAGTCTCTGCTCCACTCTGTTTTGTCGCTGTAGCCTTCAGATTATAAATAACCTGGGGATCTGACTCAGTAAACAGGAGACAAACGGCAAAAAAAGAGAAAGAGCGTGAGCACTGACGTTTTAAGTGTTCCTGAGGTCATGAGCTCAGTGACTAGGACGATGCACTTCTTTCCTCGCAGCACTGACTCCCAGGAGTCGTAGAAACGCACAATGTTGGGATGCTGTAGACCCTTCAGCATCTCAGCCTCCTCTTTGAATCGCTGCTGCTCCGCCTTGGTCAACTTCCGGTCCTGAAAAACAGCACACACGCATAATGCTCAGCCCGGGCTGTATATGGAAAATGATGACATTCAGAGATGGTATGTTCATAAAGCAAATGACCAAAAGCTTAATTAGACTAAATGAAGAGATAATGAAGGTAGTAATGTTCTGTCTTACAGTCTCACTACACACTGTATCATTCGTCGGCTCGTGCCGGCCATTCCGCCAAATTAATCACATTAATGACTCATAAATACAAGTCAGTTCCCTTGTGATTTAATCTTGGTATCATTTAAATAATGACCGCCGAGTACAAACAAATGATTAATACGTAATGCATTATTAATTATGGAGCCCATGGCACAGTTATAGGGCAGGGAGCTTCGAGTGCTGGCTGCGGTATGAATTTGAGTTCCCCTTTAAAAAATGTGCTGGGAAAGAGGAATGCTGAAGGCTTTGTGTCCATTCACTTTTACTGCAAGAATGTGACCCGCCCAAACACACTAGGTTATGTTGGCTATCTGCCAATCTTCTGCCTTTGGTTTCACTGTGTAAGGCTGTAGGGAAGTTCTAGGGGTGGGGGTGGGGGTTTAACTATTTGGAGGGGTGCATGCCTGCCGATGCCGCGGCTGACCACAGCAAAACGTTTGCTTCAGCACTGGCATTCAGTAGGTACTCGGCATAAAAATGGAAAAAAAGTGTAATCCTGTTCCCCTGTATCTGTTCAACACCAACCACCAGATGGTGCAAGTAAAAAGCAGTTGTGTGACTGGCAAGGCAACACCCAGCCATTGCCGGTAACAGCTCATTTCTGCTGCGTTAGCCACGATCGGCTTTCCCCGGTGTGGCGGATGCACCACAAATCCTCTCTCTGGCATGGGGTTTTGGGAATGCCACAGTTAGACACGACTGTAGTGAGATCACACAGCAACTCACAGCTCGGTTCAAAATCACTGATCAATCCTAAGCAGATGATGCAGAGAAGAGCAGTTTTCAGAGCATTAACATTATAAAGAGTAGGCAAGTTTGAGCTGCTCCGATACACAGTGTACATGGGGATATTTTGAAAAATGCACCTGTATATTAAGAGTTGTATGTACTAGGGCTGCATAATACAGACAATACACCATACTGACATTAAATTGCTAGATACTGTGACTATGTTATGTATCATAATATATTAAACACACTGGTTTCCCTTAATTTGACATGAAAAAAATTGGCCAGCATTATTATTTACTACCATTATTAGGTTTGCTTGATCATGTGACTGTCGTGATTAATCAAAACACTCAAAGAAACTCATCTGGATTATCCGAGATGGTCGATGCATACTGTAAAAACTTTAGTGATTTGCTAATAGGCTTGTTTGCATATTGCAGGCTTCTGCAATACAATTCTGAAGGCCAATACTGTGGTGAGTTAATCAACAACATACATTGTAAGTCTAGTATGTATGTATCATATAACTTATAGCAGAGAGCCTGGTATTGGATCAGTTTTGAGACCTTAACACCCACATCAAATACAATTACAGAAATGTGTGGAGCAGATCCTAGTTCTGTGTTATTACTCTGACAAGTATGATACAAATGACCCCAAGACACTGATGACTCATTCATTACCACACAGCAATAATGGCCCACATTTATCATTTATCAATCCTGATCTGGAGTCAGCTTACAGCTTTTATATAACACTGAATAGAATTGCATGGACTGATGAAACCTGATCTTTGATCAGAGTTCTTACTGTGAATGATTATGCAAGGTAAAAAGGTATTATTGGCCAATATTTATTACTGACTTTTGTTTGAAAGATCACTCTTGTTTTGTCATGGCTGCTCTGTTCAGCATTCAGCAGACTCACACATTCTGTAACCAGCATAGCAGAGTATACACTTTGTGTTTTTGTGCTCTCTGCCATATCCTGAAGAAAGAAAAATGTTTTCAAAGGTGTTAGCATAGACACTGAAGGAGACTTGAAGAAGGGTTAAAGTTACCATCTGCTGCGCTTCAGGATCAATTGGCAATTTCAGCCGTTATGCTCAGAATACAAATATTGCATTGTGATCACTTGACTCTCTTAACCCCTGGTGACCACTGATGTTGGTTTAGCATGACCTGTGTGGGTCAAAATGATGAAGAGCTGAGGCAACTGAAAACCAGGACAATACCTGCTAAAGCAACATGGAATTATGGTAACCAGGAGGTTCACATTGCAATACCAACACAATCTTACAAACACACATGCCAAAATGGGCTGAATAACAAAGAAATAAATACGCTGGCTTTAATATGGACAAGCATAAGCTACCTTGTTTCTGTCTGTTCTCACTGTCTGATAAAACAATTATTGATAAAACTGAATGATATTCAGTGACATAGGTATGTGCTGGTAATGGTCATGATATTTGAGTAACCGTGTGGAACATACACCATAAACGGTTAAAGTAGGATTTCGTTTGGGATTAAGCATATTTTTTCTTGGCCTTAAATAGAATCTTTTTACTTCCACAAGCATTTATACATTTTTTCTTTCTGTAATTTTGCAACAGGTTCTAACACTGAAACGGACACAGAAGAAAACAAACTGATAGCATGTGAGTTGAAGCTTAATCTTTGTCAAATAAAAGAAAAAAATAGCGCATTAAGTCGTGGTTGTAGTATATTTTCATCTTTAAACAAAACTGTAATTAATCTTGTAAGAAAGAACAGATCGAGGCCGTTTCACCTGATACCCAACTATGTGAGAACTGAGACATACTAGTGTTTTACATACATTTTAACACTGGCAGCTTTTTGTACCACGATAATATCTGCCTGTCGTAGTGGCACCCATTACACACCCTACCCTTGCCATGTGAGTTCAACCACGCAGCTCAAAAGTCATGTTTCTAGAACTCTCTCATCTATGTTAAGCACAATAAACATGGTATTAAAGCAGGATACACCCAACATGTTTAAAAGTTCAATAATGTTCATGTGTGAGAAAACTAGTGTCTTGCTATGTTTTGCCTAGAATAAATAAATAAATGAACAACGAAATTAGTTTTTACTGTCACTCGGGGCTGTTACAGCAGTAGCTTGGGTAATTGTCACAAATCACAAGCCTCCAATGACATTTAATTTGTCAAATACTCAACTGTTCAAGATTTTTGGAAGTACATATAATATTAACAGTTTTATTATTGCAATTACACACATACATACAACACGAACAATTACACACAATAAGAACTTATATAATGTAGATTTACATATTATACACTAGACCCAAAAGCGTATTTTTAGATGTTTTATTCATTATTTTGTGAGGAATTTTCTAAATGACAAATCATATACTGTAATTCTCTGTTTACAGTCATCTTTGCAAAGTTTTTGCCTTAAGATTTGATCATCTCTTTTAAGGTTAATTAAATCAACTAATTATTTTATTCACTCATGACGCTATACATTTTTAGAGTAATTTTAGAATCATTTGCAGCATTGTTTATTATTCTGAATACATCTAAAGCTTTGTAGCTTCCTACTAATTATTTAAAATTTGTGAAGTTGCCATCTTACAATCATTTTTTGATATTTTTCTGCAACAAAATGGGTTTCATTTTTTGAAAACATTACTTCCAAACTTTTGAGAAGTGACAACTGGTACCCATAGCTAATTTTGATTGGGCTATTTAGTTGTTTTCTTCTCTTACAATTACACCAATAGGAACCCTATACATTACTGTAAATGTTAACCAGACACAAAGTAGTTTTCCAAGTCAAGAACCTTACTACTCATTTAATCTTGATTTATTCTGAGTTGTTCTTTCAAAACAATCTCAAGTGTACAGCAATTGACATACACTGAGGTTAACCATTTTTGTTATTTATCAGTATTGCTAGCACTAAAAATCAACACTGTTGTGTGACAGCAATACCAATTTAGACAATGTGTCGCCCGGCACTATTTCTTTCTTTCTCTCTCTCTCTCTTTTTGTTCCACAGACAAACTCAGTCTCCTTTTGTGGAAGTCTTGTTTGGAGCCTTTTCTCTCCCTCCCCCTTCATTCCATAGAACTCTTACATCAAACTTCATGGCCAAGTCTAAAAATAAGTTCCTCTATTTGGGACCCCTACTGTTTCCTTTCCTCCCTTCAAATACACCCTGCAAACACCCTCCCCCAATCACACACAGGCATACATCACTATGTGTTTACAGCATCTCAGTTTGCAATGTGGAAGTGTTGCAGTGTGGCAGATCTGAATCTTCTGTCTCCTCAATTTTTTTTCCATCCCAAGCTTCAGGCTGCTGATTCTTTCTCGCCTTCTCACGTTTCAACCTGTGAGCATGTTTCCCTACATGTCGATATGAGTTTCCCGGAGCTGTGTGCATTAGTAAGAATGTGTGCTGAGCTCCAGATTCCGGCTGCTGAAATGCTTATGTGTGTGTCTGTGCGCCACGTTGCACCACCTTCTGCCTGAGAGTCCCTGTGTCTGCACGTGGTTCACCCAGTACACTCCAGCCCTGTGTGTGTCTGAGTGTTTGTGTACCTCAGTGTTTAAGTGTGATGTGTGTCGGTGTGGGGCTGTCTGCCTGTCTGTCTGTATGTGCCAACACCTTGTCCTCTGTGTGGCTGTCTCCTGTGTCTTCCGGAACACTGTCCAGCTGCCTGAGTCAAACCAAGGACAGCAGTATTAATTATGTTAATTATTAGTCATGTCAGTCGGAAGGATTCATAACTAAGAAATGCATCAATCTGTATACGTATCATCAAGACACACTACCTGCTCACTTCTACTTAGCCTAACTTAATGTGCCCACTTCATGGAAAATTTCCTCACTCATTTTTTAAATTAAGAAAAAAAAGTTACATGAGCTATGAAGACATTGTTAACCAACCATTAACTCTTTAGTCTACATAATGCCCCGTCTGTATATTAAGGCTGCACTATGCAAGATTTGGGAATTGGAGACCTCTCTTGTGGAAATGTATAATTACATGCAATGTTTTTGTAACATTAATTGTGCTTCAGACCCCTTCCCTGAGCGGATGAATCTGATTATTGCGAGTGTGTTAAAAGAGTATTCAAAGAGAACTTGAAGTGAAGAACATGTCTTCCGAGGATATAAGTGAATTATCTAGTGTTGTCATCATGTCTTCATCAGTATAATGTTGATTTTGCATTTGAGACCTAAACATTAAACTGGCTCTGCTTTCTGAGCCTGAGTGTGTGATGTTAATACGGAAAGACTTATGACGTGGTCCAAAAATCTCCTGCGAATATTTTAGTTTATTCCTCTGATTTAGTAATGCTACTTCATGATTGGATGATGAAGCAAATTTATCCAAAAAAAAAACCTAAGCTCCAAAAAATCTATACATTTTAAAGTGTGTTTTTGTGATGTTATGAAAAACCAACCCATTGACATAAATATATGCCTATTTAGCCTACAGCATTTTGGCCCTGTCCATTCATGCTGAAGGACAGTTTCAGCCTACACTGTTAGAAATAAAGGTTCTGTGCAGGTACATTTTTTGTTTATCAGGGTACAAACAATGTAAATGTTCCCTAAAAGGTACAAAAATGGTTTTAAGGTCCAATTGTGAACCTTAATTAACTTTTTTCAGATGAAAAGTACGTATTTGTACCTTTTCATAACCTAATGTTTTAAAACAGAACAATAAAATAAAAAGGCTTGAGACGAGACGGGGTGTGCAGAGTCAATACAACTTATCATTTAATAGATTTCAATGGATTATGGTACAGTTAGGTTCCCTGACTAAAGGTACTGAGATGTACCCTTGAGAGTACCACCCCAGTGACGAAAGGGGTACTGCCCCAGTCACAGTTTACTACCTTTATTTCTGAGAGTGTAGACTGCTTTTTGAATGGCTAGCCAATCAGAAAGATGTCATTAACATAGTTCAGTCTTAAAGCTTACACTAAAAAATAAAATATATTAAGTTATAACAGACAAAGAGAGACAGAAATATTTAAAAATTAATGACAACTATTTTTGGTACAGACAGGCACACAAATGTTATAAGTGAATTGGCCCTTTGGCGCGGGGGGGGGGATAAAATACAAGAAAAATGCAGGATACATGCCCTTTAAAAATAATGTAAACAAAAAATTTCTAGTTCTTTAGAGAAATATTCTCAGCAATGATTAAGTGCTCGCAAATTCCACTGTGTTTTTGCAAAGGTATTACTTTCCAAAAATATTTTTAACCATCCTAATCCTTATGGCCCCTGCTTGTTGCTCTTGCTCTATAACTGCAACACAACACAGAAGTGTCATTGGATGATGAAGTAACAGAGCCTCTGAAGTAAGTTACACAAGTTACTCATCATCCACAGTACAATTTTTAAGAGACAAAAAAGTGTTGGAGCAGAGAGAGGATGGATGGCTGTAAAGACAAAAGAAAAAGCAAAATGAAGGGTTAACCTTTAACGTGAACAGCAGAGAACAGAATTGAGAAAACGATGGCAACAGGGCAACAAAGAGGGCAAAATGGAGGAAGCGAGAGAGAGAGAATAGGGAATGATTTGGCTGAATGAGGCCTTTTGTGCTGCACCTGTGGGTGTCCAGAAGAAAGCTCTCAGAAGGAGACAGTACAGTCACTCAAGTAAGCGGTAGACGAACCAAGCACTGCATGAACTAACGACACCGCGTGTACTTCTTTTATCAATAAGAGCGGTGGACAATATGACGATAAATTAGCATTACTGCAAAATTATGCAGCAACACGCTTTTTTGAGTACATCATGGGTATCAACTGCATATATCATAAAAAAGTCCAAAAAAAGTATGACCAATTGTAGACAGCCAGCAACAACAACCATCAGTGTATACTAACTGCACGATTAGCAGCCAACTATGCCATTTTAAAATTTACTTTTAATAATTTTACCAACTGTTTAATTTTACCTATTGTTTCTTCCTAAATAGATTATTTTCTGTAAACACTGACTTAAATGGGTTACCACACATGGGTTTGGTACATTTTATCTGTTCCAACTTGTTCACAACCCTCAGAAACACGGAAATAAGAAATAAGGAATAATATGATATACATAACCTACTGTGAAAATGTCTTTACGTATCGTCACGTTATATTTAGGCCTTCTCACCCACTCTTAATCAGCACAGTGTCTTATTCAGAAACAGACATCATTGTTTCAGTAGGAGAGGAGAGAGCTCAGGATGACATATATGGCTGTTGGAGAGCTGTGCCAGTTAATTGCACCAGGGCTTGTTTTGAATCCACAGCTCTGACGTCCACCAGCAAGGCCTGAACTATTACACAAGCTCTGTTTACATGTCGAAGGCCAGGCTGCTGATTTTAGCAGCATGTTTTGTGAGTTGTGGGTTCAGGGTAAGAGAAACTATAACTCAGACAGCCATAAACTCTCTACAGCCCCTGACCTTGGGAGCTCAGCCTACGTAGGGCCTAGTTGGTCCAAGGCCGGGTCGTAAGTCAGGTGGTCTTACTGCCGGCTTAGCAATCCAGCTGGAGAGCTAGGGGAAAGAGTCAGCTGTGTGTGTCCAGCAGCTTATCACACGTTTCCTCCTCTCAGTCAAAAACTTCCTGCTTCTATCTTCCCTCCCACTAAACAACAAGTCCTGATGGAGTCCCTGGGGTTCTGTAAGTTAATTGTACACAAGCCTTTCATCAGTGTATATATTTATACGTCTTCAGGGGCTCTCTGAATGGAGAGCTCACATTACAGCCATATCCACTGAGGTACAGTACTGATGTGGAGGCAACATAATATCAACCAGCTCAAAACTTGGGCAATTCTATACTCAGCACGCAGAGGGAGTGTGTATGTATGTCGTTAGGGAGCAAGTAAGCGATTTAACAGTTAGGGAATGTGAAGCGGCTGGTTGCCGGGATTAGATTACTGTAATCTATTACAGATCAGATTAACGAGATGCATGCTGCAGCTGAAAAGGGTACACTGCACCCCTGTCCGTTATTTATGGGCTTATTTTGGTTGGTTTGTTTGCTTTTTACTTCCGGAACAGATAACCTGCAGCATTGCTCATGTCATTGTTGACATTCAGAAATAGCTGGCTAAACCTCCCTCCATAACTCATGTCAGATTGCACTTTAAAGGCATTTTCCCTCTTTCTCAAAGGTCTTACCACTTCACACACACAACTTGCTTGCTGACTGACTGTCTGCTGCAACTTGACTGTCTACAGTGAACTTAAAATCAATCAAGGTCAACTGTAAACACTGTGAAAGAGCCAGAGCAGGGGGCTTCAAGCAAAAGTGCCTTATATTCAATCTGTTCCTATGACAATCATGTAAGAAAGAGTAGATGCTTAACAATAGACTGTGAATGTTATTTTTAGACATGAAAAGCTGATCTGTCAACTTGAAAGAAAATAACATCTGATATGGTTTCTGAACATATAATCTAATTACATATTCTCCTCTCTTTAGTCTACCTGTTTGAAATGTTCAGTGCAAATTAGAGTAACAAAGAGAGGATAATGGATAATGAGGCGAGACAGCCAAGAGTTCAGTGAAACTTGAACTCAACGTGCTTTGCACTCACATACACTAACATACACTAACACACACACACACACACATATTCCGATTCTGACAAATGGATAAAATTCCAGTCATACATGGTTGTTGCTCAAAAGCATTCTAAGCAGTCTGAGATGTGCTTATTAGATGTGAGTTGTTACCTTGTATAGTTAACCTGGAGTTAAAGCGGAGTTGGTGGATGTGTGTTGTAGAGTTAGTGGTAAATAAAAAAGAGATGAAGTTAAAATAACCAAAAAATGAGCTGAACTGGAGTGCATCAGTAACTAGGCAGGGAAGCTGCTCTGTTCCCACCAAAGCTGTCTGTTACCCATCGTTACAGGATTTTAATTTACCAAAAACTTTATATGCACTTTGGATGAATATTTTTTGTGAAGAATTAGAATTTTTCTCTTTTGAGAGAGTTTTTCTATGTATCTTTTTCTACACTGTGTTCTACTCACTATGTCCTTACACTAAAACATCTTCAGTCCTAAAGAAGCCCAGGATTAGTACCAGTACTCCTGGGCCTTGAAGCTGCATCAGGAAGAAGGAGCCAAAACTTCTTGTTGACCCAAGTCTCCTCATTACAGATGCAGCAGCAGGCCACTCTGACCGTGTATGACCGTATAGGCCGGGTATGTGGATTTGTCCCAGTGCGCAACAGTATGTTCAGGGCACGGCTGTCTAAAACTGGTGCAATTCTACTTTGGTACTGTTACTTGTGTCTCACAAAAAGGGAGAGTTTTATATGGTTTGTTTGAAGTAGGAACATAACACAGACTACAGACTTCTATATGGATCAATCACAGGATGATATATCACAAGATGTGACCACAAACACTGTGTGATTTGACTTGGTGACATGGTGTATACTGATTTTGGTAACCCTTAACAGATCAATTCCTAATGCTGTTGTGACACATGGATGTACATTTTGTTGAGTTCTTAATCGGTAAGAATAGCAGAACACATAAATAAAACCCAGAAGTACAGTTTGGCCAGAGCACAGCCTTGTTCTGAAATGTTCTGAAAGTTCTGAAAGTAAACCCTAAGAGAACTAGAACTAAAATGCCACAAATGTATAATTCCCTGCACTGGTCTGGACCAAGGGAACCAAACTACAAATAAAAATGCACACTTAATAAGACAAAAACCAATAACATTTCCATAAACTGTCTTTATTCAGGCTTCTTCAGCAGCTACTGTAATCAAATCACTCATGCTTTGCTATAGGACTGTAAATTCTCCAGGGCAGTGTGTGTTAACCCAGCCATGGAACAGGTTCGTGTTGTGGCAGAAGCTGAGCTGGGCCAGACTGGTCTGGTCTGGGCTGCCTGCATTCAGCCAGTTGTGTTTCTGCTTCGGTTGTGCTGTCTATGCAGGCCTTTTGTTCCAGCCTGACAGGCACCCACTGTAATTAACTCCCCGGATCACTGTGTATACTCACTCACTCACTGACCCCCCCATACACACACACACATACACACACTTCACAAGCATTATAAAACACACACACACACACACACATCCGCAGGCAGGCATATACACACACACACACACACACACACACACTCAGAAGTGTTGTGCACATGCCAGCAAATACAGATAGACAGTCTGACAGAGCCACAGGCAAGGGGCACAGTATGTGTATGAATTCATGCACACATGTATGTGCGTACGATAGCACTCTATACATTAACCCTTACACACACAAGCATACGATCAAACATATTTCTACATGCTGCACCACCAGAACAAATTTACACAGCTGATCACATCAAGTGAACCTGCTCTGTCAATGAGGTAATAATATGGTAGTTGAACCCAGAGCAGAAAAGAAAGGTAGAAGAGGGGAGTGTGTGGCTGCACCGTGAACTTCGATTTCTCACTCTTTCAAGCTGCATTAGTACAACTAATCCCCATCTCTGCAGTCCCTTTCAGTCCACTTGGCTGTAGGTGTGTGTGTATGTGTGTGAGGGAGCGTCGAAGAATTTCAATACTTTCATGAATTCCCATGAGAAGTGGACGCGAACAACAATGAAGCAGTCTGTGATGCATCAGCACCAATGCAGCATTACTTCATCAAGTCCCAACTGCCCTATCCATGCTCTGGTCAGAAATGTTTTATTTATTTGGTATCAAATATTTTTGAAGAATCAAAGCAGTGTTTTTTGTAAACAAACTAATTGATGCAGCATGGTGGCTAATACTTCAATGTCATTGCCAACCTGACCAGTTTTGATTAGCTACAACAATAAAGTGCAGTTCAGTAGCATGTTTTAACATTTTAAACTAGAAATTCAATACTATGTAGAAAACCTAGACAAAGATTATCATTAGGTTGAACAGGACTGCCAATATCTGTAGAATATAGCCAGGTGAATTTACAAAAGGCAAAGAACGAAGGGACAAAGAACAAACTAGAAATAAATAGTGCTACAACGCATCTTCTGACATACCTGCAATCCAAATCATACATACTATACTATATTGCACAAAATATATATCACAGTGGGGCAACAGTACCAGATTAAAACAGTATCTGGAGAAAGTTAAAAGACAAAAATCCTCAAATTATTGTAAGGACTCATAGCCAAAGGGCAAACATAATGACATGCTGTTAACAGAAGTATCCTGGTGAAATCTTGTTCTATAACAAACAAACTGGAAAAGATAACACAGAGTCTGTATGGGCCTCCATGAGTGGCTTACTTAGTCAAATTCACACTATGGGGTTATGCCCTTGTCTAATATTATCTGTGTCTAGCTGATTTCAGAGAGACACAGAAACCATGCTGAGACTATCTGTCTCGCATATTTAGCCTACTTCTTTTTTTTATTCTGAACTGTGTTGATATGAACAGTCTCTCAGAAATTAAATTTTTGTTAGATGTTCATAATTAGCAGATAAGCTATTTTAAAGTGAAGAGATCATATGCTTTGTCTTTTCTATTCTTCTGACAATCATTTTGAACTTTAGTATTTTAGTATTTTCTACATCAGTATGAATGTGTGTGAAAATCTAGCCTCTAAAATATCTTGTGGTAGAACTATAGTACCTCATAAAGCAAACTAACGTCAGACTGTACTTGATACATATTATAAAATTCCAAATTTACTTATTTCACTGAAATGTCAACTAGGGGTTGCACAGACTAGTTGATTAGTCCAAGGGATCTCACAGTGGTCCTCAGGGACCCCCAGACGTTACACATTTTTGCTCTATCCCTATGTGTTCTATGTTAGGTTGGAGCAAAAATGCTTTTCACAGACATCTGCAGCACTCACATTCTTTTAATGTGGTAATGACGACTAGTCAACCACTTTTTTGAATGACTAGACAACTAGTAAAAATTAATTATTGTGCCAACTAAACATACACTCACCAAGCACTTTATAAGAACACCTCTACACCTACTAATTCGTGCAATTATCTAGTCAGCCAATTGTGTGGCAGCACTGCAGTGCAATCATGCAGTTAGGGGCAAGCAGCTTCAGGTAATGTTCACATCAACCAGCAGAATAGGGAAAAAATGTGATCTCAGTGATTTTGACCACAACATGATTGTTAGTGCCAGAGTGACTGGTTTTTATTTCTATGACTGGTGCTCTCCAGGGATTTCCATGCATAAGAGTTTACTTAGAATAGTGCAATAAAGAAAAAACATCCAGTGAGCAGCAGTTCCGCGGACTGAAACGCCTCGTTGATGAGAGAGGTCAGTGGAGAATGGCCAGACTGGTTCAATCTGACAGAAAGGCTAAGGTAACGCAGATAACCACTCTGTACAACCGTGGTGAGCTGAAAAGTGTCTCAGAATGCACAGCACATCGAACCTTGAGGCGGATGGGCTACAAGAGCAGAGGACCACATCGAGTTACTGCTGAGTCTGCAGTTGGCACAGACTCACCAAAACTGGACAGTTGAAGAATGGAAAACAGTGTGGTCTGATGAATCTTGATTATTGCTGAGGCAAACAGATGGCAGAATCACAATTTGGCACCACCAGCATGAATTCATAGACCCCACCTGCCTTGTGTCAACAATCAAGGCACATAATGTTCACATAATTCTGTACTATGCTGCATATAATAGTTTTATAGTATATTTTATAGCATATGTCTACTCAGATCTGCATTTGTACAAACATTCATATCTGCACATGTACAGATATCCACACATCTCATATGTACAGATATTCATACAACTTTTTAGCTCCTTTCTCATGGCTCTTCTTTATTCTTTATTCTATTTATTGTATTTTTCTGTAGTTAAATACTTGTTAACAGTCTGTGTGCTTGTCTGGTCTGTTTAGTATGTTACATGTCATGCATGTGTGCACTCACCAAAACAAATTCTATGTGTGTGCAACATACTTGGCAAAATAAAGTGATTCTTATTTTGAATCTTGCAGCCTTCAATTTACCAATCTTCTAACAGCTACATACAGAATGATCATGTACTATATCACAAAGGAAAAGTTGTCTCAAGCCGATTTCATGAACATAACAATGAGTTCAGTGGTCTTCAGTGGCCTTCCTAGTCACCGGATCTGAGTCTAATAGAACACATTTGGGATGTGGTAAAACAGGAGATTCGGAGCGTGAACATGCACCTGAAAAATCTGCAGGAACTGAATGATGCAATCATGTCAACATGGACCAGAATCTCGCAGGTATGTTTTCAACATCTTGTGGAATCCTACTCAGTATTGGTATAGTGCTCCTAATTAAGTGACCGGTGAGTGTATGTTTGAGACTCCAACAAATATAGCCTACATTCTCTATTAAGCAACTTGAGGGAACAACCAAATGTTTCCCCTACATACCCTCTTATTTGATGCATGGCTAAATAGCGTGCACCCCAATAGGATTACACATAGTATGGTCTCAAAAAGCTAGAGACACGTTTGTGAGCACGTTTTAAGGTTCACAGTTTATAGTCTCGTTTTATTCAGTGTTGTACCTGTGTAATGATTAAATAATGGTTTTGTTTGGAGCCATAAGAAGCGATCGCATGAGCCATGAAAAATGAACTTATACCCTGTGCTCATTAAGAAAGCCTTCAGGCATTTGTGTCAATGATTTCATGTTCTGTGTGTAAGTTCAAAAGAAAGAGAGAGAGAGAGAGAGTGAGAGAGAGAGAGATACCACACTGTGTCTGTGTGGAAAGTAAGAATTAACCACACAGTCCCTCCTGGGAGTGATGCCATGTTAATCCTCTGTTTGGCTCATCACTCACACACACACTCTCACTACCCCCTCCCTGCTCGTGACAGGTTCACAGGAGCTCATTAGAGCAGCATGTAGTGCAACAGCAATAATATCTTCCCTTATTTCTCTCTTTTTTAACCACATTTTCCCTTCCCTTTTCTGAAACAGCAAATGAACACTGGGGAATATTTTTGTAGCAGTCAGACTCAGACGTTATTACATTATGCATTTGATTTGTCTGCGAGTGATATTTTGCATTAGTGCACTCAGAGTGAGTACAGCACCAGGGCAGTGGGCCTTCCAGCATGGCTCTCCCACTGTGGTTAGACTGCAGCACAAGCTCATGCTTTACACACGCTCAGCCATTACTACAAAAGCTACAGCCAAAGAATGTAATTTTCAACCTCTTCTTCCTATCTTAAATGAGCTAGAATGCCCTTGTTTGTGGTGTTATACCTCATGCGAAAGCCAGAGCGTTTTTCATATGATAATAATGTAAACTATAACCAATCTCATAGGCTACTGTTCACACATGATAGGATTACAGGGTCAGAAATGTATTTAAGACATGTCAGCATTATAGCTGTGTAAGTCTCTCCCTCCTGACAAAAGAAAAATGGGAGCATGTCCTCCCAGACAAGGGGGCAAAAGGTCCCCTTTATAATATTTAGATTTAGCTTTAACAATCATTAAGTCCTATTCAACCTGGATTAGTTTTACTTGGGATTGGCTGCAATTTTAGTGATTACCAACCAGAACCATGAAACCATGACCATACAAATCTGCTACTAAATAATTCTGGAGCGAATTACGTTCTGTAATTTCCCGGACTTTTAAATGTCAGCGCAATGATGTTTCAATCCAGGTTATATGGTGTAACACGTTATGTTTATTAGCAGCTCAACAGTTACATTCATACCTTATCTGTTCTGTCATGTGCAACAGTCTTTTACACTTAATTACACAATTAAACATTGAATGCAATAAACACAGACATGTACAGATGACATCCGCTTCCTGAAACGACTCCCATTTTGCACCGGAGAGTCAGAGTAAATAAATAATACTACAAATTTTGCTAACGCTTAAGAACGTTTTGATTACCCTGAGGTGTGTATGTGGGCTGATTTATATTTGAAAAATGTTTTTTTAAAAGCAAAAAATTGTTTGGGACAGTATAAACTCTTCTCAGCACTGTAAACATTCGGTCTACCTGCCAAGTTGAGGAAAAAGTTAAATCCTGAATATGCTCAGTTTTATTTGAAAATATGACTAAATATAATATTTTTAGTTTTTAAAATACTTCTCAGACAAACGAATATGTTGGCACATCATCCACCTGTAAGAAGGCTGATGAAGCCTTATTAGCATCTAGTGTTGTACTGTTTAGCTGTGTTAGCTTGTTAGCTCATTTGAGGGAGTTACCCATTTGACATGAAAACCTACAAATTTCTCGTTATTTTCCAATAATAAAATGTTTTTAAATTTACTACCCTGCATGCTGCTGATTGTTTGTGCAATACCAGAGCTGACACCTAAAAAGATAAACCTACAGCCTTACATTAATTTCAAGCTGGCTTTTTCCTTCCCCGCAGTCAACCGATAAACCATCAGTAACCCTTACAGATACTCGAATATCACCATGCACTAGTCACTAGTCACTATGCACATCCCTAGTCACATGTTGGGCTGGCTTCTAGTGTTAAGCTTGAGGTCAAGGCTGAATGAAGAAAGAGAAGCACAGGCTGTCTGACCTACACAGAGTGCTCAAACGCATGGATTAGCCAGGGCTGCTGTGTGGAATTAGCTCCTAGCCAAACACATGACTGTCTAGCTCTTAAACACAAAGCAAACAAACAAGTTGAGGAACAACACAGAATAGTAACTGCTGTGACTGTTCTCCTTTCCTCCACTGTCACTGTCAGCACTTTAGACTGTTCCTCTATTTCTCTTCAAAAGGGAAAGGAAAAGTGACAGATTTTTCAAAACTTCTGCAGAGTTAAATCATAAAGTTGTCATGCAGAGTGGCTTAATGTGCAAAACTTTCCAATGCAGAATTGTTCAAAATGGTGTTGACAGGACACCTGGAGTGGCTAATGCCTCTAAAAGCTCCCTGATAGAAGGCAACAAATATGCTACCAGATGTCTGAAACATTGGGTCCATTTACACCTTTCATTAATCTGTTTTCGGCAATCGGATCACATTCAGAATTCATTTGACCACGTGAAAAGCCAGGTGTAAACACCCCCATGAAGCACTGTGAGTGGATTGAGATCAGATAACTAAAATCACATTGGTCCCAAACCAAGCGCCTTCATGGACCCCAGGCTGAGACCATACCAAGTCTGTGAAACATGTAATCCAGAGAATATTCAGATACGATCCGGACAAAAAACATATGCTAATACAAGGTGTAAACAGGCTCATGGTGTTACAATTGTTTTGAGATTTCAATTTGGTCTAAAATGTATTTTTAAGCCATATTCACGGTGGCGAGGTACATTTAGGTTATTTTAAGGTAAAACAGTCTCCAAAGGAATCTTATTTTTTCAGATTTACTGCTATTTTATGCAAACTCAGAAGGCATGTGTAGGTTCACTGGTGCTTTTGCAAATAAAATATATATTTGTGTTGTATGGTAATCTCAGTAAGTTTCTCTACAATTAACCTTTTCACGTTAAACTATTCTAAATGTCTTTGTTTACAACTCTCACAACCACTGACAACCAATGAATTATGCTTTTGAAAAATCAGAGGAATTCTAATGAGACTGCCAAAAGCCCAACTTATCATGCTTGGACTCTAACCGTTCTAATGAATACTTTGTCTGTCAATAGTTATGTCTGTGGGGCCCAAAAGCAACCAGGGCAGCGTCCACTGCTTCTCTACTGAGCTCATTAAAATGACACCCCATTTGTTCAACGAATGGCATAAATTCCATGTGTTAACTCATACTCCAGGCCAAAGAGTGATGACTAGACTTTTCAAAAATAAGAAATAAAATGCCTTAACCATAAAGAAAATGGCACATTGTTCAATATGGTTTGTAGTTGGTAATTAAAGGTCCCACACTGTGCAAAACATGTTTATTCTTTTCACTGGAATTAAGCTGGATGTTGTGTGAACACTATAAAAGACCAAAATACATAAATCTACATGAAGTCCACATGAACAAACTAGGCCCTGATTAATATATTGTTTGGCTGATGTCTATTATGCCGTTTTGTCATCGCAGCTCTGGCGATGTGTTTATCACAGAACCTTATACCACGGTAACAATAAAAATACGATTTACTGCACAGCCCTTGTGCGTAATCAAGCCACTTTGAACTTGTGAATTACACTCAACCTCAACCTTTTAACTGATAAGCTCATTTGATAAGCTTCTTAAGTGGCTGGCAATTATCTCTGCATATAGGCTTAATTGGCTATTATTTCACTACAGCCATTTCAGTCTCTTGAGATATATGGCAGTGGCCCACTACCCCTAGGCCAGGGTTCTCTGCATGCCCTTCATGGTCATGAGAGGAATAAAACAACTTGTCCTCAAAACAGTTCTGACCATGTCACACATAATAAGCTACTGCAATACAGTTTAGTGGAAACAATGCTTGATTTTGGGTCTCACTATCGATTATGTTGGTAATTATTTTGACTACTCAGAGTTACAGGCTTATTGATCGCTGTTTTAAACAATATTGAGAGTGCAAAATAAAAATTTCTACATAAACAAGAGGGATGTGAAAGAAAAACTGATTTCAACATCTAATGATGTTCAACATCATTTCCTATGAACGTGATAGCCTGTTAGGCTATAAAAATCGCCTTCGTAGTCAGGTCGCTACAAAAAAACACCATCCCACACCACCAGCAGACCAGCAGAGCCGTAAAAACTAACTGCAGGCTACTCTTTATTAATATCTGTGGCACTTTTCCCCAGTAACCCATTTCAGCACGACAGGTTACATATTAACTAAACATGGTCAGAAACTTACAAGCTTACTTTGTTCTTGGCATGGTTTTGTAATTCTTGTTAAAAGTTTAATTTATCAAAGGTTTACAGCCTCTGAATCGCTTCTTGTTCTTGACACACTCCTCAGTCTCCATATCTGATAAAGGGCACATCTGAATACTCTTTTGAACGCTATAAGTCAAAACGGACTTGAGTGCTCTAGAATGTTCAGACTGCTGAGCGCAGCTTTATAATGACCTATGGAAATCGTGTTCATCATTCAAACTGTAAACTAATCACTGAGTTGATTAATCAAGAATTAAATTTTTGAGCTGCGTTTTTTTTTTTTATCACATGATCGATTATAAACAAGTAATTGTGACAGCCCTATACTCAATACAGTTCACTATGAAATCAACATACAGGACTTCTAGTGAGTGCTTATACATTGACAGGGGTCACAACCCCTGCTTCTGAGTAGATTATGCTAAATAGTATTTCAGACGCATTCCTAGAAAATACAATGCATTGTGTACCAAAGGCATTCAGTCCAGAAAAAAGACAAACAATTACACATCAAAAACAAGAGCTCTACTGTGCACTGCATCATTTCTGCAGTTCAGTGCACAGTGAGTAGGCTTGACTCTGTTCTCCCACGGATACTTTCAGTGAGTAAACTATGGAGCCATTCAACTTGACTTCTGAAAGTCTTTTCTCTCTGCTTCTCAGGGCACTCTGCTGTGAAAGGTTTCAAACACAAAGCAAGGACAAAAAGGCTAAGATTTCTCTAACAAGCCCTGAAACCCCCCTAAGAAACATCATCCTGATTCATGCTAGCTGGGGCAGAGCATTTATGTGGAAACACATGATACAGGTGAATACCATGTTCAAAAATGACTGATTACAGTGTTTGGCTTCCTGCTCAGTGGTAAGCATCCATTTGTGAGTCAATCAAAACAAAAACTGTTTTTCAATTGTTCGATCATGACGTAGGCTAATTTAAACAGTGATCACATACATGCATTTGTTATCTTGGCCACATTTGGTCTACACTGTTGTCCACAAGATGCTTTTGGCTGGTGGACTAATCTGAGCCCAGCAGTTATACTAAGTTGGTTAACTCCAGCAACACTGCTATGTGTGATCCACTCTGTGCAACACACACACAAACACACACACTACTATAGATGCCAAGATACCACTATTTGTTTGTTTTCTGGTACTGTTATTGTAACGTTGAGCACTGGCCGATAACAATCTGTTATTTCTTTTTTAATCCAATATTTCACTTCACATAAGATGACCATCTTCAAGCAGACTATCATGCTCAAACTACTCTCCACAAGAGGAAATACATGAAATACTAACAACATGATAGCAAACAATGTGAGTGTGTGCTATGTCAGCCATTTCTGGTTACAAGACTGGACTGGATTCATTCAACCATCCATTTCTTTCCCCTCCAGTATCTCATCCAGTATTTCCTGCAGATATCAGCCCCATACTGATACTTGGTATCAGATCAATTCTGCATCATTACCACGTCACTGTCACTAAAGTGCTAACAATGATCCACCACCTGAAAGACCAGAGAACTAACACAAATTATGCAGCAGTAAAAGAGCTATCGTCTCTAACTTTTCATCTATAAAGTGGACTAACAAGGTAGGTGTGTCTAATAGAGTGGCCAGTAAGTGTCCACAGTTCTTAAAAACTTCAGCAACACTGCGGTGTGATCCACTTGTACCAACACAACAAACACCCACCATAACGCTAACATATCGCAGTTAACTACAAAAGTGCACCTACATGGTAAGTGGATCTGATAAAACAGACAATATGTATTTAAGGTAGGTTCACCTAATATAGTGACCACTGAGTTTGTGTATGTATGAGTCTATATACATTCTAGCCTTAGTGAAGCTCCAACTCAAATTACAGCGCACATGGAGTCCAGCAATTCAGTGCAACACTGAGGTGCCTTCACTCACCTGTAATTCACACCAGGCCACTTCCACCCAAGTCTCAGTGTCTAGGCCTTTGTAAACTGTTTTGAAGGCTCCTCTACCAAGCTCGATGTCAAATTTGAGAAAGCGACCGCCAGGCGAGGTTGCCACTGCTTTCATCTCTGCCTCCTCCTCCTGTTCATGGTCCCGCTCCTTCCCCTTCAAAGCAGGCACTGACGAGGCACCCTTCTCAGGGTCCTGGGCACCACCTTGGGTGCCATCTTCGCCCAAGGCAGCCAAGGCACTGGCGGGTAGCTGCTGGTCTCCACCGCTAAACACAGAGTCCGAGGCACGACGCTCAAACTGGGGGGCACTGTGAGGGGCATCCGGAGCTTCCTCAAGCTCATCCTCCTCCTCACAGATCTCTACACTCTTGCGGAAGAAGCGCTTGTTCTCACGCCTCAGACGGGGTCCGCCAGCAGCTGGCGAAGATGGTGTGGAGAAAGATAAAGGCCTAGCTGGACCCTCTACTTCCTGGCCATCTTCTCTGCCTCCATCTCTCCCCCCAGCGCCTTCTCCTCGTCCGGCTCTCCTCTCCTCTGTCTGGCTAGAGGGGAAGTCGGAGGGTGTGCTGCGTGTCCTCTCTCTCTCACGGACCGCCCGGCTCCCCTGTGCCCTCTCCTCCTCCCTCTCTCCATCAGCTTTCTCTCCGGACGACTCCTCCGTGGCAGTGGGCTCTCCGGGGTCTGTCGCCATGGCGAATGACCTTTCCCACTCCCCCGCCGCCCCCTCCTGAGCTCTGGCTCTGTGTCAGTCCCCGTCTCTCTTTTGCAGTGGACACCCTCTCGTACAGACCCTTGTACAGATCTAGCACTGGCCTTCGCTCGGAGGGAAAGTGAAACTCCTTTCTTCTCACTCTTTTCTCTCTTCTTTTTCTTGCTTTTTTAGGCTCAAAATGACACAGGAGGACACTTACTAACTGTTCTGATGCCTAATGAGAAGTCAGCTCTCAGTCCCAACACTTCTTCTCTCCATCTTCCTTCCGGACAGTCAAAAGGCAAATCGGTAACAATTCCAAAACTTTAGTTTAATCCCAGTGATGAATTACAATCGGAGGCCTTTCACAGCAGGAACGTTGTGCTTCAAAGATTGAGGAGCATCTTCAGGTAAATCCTACAAAAAAAAGAGTATGTTAATTTAGCAGGTGGCATGAGAAGTACATAGTTATATACTGCCATAATTATAAAAACAATGAGGGAATAATTGTGTAAAGGGTTTTTCAGGTGGTGACAACTGCTTGGACACCATTCATTTTCAGTCAAGCAAAAGCAGCAGCTGGTGCTGTGACCAGATTTAATTGCGTGAAACCAAATGAAAAAAATCAACATGAAGGTGCAATGGAGTGTTTGCCTAGGAGTTGACCAATCAATGTACTCTATTTATTTAAGTAATAAAATTATAGTTTACTTAAAATAGAACAGCACATCATGCTAGAGGCCTTATGTGGAAAATTTCTTAACTGGCAGGAACATTCATGCCGGTTGTTTAAAAGCATCGCGAAAAAAAATAGCTTATCAGCTATGGCTATCTTAAATAAATGTCCAGTCCCAAATAATGGCAATGCAGAGCACGCACGCAGAGGTCACCTGTTATATCATAAATGTATTAAAAAGATTTATTTATTATGCTCTCACATATTTCTAATGTATTGACTTAAAACATCACAGCAGTCAGACAGATGCTAACTGTGCTTAGCCACGTTGTCACTTTGGTTGCTGCATGTGAGAGGGTTTATTGTGCGGCGTCTGAAAGTGCTGCTGAATTCGGTCACTTCATAAGGCACAGACAGGGGCAGGCGAGCAGTGAGTGGTTTGTCCCCTCCTGTCTGAATTGCCCTTAATTGTTGTGACAGTGAAAAAGAGAGCAAACTCTTAAATCAAGCACATGTCCCTACAGGTTTACATTCTCAAAGCAGCACAAAACCAAAAACAGTGCTAACCGAAAAATCCCTGCCTTTCATTGTCATACGTGTCCTCTGTCAGATGTAATTAGCTATGTAGAAACTGACAATCCCCAAAAGTAAGAAGGATAACATAAGGTAAGACAAGCTGATTTGTTTTCTATTTTGAATATAGCCCACTACTTTACTCAAAGGTAGGAAAAAAGTAGAAAATGGAGCAAATCGCAAGGAAGTTGTGTCCTTACAAGAGTTCAATCCATTTTAACAATTAGTTTTGGGTATGTAAGGCAGTTCCACTTCATCCACACAACAAAACCAGCTCAACGCTAATGTCACAGTAAATCATCTGCTTTTCAGTGCAGTCTAAGCACTTGACATGAAGCACAATCATTCCAGTCTCAACGACAGTTTTAGCTAGGGGTGGGCGATGTGGCAAAAATATATCATGATACTTCTAGACATTCTCACAACACACAATATCCACCACGATAATACGTTTTCGGATGACTGAACAAAGAACAGAACACAGAAGTAGCACCACATGTAAACAATTTTATCAATAACTGTACAATGATTTTTATTCAGCGTTTCACAAACTGTGCTGCACTAAATCCAAAGAACAGGAATTATGTCCCACTTGTAACGAAACATGCAGTTGGTCAGTGTTCTTTATAGTACTGACGATATCTATGATATGCTCAGAAAAGCATACAGTGACATGATTTATAAAAAAATGAAAAAACATCATCATATTGCCCACCCTTAAGTTGTAACTATAACGGAAAGGCAAGCTAAAGAACATACAAAGTCCATTTCTATCCACTATAAACACTTGGTACAAAAAATGCTAGTCTACTCCATTAGGATGCAGTTCTGTGAGTGAAGAGGTCAGGCCTTAGAGCACCTGCAGCAGACAGCATCCCACTTCTCTCTGCAGTGCCTCTGATGCTGTGCCTTCACTCCCCAGCCTCTCAGCAGAAGAAATCAGTGCTCACAGGCTGGCACCACTGCCTGCATAAATATGTCAACAATGGCACTCGGGTTAAACTTGTGCGGGTGAATAAATTCAGTAAGCAGATTTATTCATCTAAATTCAAGATCGCAGACAAGTAGGGAGAGGGTTCGCACAGGCTGTTCCAAAAATGCCCATACATGGCCGAGTACTCAACAAGGGCATGCTGATTCAGGAGGAAAACAGCCTAACTAGCCTAATCCACTAATTAAGCTGTTTGAAAGTGTAATCTTTGTTATGGCCTGAGATCTCTCAACCAAGCACTAAGAAGGCCCACATCAGATCAGGAGCTCAGGATTTGAAATATCTCATGAAACAGCAGGTTGTATCCATTAGTTGATACAAAGTTAGAGAATACCAGATTCTTACCCATTAAAAATGAATGATGCAGTAAGGGCCCTTAAGATGTGAATAATTCATTAGCACAAGGGTTGCAAAAGTGAACTTGAGTGAAAGCCATAGATCATCACCCAGGGAAGACATGCAATAAATAAGCATATAAATGGTGGTCAGCAATATTATAATGCTACTTAGTCATGATGGGCCATGCCTACATACAGAAGCTTCCTTATTTACATTTACAGTAAGTGCATTCCTGTTACTTACACTGGTTGATTCACTTAGAGCCTCTGTGGTTTGGATACTATCAAACAATTCAACTTTCCGACCTAAAATGTAAACAATACATTTTTCCTGTATGTCGTCTGACTGTCTGACTTTTTCTCTACGTCTGAGTACTCCAATGTCAGTCGCTCTGTCTGAGCCTCTCTCCCCTTTGGTGACATCTTTATCTTCGGCGCTCCACTGTCGCTGTCCATCTGTCTGAAGTGGTCGCGTCTCCCTGCTCCCCGCTGACAACACATTTCAGTCTGTCCCAAATTTTCAGTCTGGTCGCCAAATACTATTTATGGCAGAGAATGCTGCTCATTTACCCTGTGTTGAACTGCTGAACTATACTGAATAAGGGTACTGACAACATTTATAGTGGTAGAGAGTAAATACTACTATGTGACGCTTTGAGGTCTTTTCCTGATTGTCCTGGTCTGAATGTCACACATCAGTACTGCCTAGGTGGTTATACATAAAATAATTAAAAATGAAAATAACATCTGTTCACATAATGATACTTACTACAGTGCCGTCCACAAAAATTGGCACCCCCTTTAAACATGAGCAAAATGGGCTGTAAGGAGCATCCTTTATCACTCATCCTTTTGATATTTCATTCAAAAATATTAATAAAAATCAAAAAAGTACAATGACTGAAAAAAAAAACTAAATCTTATAAATATTATAAAATATTAAAATCTTCTCAATTCTTTGTGTGCCACAATTGTTGGCACCCCTGCAAAGTCTTACTGGTGAAATCTAACTGAAGTATATTCCCATTCATGTTTTGTGTATTAAAGTTTACCTGAGTAATTAGGAACACTTCATGACTTCCTGTTTCACTGGGGTATAAATGTGAAGTGACATGCCAAATTCCCTTATGCCTGGCCCACACTACAGGATAACTGTGCCAATTTTGAGGCCAATTTGCTCCTCCCACCAATTGCAAAAGGTCTCCTGATACCAAGGTGATCTTAAACAATGATCTTCCCAGATTATCCCGTGGTGTGGAGTGTCTATTATCCAATCGTTATTCCTCTGATCTACTCTCAGTCCAGTCGGGGCCGTCTAGACTGTGAATCATACATATAAACGCGTTCAATATTTACGACTCAGTATCCTGTAGTGTGGAGTGGACGCTGATTCTCTGATGTGAAAGCCGGTTCCTGAAATACCATCAACCAATGAGGGGCAAGTCAGTGCGTACGGAAGATGTAGTAAGCATGGCGGCTAAACCGAGAACTAGTCATCTTGTGTGTGGGTATATATGTATTTATGTATTCACCTCAAGCTCGCATTGCAGTATGTATGAGCCCTGTTGGCCTCTTCTTTTCAGCCATGGCTTAAGAGTGACACCACCTGCACAGCAATAGCTTCACTGTAATCCGCTGTGTTTGTTTAGATCAAAAGTCACGTTAGTTTGCGAGAAACTCCCATGAGGTTTTGAGAATTGGAACCATTGGTCGGTACTCTTGTTCACGTGCATAATCTGAAAGTGTGTGGAGTTTCATTCAGGGCGATTGTGTATTGTGGGGACTTTGATGACTAACAACAATCAAGGACAGAAAAATCAGTGAAAAACGTAATTATGTGTGGGGTCTTCCAAGTTTTCAGCATTGGTTAGGCTTTTTAAAATCCTAACAAACAGTGAGAAGGATTGAGTGGCCAAAGAATCTCCACATCTGAGTAAATAACAGACATTAGTTAAGTCTTGGGGTCAGAACATCTCCCAAACTACAATCAGATGCCACCAACATAACCACAAGTTGCGAGGGTTGCCAGAAAAAAGCCCCTGCTGTCAAGCACCAATAAACTCAGACACCTACAGTTTGTCAGACATTAATGGTCAGATGAGACCAAAACAGAGCTTTTTCGCAACAAACACCAGAGGTGGGTTTGGCATAGACACAAAGATAGCCATGCAGAAAAGTACCTCATCCCCACTGTAAAGTATGGTGGTGGATCTGTGATCTGTGTTGTGGAGCTGTTTGTCTTCCTAAGGCCCTGGACAACTTGCTCAAATACATGGTATCATGAACCCCAGTACCAGCAGATATTAAATGAAAGCCTGACTGCCTCAGCCAGGAAGCTTAAACGGCCATGGTTGAATCCCCCGGCAAGATAATGATCAAAGCACACCTGAAAATCAACATAACAACTGTTCACTGACCACAGATTCAAGGTTTTCCCATGGTCTTCCCAGTCTCCTGACCGCCCCATAGAAGACCTGTGGGATGAGTTGGAGAGCCTGGATAGACTCTGTATGGAGGAATGGTCTCTGAACCCTTTCCATGTGTTATCCAATCTCACTAAGCATTACAGGAGAAGACTCAATACTGTTGTCTTTGCAAAGGGAGGCTGCACATGGTATTAAACAAAGGGGTGCCACGAATTGCAGCACACTTATATTTAAGAAGAATATTTATTTCATGAAAAGATTTAGGTTTTTCTTTCAATCATTGTACTTCAAATAAAGATTAGATTTTTGTTATTATATTGAGTAAAACATTAAAAGGATGAGCCATATAGAATGTTTATACAGCATATTTTGCTTATGTTTACCAAGTTATGTTTGCCAATATTTGTGGAGGGCACTGTGTGTGTATTATTACCATTGAGGACTATGCGCAATTAGGACTATAGTTGACTACCCCGGCCATAGAGCAATGTGACTTTTACCGAGACCTGTGAAGGTATTCCATCATAAAATAAAGCAGGGGATCATACCTGTACTGTTCTGACACTACAAAAAAAAAGTTTTATTTTATCACATTATCGTGAACATGTATTTCATTATATAATTTGTTAGTAGCCTTTGTTTATCCAAAACAAAGCAAAAAAAGGCGATGCTTATTTCTGCTAGCCCGTATATAAAATAGTTATTTCTTTTTATAATGGTGGTGTCCCCTTCCCCAGGTTTAATACTACACAGCTCTGTAATAATGCATATATATACCACTACACATTGCAGCACACCTTACCGTCTAATGCTGGCACATGTCCAATCACAATGAAGTTTGTGAAATGCAGACTAGAAATGTATCACATTGAAAAATCTCCAACAGAGAATATTCTAAATGTCCCGAATATCACTGTCTCATTTGAATTATGAGTTTGTTGTCAAACAGGAATATTGCCACTTACGTGCTACATGCAACATTCATATGCAATTAAATGGCACAATAATACTAACAACCTCACCAAAATATCCCAGGCAAACCATCAAGCTTCATCAAGTGTGGTAGTTAAGTGGCTTTGGCAGTAGCAGGCTACAATTTTAGCAGCTAGTGCTGTTATAGAACAGTGTTGAATTAGTGTATAGTTATAGTTTGACTTACTTTCATTGTAAGTTTGTGACATTAGTTAAATGTGCAGCAGTGTTAGCTTGCTTATGACATAGCAATATTTGTATTCTGACTACTTATTGACCTTGGATTTCAGAGGACCCAGTGGCATTCATGAGAAAAAAAGTACATAGGACAAAACATATCCGATTTGGAACACTTCTGTTTTTCACAGGGTGTGATAGGGTGATTTTTAAAAATGTCATTCATTTTTTCCATAGACAAAACTGAACTTAGACTCTAAATCCTTACTACTACTACTACTACTACATGATATAAGATCTCACAGGTCTATAAAGGCTTAAGTCATCTTAAAGTTCTTTTAGCAGTTTTAATGGACGTGCAGCTAGCCTGGGCTGTGTGCTGTCTGTCTTCAGTTTCTTTATCAGACTCAACACACTGTAAAAGTATCTGTTTCAGTGCTATTGTTTCTCTTAAGAGAGGGCACAACTGGACACCAAGAACACATCGTTATCTCTTACTCAAGCACTATTCTCCCCCTTGTGCCTTCCTGTTCCTTAAGGACACCCTGAAACTCAGGTTCTACCAATAACAGTCATTATGCCAAGGTTCACTCAAACACCAATAGCTGAGGGAACTCAGATGTTCAGGTCAGATCAATGTTCAAAAGGCCCAGTGGTTTCTTTATTCAGGCCTTCTAACTGTGAAAGCTAACTAAAGAGATGCAAAACAGAAACCACAGGCCTTAGAGGGTTGGGCATATGCTAACTGCGATAAAGGTATGCTGTGGGTCAGGAAGCATGGCAAAAGTCAGATTCCAATTAAGTTATAAGCCGTAGAGACTCTTTCTCTCTTCCGTAGAGGCATCTTTTTTAAAAGAGAAGCCGAGTCTAAGCTTTTGCTTTTCTATAATTCATTCAATAGACAAAAAACTGACATCAATGTAAAAACTGCATTTCATTTAACTTTATCAAAATCTGTCAACTGAGAACGAAAGCGCTTAAGATTCCTCACTCTTTGTTGTGAGATCTGATTACATGTCATGCGAGCTCAAAGCTGAGTATCTATTATGGAACACTGTATGGGGAAAATGAACATGTGGTGGGGCTGAAACATTCTTTATCTTGGCAAATAGCTTTAACTCCTTAAAATCCCAGGCTTATTACATGCTAATGCTTATCGTTCAGTAACTACAAGGACTTCAATGCAAACTATCTGAGCTATTCTTAGGTTATAGAAGTCATCAAAAAACTGGAAACTGTCATTAACAGTCTTGCTCAACTTACCACACCATGTAGTTACTTTTTGTTACCTCAGCAGAAATTTCCCTAGAATCTCCCCAAGATAGAATTTCCCTGATATCACGTTCCACCTTCCTATCCTATCACCTGATCACTTATCTAGCTCAGAAACCCTCCCTAACACCATGTTTCATTCAGAATTATGTCATATTGTGGAAGTAAAATGTATTATGAGTTCAGATTTTGTGAGAAAGTAAGAAGGACCAGAAAGTGAAACAGTGACAAAAGAGCATAATACTGCATTACAAGCCTGTGCTAGGCCGCACGCTGTGTTAAGCTGTTATGCTGATTACTGGCACTCTATGGCGAGAGTTTAATGGCATATTAGCACATACAAGCATTTCCCACTGATTAATCTAATAAATCTACCATCATAAAAATATCTATCAAATATAGTGAGGAGAAACCAGGAGAACGGGCATGTAAAGGCTACTGCATGCAAAAGGACAAGAGGCAAAAACAACATGTGATAAAGAGGGGGAAGTTCTTTTTTAAACAGGAGCTTATTTGCCTATGTCCTCAGGGCAAGGAGTTCCCATGGAAGCCACATACCGGACAGAGTTATCACAGAACATCAAACACATTCAAACTGACTCGTCTTTCTCTCTCGGTCCATTGCTCTGTTCACCTAAACTCTCCAACATACATGAGGTTATATTTCCCTACAGGAGCTAATCAACAAATCAAGTGCCCTACTTGAGCTGCCCAAACAGTCATCAATCACTCTTAAGCATTCTATTTCCATGGTCAGCTGCGGTCTTTGTGGGCAAAATAGTAAATGTAAGCCTATTTTAGTGGAAAGTCAGTCCTGGCCTGTTGAAACTAAGTTAGTGAAACAGGTTTGATCTTTGTCTTTTAAAAATACCAAATGGTTCTTCTTAAAACACACCTGTTACTGTAATATGCATGACTTACTATCAGTACATGATCATTATAACATCCACAGCCCTACCTAACCCAACGGCACTAATGGAGGACAATGGAAGTATGGGTGTGTCTACAACGTGACAAGCATATGAGCTCTGCTCCTATTACCCTGAAATGCCCAGCATAACTGATGTTGACATTCTACCTAACTAGTTTTTTCAGAGAGACAAGCCGTCTCTGTGGCATCACGTGAGGTATAGAGTCCTCCGCGGCTCTTGACTTTCTCTGCCACAGGCTTAACTCATCACTTTTGAGGTCCTCAGCATGCTTAATATGTTCTCTATTCACTCTCCAACTCCCCACCCCCTCAACATTATGATCGCACTGATCATGGAATTCTGTCAGACTCTGGTTTCTTTACAGCTAAATTGTTTTTTTAGGCAACAGGCAACAATATTGCTTATTTACTCATTACCTGTTGCATGTAGGATGTTGGGTAGGCCTAATGTACGGATGTGCACTAACTTCAGATTAAGCATTCAGAGGAGCAACCACAAATTTTCCCAGAAGACATAGAATTCATTTTTATAAACAGCTGTAGCAACACAAAAGAATGAGATAATGGATTCATTCTATTAACATTTTAAATTTATAAATGTATAATCATAAACACACGGCGTCAGTGTATTTTATTATATAGCAGTGTTTAATGTATGAACTTTAACTTTCTAAGTAGCACTCCCAGGCGGCCGAATTATACTTCTGAGTCTGTGTACCTGAACATGTGCAGGCACCATATGCAGATGTTCCCATTGGTGTCTGCCAACATACTTAAACGTAATGTGAATATGTCTAAATCAGTGTCTAAACGAGAAAGTAAAGAAAACACAGAGGAAAGTCTTGCATTTTTGCAATGTCTGCAAGAATTAATACTCATTTCAATTGTTTTTATGATATTTCAAAGGTGTGTTCTGTAATACTTTCTAACCTCGGGAGATCTGGTTCAGGTTAAGCATTGTTTGAGTCTCGTCTCACCCCCAGTGTCATGAGATAAGCCAGTCAGCATAGCCTGATGCACGGCTCTGGAGATTTGCATGCCGCGTAGTTGAGACTCACGTTGTGGCCACTGCAAGCCTCTGTGAGCTACATAGTATGTTTACGTGCATCTTTGCGGAAGTATAAATGAACATTTACAGGCTGAAGTACCTTTCAGCTCATACTGGTGGCATTTTGTCTTGTTTCAGAAAGGGAAGCAATGCAGCAACACCACAGAGAAGCCTGTTTTAACTGAAGAAAATAAACCTACTTTAACATATAAACATATGAGTTAGTAGCTCTTGCTAAAGGTTTAGCAAATCGCACTTTACAAGCCTAAAAATTGCTTTTTGTTGAAACAATAAAATGGCTAAAAATTACCGTGTTAGATTAGCCTATAGTCTACTGTTACTGTAGCCCATTTGTTATTAGGTCTGTTTTGCATTTAACAAAGTGTAGCAATATCATAAAAATAATATGTAGCAATATCATAAAAATAATTTGTCAGATGGCCGGTATTGCATTTGATAATAGATCTAAATTCAGTCTTCAGGATAAGATTATTACGTTATAATATATAAAAACTAAGAACTGATGCTGGATAGACCAGCCACTGTGCTAGGATATGTTTATATATATATATATATATATATATATATAAATTTTATTTAAGTATATAATTATTTGTGCAGTTTAGTGCAAAAAGTGACACTTAAAAATTTACAATCATATCTGACAATTCACAGCTCACAAAGCACTGTTTAATAAAAATACTGGAGTATGAAAATAAAATATAACTATGAAATGACACCAGTTGATATTATTGGAACTTTTAACTCCTTAAAATCAATACCTATAATTGTCCTGTTTAACAGACCCCGGTACTTATGGCATATGAGTATATATGCAAATATATACGTTTTTTGTGCTTTTTACCAGCCAAAGTATCAACAGCCACCATCTGACAATTTTTGGCAAGGTACAGCAACAGCATACAAACACACAACTCAGCTGGCTCATATTAATTATGCCAAAAAAATTTCAACATAGATTGGCCAAAAGAAAAATAAATAGCCCTGTTGTCGATCGCATATTAGGAGTGAACATCTTCCGATTCCAATTATGTACCTCAGCACGCGGTGTCGTCTGCTCCCATAGAGTTCCAAAAAACTTTAAACACAACACACACTGCACATCAGCGAGTCCCCTCTGTCTCTGCCCACTTTTTTCCATCCCTCACTTCACTGGCATACACACATTAATCCCCTGGGACTGAGCAGGCTCTGCTGCTTTACTGAGGCAGACAAAGAGGGAGCCAGGGGACGCAGTGTGTGTGTTTAGGGAGGGGGCAGAAGGGTTAGGGTGGTGGAAGGGAGGAAGGGAGGAAGAGGGGGTGAGACATGGTGTAGCTAAATGACAAAAAAGTGCATATAACAAGGGGAGTGGGGGCAGGAAGAGACTGTATTTGGGGAGAGGGACATCAAGGTCTCAGAGGGAGATCAGTGAGCAGTGGGAGAGAGAGAAGGGACAACAGGCTGGAGGGGGTGGTGGTGGAATGGGTGGGAAAAATGTGTGTGTGAAAGAGAACAAGAGCGAGAAGGGGGGGAGTATTCACAAAAAGAATTGTGGGGGATTTTCCCCCTGATAAAATATGTGCCAGCGCGTGTGTGAATGAAAGCAGTGACTAAAGCTAAATTTTTGCCTGAACTAAAAACAAACTATGGTTTGGGCAACGGAGAGACAGAGAGAGAGATAAGACATCAAAATGGTATTAGACCAAGTTACCACAATCAATAAACTACAACAGTTCTGTTAAATGGGTTATTTACTTTGAAATGTAGCAAATTAGAAATTAATTTCAAAAGAAACAGCAAATGTGGAAATACAACAAAAACATAAGCTTTTTGAGCACAAAAACTTTTAGAACTACTGACTGAAATACCGTAGTCCAAGGTAAAAAATACAGCTGGATCATCCAGACATTCGGTGTCTACGTAGGACTAACATTCCAAAGGTGCCACTGTAATTTACAGCTGAGATAACAGCAGCATTTGGTGGCAGTTTGGCACAGCATGAAAAGAGCAGGAAGTCAGGGTTTAGCAGAGGAGCCAGTTTCTTCACACCTAAACACTTATCACGCAAAATACCTCTGCTGCAAAGCTGACACAATATAATAAACTATAATAACACTGTTATTGATTTCTAAACATTTTACATGCTTTTCAAAAAACAACACTATTTTAACCTTTTCAGACTTTTTCAATTCTTTGAATTGCACAGCTAATACACTGTTCTTCCATAAAAATCTAGATCTTTCTTGATCTGAATTTTAACTGATTTCACAAACTTTTGAGAAAAAAATGTAATCGGGTGTGTTTTGGCCAGCTGGGCTAATCCCTGCTACACACTCTGTCTCACAGGTCTTGATCACAACAAAGCTGTCAAACTATGTTGGAACTTCCTGTTCTTACTCATTTAAAAACTCAGATTACAGGTAAAATGTACCCATAATATATAGTTTATCTGGGGAACAGTTTAAGTAGAGTCCATTTTGGGGTATTGTCAGCATATGCCTTATTGGTGCCAAATCATAACACCACAAAAAAGAGAAAAAAAAACAGAGAAAGACTAAACAAGACTAAACCTTTTAAAATGCCTATTTCGGACTTTTCACACAAAAGTAATTAGAACTGTTAGTTTTAAACTAGGAAATGGTGTTGTCTGCAGTCTACTTTAGGCCAAAAACAAGAACAATGGGTCCCCCAGCCCTATTTGCAGTCCAATGAATGGTGGATGTCACTTCTGATGACAGTCTGGCACATGCCCCTTTCCCCTGTGCTCATGATGCAGACTGGACGTGAGCTTTACACACAAAAGCAATGGAAGAA
The DNA here is from genome assembly GCF_904425465.1 of Colossoma macropomum. Classification (NCBI taxonomy): domain Eukaryota; kingdom Metazoa; phylum Chordata; class Actinopteri; order Characiformes; family Serrasalmidae; genus Colossoma; species Colossoma macropomum. The sequence goes on along the minus strand of NW_023494802.1, from coordinate 28,455,306 downwards.
TCTGGGGCACAATGCTCTTCCTATTTGGACAGACCCAGACCCAAACACGACCAATTCTGCTGCCCAATCCAGGTCAGCCATGTGATAGAGAGTGCCACTATAGCCACGGTAGGCAGAGCACACACTGACTCAGTCACTGCAACAGAGCCACATTACCTAACGCTCTTTTTCTTCCATTCGCCAGGCTCTGCCCCTTGACCATATAATCCAGGTGGGATTGTTTTAGTCAGCTGTGCCACACAATGAACCTGGATTACAGATTTCCAAAGTGGCTTTACTATCGCAGCTGTAGCTTAATCCCAAAATGAGCTCCAAGTGTTTTTATCAACTCATACAATATGGAGCCACTTTCCATTGCCCATTTCTGTTCTACCAGATCAGTTAAGGGTCACATTTTCTCACATTTGCTTTACTTAAATTACATTAACCAAGTAAAACTGCTAAGTAAATGGTCCTTATAAAGGCATCATTACTGTTACATGCGCCTCATTGGGCCTAATAAATTACTCGGTTAAATTTTATTGCTCACAGGATTCCGTTCAGCCAATGTTGTCTAAGAAAACTACCATAACCTGCTGCTAAACAACAGACGGAAGTCAAGCAAACATAATTTGTTTCCTTTTGGTTGTTTTGTTTGGGCTGTTTGCGACCTGACATGTAACGGCTGAATAAACTCAACCGGATCAGAGTTAATCACAATATACACCCATCTCGCCGTATAAATGAAATACAATATGAGCCTATGAGCACATCTAACGTTATATGCTGGTTCAGCCGGAGTGAATGACTGTTTTTTTCGGATGATTTAGCCAGCTAGCCACTACCGAACACAAGCCCTGCACACGGGCGAGTATTTGTTGTCTTTGCTCACCAGGCGAACGTAAATTTTCACGAACTAATGTTACCTGACAACGGTTAACGTACCGTCTGGGAGACTTCGAAACGAACCCAATAAAAACATGAGGTGCAATTCATCTGAATAAAATCACAACCTTGGGCTAAACTGAAACAAGAAGCAGAGAAATAAAGGCTTACGAGTGGTGAAGGGAAACAAGCGTCGCCGCTCTCGCCCGTGAAAACATTTCAGCACCTTGTCAGCGTTAGCGAGTTAGCCGGCTAACGTTAACGCTAGCCTGGGACTCCTGCGCGACGGTTAGCGACGAGACAGGACTAATTTATTAAAAACATTCACAGGAAAGAACGAACACGCTATCATATTTCTCCTTCTTAAAGAAACCTGCTCGTCTACTCACCGGTGTGAGGCATCTTCCGTCTGTCGTCCGTTTCGTGTTCCTCTTCAGCCAGCCGGCTCTGAGGCGGATCGCTCTGTTTGTTTATTCCTCAGTATCTCGCAGCTCCGTCAGCTCGGCTTCGCTCCGTTAACTAAAGATTCAGACCGCGGGGTTAGACGCCTCTCTCTGCCCGGAACAGTAGGCGTATTCCTCGGCTAGAAACGCTCAGCTCCCCTCGTTTACGCGTCGTCGTTAGCGTTAAATCCTTGTCTCCAAATCCTCCACTCGCACGGATTCTGATGATGCTGGAGACCGGAGTGAAAACGGTGCTGCTGCTTTTTTGTCTGTTTCGATGCGCGCGGCCGCTGCACGCATAATTTTTTTTCCACGTTGTGTTCGACGCGCTTCACGAGGCGACCGTGTGTCCGTCCGTGTCCACGTTCGGGCAGCAGTGTCCGTGCTCCGCGTTTCCTCTCCTCATGTCTCAGCGGCCGGCTGAGAGACACGGACTCGAGGTGTGTGAGAGAAGAGAGAGAGCGTTACCGCCTCTGTGTGACCACGCGGGGTCGCGCGCTCTGAGCACGCGGCAGTTGGATGTGGAGATCGATTTACCGAACCGATTCATTCGCACCGTCCGCTTCAATGAATCAAAGCGATTCAACGATTCTATACTTCCTAAACCACTTCCTCCGATTTCAATGAGATTCGGCTCTGCGAGGCCGATGTTGCTACTTCTGCTCTCTAATCGAGTCAGACTCGTAATGCAAAGGCACAAAAAGAGCAAGCCCATCTAAACAGAGGAAATTAAAAGAAATTAAAAGAGGTGTTACAGTGTGAGGTTTAATATGGTGACTTTATGAAGTTCAGCTGTGAGTATTGTCCGACTGTTATTAGAATCGAGGATCTTATCACACGGATTGTAAACATTTGGTAGATGCTACAAATAAAAATTTTGATTCAACTGGACTTATGAATCGGTTCAATAGGACGATTCGCTCACGAGCCGAACATTGCTAGTAGGTGAAAGCGACCGATTTTGATAGAACACTAAACACGCACAAAATCACAATGTTTATACTCATGGTAATCCTTTTCTTAATTACATTTGCATTCATAGTTTATTCAAGAAAGAAACCGTATTCCCTGTTTCACTTTTACACAACAGCAGTGGGCATTCTTATCGTACTGGCATTATTGCAGCTTTGCTCAGGCAATGCAGCAACCAATACAGCAATGATTCAGCACCTATAATGAGTTCAGACAGAGTTCAGTTGTGACAGGCTTTAATACACATACACACCTTGTCATTTTTAGATGCTATTCTACATTATTGATTCCATATCGCCCTCTAGTGTGTATAATTTGACAATGCCGCTGTCCATGGTGCTTGGAACAGTTACTGGACTCCAAAGTGCAAGTCACGATTCTTTTTGCATTAAATAAGAGGCTTTGAGTCCATGAAATGGCGCTTTCACATTTTATTGCAACAGTTCCACTTTAAAGGGGAATTCCATCCATTTTTCAAATTTCTGCATAATTCAGTTGTCAAGATATAAACAAAGTCATTCACAGTGATTTGATGTGAAATGGTTCATTTATACAGAAACTAGCTCAGATTTCTTTACAGTGCTTGTGATAAGAACGAGGGGTCACAATGTCTACAACTCAAATAAAGCAATTTTATTTGCTATCCAAAAACACCCTACATGAGTTTTCTGAGTTTTTTATGTAATGTTGAGGCTAAAATAGTCATAAATCTGGAAAAAAGCAAGTTTTCTTTGGGGACTCTTTTGCCTTAGAACACCCTTCATGTATGCCTCTACCGTGAATACATTAAAATAAATTGTTCATGTTTTAGGCCAAAATTTTATCACAAAACTACCGTAAATCAATGTCTCATATCAGGAATCAGGTAACCATTTCATGTAATAACTTTATGTGAGGGACTTTCTAGATGCAGACGTGTGGTTCCTATCACCACCATTGCATGTGAATAATTCTGACTCTAAGTTTCTCTAGAACTAAGCATTTCACAGCAAACTGCTCTGAATAACTTCGTTAACATCTTATTCATTTAATTCTGCAGACATTTTGAAAAATCAGTGGAGTTCCCCTTTGAGTACATCATACGCTCACTTTCTTGGGTTGACTATAAAATGAGAAACATAATATCCAAAAAGCTAATCGTAATCTCAGTGTTCCAAACACTCACGTCAATGAGTTTTGCATGACCATTCTCTCTAAATATGTGCCACGCATTATTAAACGTAGAGTCCAAAAGTACATTCTTCAAACATTAGCATCACACTAAGCTCTCTTCAGAAAACAAGCAAACCACACATTATTGCATAGCAGTAGCTCTCCCTAACACCAGTTATGTGAAATATCAGTACACTAGATAATTTACAAATATACTTGAAAGTCATTGGTTAACAGAGAGGCACAGATCCATTATACATTAAATAATAAAAAAAGAACACTTTAAAAAAGGACTAAAATCTGCATTTCACCCCTGACTGATGTATATATTAGTGTTGTGTCATATATATTATCTTCGACCTTCATGAAATCCTTCTTGTACGTTTACAACACTTGATATAAAGCTGATTCTCACATTTATCTAGACTAGTTCCACTGTTTGTTCCCTTTTCCACTTGCTCGTATGCAGAAGCAATATGCTTACTCCTCTTCATTATTCAAAAGTAGAGATAAAAGAAGTTGTGTTTAGATTTCAAAAGGTCCATTTGTACCGAACCAAGCGAAATCCTTCAAGAGACTTTCAGTCAGAGACCATTTAGGTAGTTGCATGATCCAAGAGTTCACCATGACTGTAACGGAATCACTTTGGTCACTAATTAAACCTCATGTTAGTGAATGTTGTGGCATTTCATAGTTTGTTTCATTGTCCCTGGGAATTTAGCTTTCTAGTGGGGCACGTAGAGGAACGCAGCCATCCATCTCCAAAGACTCAGGCCAGCCTTCATATTTATTGCTAGTTTTGCTGTTCTTCATTCGCTGGGAGAAAAAGAAAAACAGTAAAAGGGAGGGGATTTAGGTGAATTAACAAGTTCCATTTACTTAGCTACAGTGCTGTTACTTAATTCACAGCCAAAGTGTCTGTTAAGTTTAAGTTATTCATTTTTCAGCCTCTGGATAAAAAACATAAAATATACAGTACTGTGCAAAAGTCAGAGAGCTCCTTTCATGTTAATGAAAGTTAATTTCCAGTTAATTTCCAGCCAAGGCAACCACTAAGTTATTCATTTTTAGTGTCAGAATAAAAAGCAGAAATGTCATATATTTCCAGTCATATATGACAGGAAATTAAATAAATAAAGGTTTCTGACTTTTGTACAGTACTGTACATCTACTTCAGGAAATGTTTTAATGGATTTGTCCTCCTCTGAGTATTCGTCAAATAAGTGGAGGATGGTTTTAGGCGACTCTTTTAACCTCTGGATTTGGATACACATCGTTGTAAATATCCTAAATGTTGTCTACATACAATAACAGCACATATCATGAATTATTTAATAGGACACCAAAGTGCCTAAACATTTTCAAAATTTTGTAAACATTTTGACAATCCTACCTGCTCAAATGGGCTTTTGTTGTCTATGCCTTTGGCTCCTACAAACACCCAGCTGTCCCTAAAGGCCAGTTCTTTTACTGCTGTGCTGCCCAGCTCCTCAAAAAGCCGCCTTGCTTCATCATTCAACCTGCAAATCAGCCATCAAATCAAGAACATTACCAACAAAACCACAGAGAGATTCATTCAGAAAACTATAATCTCTCAATTTCCTAACATTTACTAGTATAGATTTAGGAGTCAATCTGATTTAAAGTAAGACATGTGCAGGAGATACATGGAACCGTACTTGGTGGCTGGATCATCAAAAGAAGCCACAAACACTAGGGTTCCCTCATGGAGAGGTCTGAGAAACTTCAGCAGATCAGACACATCTGTGGAGTAGAATGAATATGTTTAAACCAGGTGGTAACATCTGTACAATACGACATTCACGTGGGAAAAATACATAACATACCAGAAGATATCACCATTTGTTTCCAATGTTTTTTTAAATATTGGCATTTTATCCTGCCAAAAAAGTACTTCTACTACATACCACAACTGACAGTAAAGTAACCACTGTTGTTAATTAGCAACCAGTGGTCAGTGCTGTTATACAACAAAAAAAGACAGAACATTGTATAACCAAATCAGATTGTACAACTGGAACTGTTTTAAAAACAGTATTACTAAAAGAAACAAACCTCCTTCCCACATGTCAAATGACTTCGTTTCCAAAAGCTCACCAGAGACCCCTGAAAAACATTAAAAAGTTATTAACTTTACATCAAAAGAAATTGGGCCAACATGTCATGTAATAAAACAATTAGGGGTTTAGCAGTACATACAATTAAAATGTAAAATGACAATTTTCTGTTTTGTTTTTCGAGCAAAGAAATATGTAAGTGAGAGGAATAGTATTGCAAAATCAATTGGCCCTTTACAAATCGTATCATACTGCTAAGTCTACGCTGCTGACTTCTTTGGGCTTGAGCTCATCTGAAGTTGACTGATGCACAGTGAAAATGTGTTCTGTAGTCTGACCAATCAGACATTCAGATCATCTATGGAAATGACGGACGTTGTGTTCTCTGGGCCGAAGAAGAAAAAGACCATGAAGACTGTTACCAGTGTAAAACTCAAATGCCAGGATCTGTCATGGTATTTGGCGGTATTAGTGGGTAACCTGCACATCTGTGAAGGCACTATTAACACTGAACACATTTTGGCGCAACACATGCTGTCTTCTAGACAATGTTTTTTCAGGGACACCCATACTTATTTCAATGTGACAACGCCAAGCCACATTCTGCTCGGGGTGCAACAGCATGACTATATAATCAGAGAGTGGGTGCTAGACTGGCCTGCCTGCACTCCAGAACTGGTTTCCCATAAAAAACATGTGCTGCATTATTGAGCTTAAAATACGAAGCTGGAAAATGCAAAGATTTGTATAATAGAAGCATGGCAAAAATTCCACTTTCAAAACTGGATCAGTTTGTCTTTAGTCCCCAAATGATTATTAAGTGCTGTTAGAAGGTGATTTAACACAGTGGTAAATAGGCTAATGTCACAACTTTCTGTAAAGTGTTGCAGGCAACAAATCTGTAATGAGCTATATATAAATATATTTACAAAAACACTGACGTTCAAATGACAAAACATAAAATATTGCATTTTGTACTGTTTTCAATTTAAAAGAGGTCAAACAGAATTTATTAATCATTGCTTTCTGTTTTTCTTGGCATTTCACACACTGTCCCAACTTTATATAAATAATATCAAGCAATATTGGTGACCTGGTGAAAAACATCACCAATACCTAGAGCTGGGTATCTTTCAAAATGTTTTGATTTTGACAACACTGTTACTTTAACCTTGATACCTGAACAATATTATTTCAATATCTTCTTTTGAATTACAAATTGAACATGGGTGTGGCTTAAACCAGAAATGAGTGTGAGGTGCAGGAGGTGTCAGTGTTATTTACTGACATTAAGAAAATACATTCAGCATGTGATTTGGACAGCCAATCAGAAGTCTAGATTTTGGAACAAGCATGCTTACTGGCACACAGATGTTGATAATACTGAGTAAATCAATATTGAACTTTGGTATTGAATGACATGGATTTTTTGTTGCTCGACTGTAACTGAAGAAATTCCGTCAGCACCATAAAAGTACAGAAGTTTTAATATGGGGCACTACCAATAATGCACTAATAATTGAACACCAAGTACTTATAATGTACCTATCACAAGGTGAAACCTTAGACACTCATAAGAGTTAGCCCTAGTTGAACTCAAAACTCATGGCTAAAGTAACCAAAATATGAAAAAAATATAAAACCTTTCAAAACATAACCTTAAGCAGAGAATATCATGTTATAACACACATTATTTCTATATATGCTGCTGTTTATTAGAGCTTAATAAAGCTGACTGTTGATTAAAATTCTAAATATACTGGCTGACATAATTTATTGGTATCTGAAATTTTAGCTCCTTAAAATCATATCTGTATCATGCATCACATTCTTGCACAAAAACAGACTGTTAGGCTTGTTACCATTTACTAAAGCAATGTTAAGTCCTCTCCCAACATTGTTCTTGACGCTGCTGATGAGCCTGGGGAAAAAAACAACACGCATAGCTGAATAAATAAGTTTTACTCCCTAAAGCAGTTTTCAGGATGTTGGTTACAGCAGCACAAACACAACATGCGATGGAGAAACAGCACACAGACGTGGCAGAAACAGAAAATAATGCATACTTGCATCATGCTCCCAATGAGAAGCTGGTAATGATGGAAATGAGAAAGAAAGAAGAATTGAGAATGGAAAGATGGAATTCTAAGAAATGGAAAGCTGAAACGTCGCATAGAAAGACAGACAGACAGGACAGACAGATGTTCACTGGCTTACATTTTGTCCTCCAGACAGATTTTGGGGCCAATGACATTGGCAGCTCCAGAGACTAAACGGAACGCGAGGTGTTTTGGAGGACATGGGGCAGAAAGCCCACACTTGTACCTGCGAGGTCTTGGTTCTAAGAGAAAGCAAAGGCAAAGCATGCTGTTCAATCTTGACACCAAACAGTAATTTGCTGATGCAACAATTCAAGTGCAGTTCTTCACCCTACCTTGAGTTGGCTCCTCCGGTGTACCTGCGAATCACATAATGTAACAAAAGATCAGTGAAAGAACAAGCTCCATCCTTCTCTCCTACTTCAAGAACCAATTAGCGCAACTGTCCACAGCAATTGTGTAAAAATGAGTAATACATAATATCAGCAGCAAACTATGACTACTGTCATAATTTGGGGGGAAAAAAGGGGAGGGGGAGTTTGGGGACATTTATGATAATACTAATTTCTGCTAGAGATTCAAGTAGTACATTAGAGCTAAGCAAACAGTGATTCCTATTATTAAACATGGACATTTAAAGCTTGTAAAATATATTTAAAGTTTGTAACAGGCATATTAATATCTATCTTACCTTTTCTGTTTTACAGTTACTCTTTCAGTGAAAGAGCCCTCACACAGAGCTGCTGCTGTTTTCCACTTCTAACAACTGACTGAAACCTGATTAGACTATTACATGTATTCTCAGGCAGTGATGTATCCTTGTTTTTTTCAATCCTAGTGACATATCTTGGATTTCCAGAAGGCCTAGAGTAGGGATGGGCATTATAACAGTAACAAGGATATCATGGTATTTAAAAATGATGCTGGTATTTCAAAACTAGAGCATGTCAAACTACTGTTCTACATCTGAATGGATAAACACATTCCACTCGTTTATACACTATATGGACAAAAGTATTGGGACACCCCTCTTAATTATTGATTTCACAGGCACAGAGCCTATCCTCTGTTGAATCACTCACTAAAGAGTTCCAAATTGCCTTTGGAAGCAGCATCAGCAAAAGAACTGCGCGTTAGGAGCTGCACGAAATGGATTTCCATGGCCGAGCAGAAACAGACAAGCCTAAGATCAATATACACGATGCCAAGCGTTGTGGGAGGGGGAGTGGTGTAAAGCACGCCGTCACTGGACTCTGGAGCAGTGGAAATGAGTTCTGTGGAGTGACGCATCACGCTTCTCTATCTGGCAGTCTAATGGATGAGTCTGGATTGGCAAACACCAGTAGAACACAACCTGCCTGACTGCATTGTGCCAACTGTAAAGTTTGGTGGAGGAGGGATGATGATATGGGGTTGTTTTTCAGGGGTTGGTTTAGGCCCCTTAGCTCCAGTGAAGGGAAATATTAATGCTTCAGCAGATCAAGACATTTTGGGCAATTGTATGCTTCCAACTTTGTGGGAACAGTTTGGGGAAGGCCCTTTTCTGTTCCAGCAGGACTGTACCCCAGTGCAGAAAGCAAGGTTTATAAAAGCATGGCTGGGTGAGTCTGGTGTAGAGGAACTTGACTGGCCCACACAGAGCCTTCACCTCAACCCCATCGAACACCTTTAGGATAAACCACAACAGAGATTGCGAGCCAGGCCCTTTCGTCCAACATCAGTGTCTGACCTCACAAATGCTCTTCTGGATGAATGAGCAAAAATTCCCCACAAACACCCTCCAAAATCAAAAGAAAGCTTCCCAGAAGGGTGGAAGAGTGGAAGCTGTTATAGCTGCAAAGGGGGGGACCAACTCCATATTAATGCCTATGAATTTAGAATGGGATGTCATAAAAGCTCCTGTAAGTGTAATGTATAGGTGTCCCAATACTTTTATCCATATAGTGTATTTCAGAGGTGTCACTGATTAGTGGTGTGGGAACTCAGTGATAGCTAGGTGGCGCTGATAGTACCAGGGAAAAATCAGACAGAAAAAAACTAAGCATAACAGTCACTCAGCAACGGTTAAGAGCTCCTTAGCTTAGGCAAAACGCTTTCGGTCCCAAACACCACAGGATAGGTTCAATTTGACGAGTCACTCTCATACAGTAGTTTTAAAAATCTAAACCTGCTTCAGCACAGCATCAGTTAGTCAGAATCGAGCCTGTACTGTGGTGTGTGGCATGTTTAGGTCTGTAATCTGCTCGCTAAGATAAAATTAAGTTAACTGATCAGGCTACAGGTCCAAACATCAAGGAGCAGGTTTAATTTCGCCTTTCTGTCCCTTCAGCACCAGCTGCTTGTCTTCATAAATAATTAACATATGAATTTGTGTCAGTACTTTAGTTAGCCAGAATCAAACCTGTTCTGTGGTGAGCAGAACTATTATCTTGCTAGCTAAGTTAACTCTAACCATCTCCGCTCTCAAAGTGAGCAGCACTGCTTATCATACACACAGTAATACCAGAGCTGGTTTAAGTGGAGCCTGGCAACTTCCTATTTTTTTGGTCATATCAAAAACATGACTGCTAAACACCAGAGGGTGCCCACAAACGAGTCCTAAATGAATGGAGGTGAATGGAGATATGGCTAAAAATGAAACGTTAAAATAGTTTATGACCACACGTCCAGGACCTTCCTTTAATTCTGGAAAGTAAAATGACGTCATTCACTAAATAAGCAAACTTGCCTGCATATTTCTTTAACGGGTTTTAGGCAGTAGGATGCTACATTACAGCTACTGAGTGCTAACTGGTTAGCATTACTGCTACTGAGTGCTGATTGGTTGCTATTAGTGCTATTGAGTGCTGATTGGTTGGCAAGCAGATCTGCTCATTGGCAGACGAAGGAGTTTGCACTTACTGAAGTCATGAATGTCCATGAGGCACCGTTCTGACTCCTATAACTGGAGTTTAAAAGCGCTCAAAAATACAACAGCGGTGTTAAAATGTTTTATGCTGTTTATGCAGTGTTCAGGAAATTATTGTATGCTTCTATATAATAATGTTTCAGCATGTACAAACTATGATTTTGCTCAAATGCTCCAAATTAACCCATTCATTTTGGACTTGCTCAGGAGCGCCCTCTAACATCTGACAAATCCGAAGACATTACAGAGAGGCAATTCTCCTCACTGTACCTTCTCTGGTAATACTGTATACTAATATAATATATGGTAGATCGTTTAAAGGTATGAAACAAATTGATACTGCCCAACTGTAACCTTTTTATTTCCACACAAAATTTATTACATGATTGACGATATGATAAACACAAATAGAGATATTTTTTCGTACATTTTTTTTTATTTCACAGAAATTTTCAGGCCTTGAGAGTTCCCTGCCACTCAGTCTCTGACCTCCCTGGATACAATAAAATGCATCACGAAATCCTAAATTTCACCACCATTCAATCTTATTCTTTCCTATCAGATTCGAAAAACTTTTTACACGTAATCGGAACAGTCAATATACCAAGTTTTGTTTAATTTTATGTAGGAAAATATCCAGAGAAATTTTGATAAAAAAAAAAGCATACTATATTGATTATTTTGAAAATTGATGATTTTTAAGTTTTTAGAAAATTGTAATGCACAATTACTGTTCATTTGCTGAATTTAATATTGGAAAAAATAAAGCATAAAATGTGGTCTGTGCAAATGTTACAGCATATTTAATATTTTGTGTTTTATCCCCCACTAAATACGTTAAACCCAGCAAAAAATATTAGCTGTACACTAAAATAACTTAATTTTCAATACAAAAAACTAAATGTGTCCTTTGACTAGGGTGATCAAACTTCAGGAGAGAGGAAATATATTTTTATACTCTAGATAATCTACTAAATTATTTTCATTTAGGTACCAAAAAAATAGTATAACATTATAAAATACATTTCTAAAAATCTGATTTTTTTTTTTTTGGGCACCCCTAGTCTATAGTAACAAAGACATTTTTTTGCAGTGGTTGAGCATGTATGATATTTCTTAATATTACATTATGGCAAGACCTGTGACATGTGAGCCAAAACTGACAAGACATGAAAATTTCCTTTGACCTGAAAAAGCAAACTGCTCACCAGTAAAGAACATCTTCACTACAGAGTTGCCATCTCCTCCCAGTATGGAGCTCGCCAGAAGCCAAGTCAAGCCCACAAGAAGCACTACAACGACAGCACGCAGCGGTCCTACAAGATATAGTGGATGCAATGAAGAACACACAAAACCACTGAGAGACCACAATTCACACACACACATGCACACACACACACACACACACACACACACACACACACACACAGAGGAGAGTAGGAGGCATGAAGTCAGCTGTAGGAACAGTGCTTCTATTGCAGAGAGGCTAAATACTGCATCCACTCTCCTTATCTAGAATTATATGACAGTGACAACACAGTGACCATGCAAAAAAATATAATTTGTGCAACACTAGTAGTACTGGTAATGTTGTCGGTCATGATTTTTTTCCCCTGTATATCAAAAACACTTTAGATAGTGATGCTGCATTCTCTTGCAGCACTCAATTCTCACATGACAGCACCCTGCTCACCAGAACAGTGGATTACAGGGATTACAAAAACACCATGCATTGTTGATTACATGCAAGAATCATAGAGTATGACCTCATGGATCTACAGCATCCTTCCTAAGTACTGGGATTCAGCCAAAACTGTCATGTCTGATGTTTACTCAGGGTATTTGGATTAAGAGGAAAAGGTACAGCCATATGCAAAAGTCTGAACACCCGAGTCAAATTAATTTTTTGCTGATACCACAATGAAAACAAATCCTCTACAGTAAACAAACTTAAATGCAAATTTTTTTCTGCTAATTTTAGTACACAACTTACATTTATTTGCTGAGTTTAATATAAAATATAAAATGTGTACATCTTTGCTACGAATAAAAACAGTTTCAAAGTTTGTTTCTAGTGAACAATTCAGCCCAAAGCATAGTGAAACCAAATACTGCAGATATACCCCACAGGTGGGGTTTGTAATAGATGCGGCTAATTGTAACAGTTGCTAAAGTACTTGATAAATCGATACAAACATTTCATTCAATGCAGAGCTATATTTTTTGAAAACAGACAAGCTTTCTAGCAAATACATCAAAAATACACTTAGAAAAAGTTGAATGTTATGGCAAATATATTTCTGACCACAAAGCAAAACAGAAATTATCAGCACTTAAAATTGAAATATACTTTATTTACATAACATCTTCACTACATTTTTGATGAATCTGTGCACAAAAACTTAACTGTTCTGAATTTATATGGAGAAGTCTGGGGTTACCTCATTGTTTTGGGAGGCTCAGCTGTAACACTGCTTTACAACTAACCCTACCATGTGGCAGCTGTACTTTAACTTAGCTAGCTCTGACTGTATGTTACATCTATTCTTCAAAATGCCATTAGGAGGGTGAATGAAATGATATAGAAGTGAATAATGTGACTTTTTTGCACAATTTATGATGAAAAAAGTTACATGTATGGTACTTTTATGATCTTCAAGGTGAATTATGTCTATCTGATTGCTGTGAAAATTTACAGATGATGTTGCTATGAGAACACATGAATAAAGCAAAAAGCATGTTTTATTTGAACGTGTTTAACTGCATAAAATATACATGTTGTATTTTACCCCATGCTGATTTGTGCCCCACTCTCTCCTAATCATCTATTTACATTATTTTTTTTGTCAGGTTCTGTGTCTTGAGAGTTCATCTCCACTTTTGAAATATAATGAATTCTGGATACTTATTACTACCGGATACTATTATACTTTGATTTTCAGTGCTACGCAGCTTTCTCAGTCATTCCAGCACTGTTTATCATTCTGAAGACATTTCAAATGTTTATTTACTGCTTCTTAGACTCCTACTCTCTAAACCTGTAAAACTGCACATTAATAACATATACGAATCATTACATAACTGTGTGGTTTGAGTCCAAACTTTTGAACAGCAATTCTAACCTTTGAACAACAGTGTATACATATTTTTCCATTTTAGAAGTATTGCACTTTTTTGTGTTCAGACCCATTTTTAAAAGGAAGTAAGTGAACTGTGGGTTTATTCTCTTATAAGTAATCAGTATGTGCATATACAACCAACAAACTGCATGCAACTAAAAAATCCATCTGTATTGTACACAAAGGGCACACAGAAAAAATGACAAGTGACTTCTAATCCTGTATACTCAAGCCTTTATGGAGTCAGTTTGAAGTGTACAAACCTGCCAGCCTCATGTTAGCTGGGTGGAAGAACGGGAACAGAAAGCGGGCACTTTGATGTGGCTTCTGTTCTGTGTGAGAGAACACACAGGTTATACATACAAGAGTTATATACACACGTGAGTTTTCCTGGTCACAACCAGACCTACAGTGGGACCAAAACTGAAAATCTTGGGACTCATTTCCATTTGCAACAAAACAAAGTTATGACACATAAAATGAAGAACAAATATTCAAGATACTGCACTATTTCTAGGTCTAGGTGATACTGACCATGTTGAGACGTTTATACAAAAAGGTCAGGTTAAGTCTTAACTTAAGTGAGTCAGACGACTCTCAGGAATGTAAAAGCATTTTCACTAGTGGTCTCAGAATTTTGGACCCCACTGTATACCTTTACGGTCTTGATGTTTTCTAAGGTAAAACTGATACAAACATGCATTTTACCATACAAACACAATCTGCTTTATGTGAACTTCATAAACAGTCTTGGTTATGTTGCTCCAACAGGTATGAGTTTCGACATCACTGAAAAAACTGGAAATTTAATTTACTCAAACTTTTAGAGGTAACACACTGCCTCAAATGAATTATGTTTTGAAACTCAGTTTTTCTAAACAGTTTTTAAAATTTTTGGTATGAAATTATATATGGAGTATCAAACAGTTTAACAAACAAAAGCCCTGTTCAAGCCGGATTAGTTTTATCAGAGGAGGTCTGGTAACGTAATTTGTGTGCGATTTGACTGGCCGATTCAACAGGATAAAGAACCTCTGTAATTTTCCCAAATTATCCTAAATAGCGTGGATCGAAAAATCTGCACACAGATGTTTACATTAGCTTTATGCAACAAGCGTCACACTGCCAAACAATAACAACATGTGCGGCATGAGGTGGCATGTATACTAGCACTAGGCTAGTAAAGTGGGTTAATTTAACTTACCAAATGCCATCTGACAAGACAGCAAATGCTTTTGAGTTCATTTTCCCTCTCTTTGTAATTCAGCCATCACCACAAACGTAGTGGATTTCAGTAGTTTTGTCATAAACCTGAGGATTAAGTGTCAAATCAAGCTCCATTTTAGTTGATCGTCTTGTCTTCAGGTCACAGAAAAAGCAAATAAAGGCAGGCGCCGTTTTCTACAAAGCTGTCAGCTTCTTATTCTCTAACTTTTTCAAATGTTTTTTGAAAATTGAGGCGCAAGAATGTAGCTGCAGCACCACTTATAGTGAAATGGGAAAACCCAAACAAAAAAAGGGGGGCGATAAAGAGGCCTGCTTCCACCTTGTCTATTTTCTATTAATTAATTCTATTAACCGGTTTTGTGATTATATTACTGAGACGTTCACTACTAACACTGAGGAGCTCGAGAGTTCGACGAATTACAGAATTCACTCCGGATTTATCATTAAGTAAAAACTATGGACATTGTGAATTCATACTGGATTAAAGTCACAGATCTCATCTGTAATCACATAAATTACAGCACCTTCCCAAGTAACACCAATCCAGCTCAAATAGGGCTAAAATATATGTATACATGAGTATGCTTTGAGTATGACAGTGTTTCGAATGACAAATTTAATTGACAGTAAAGGACAGAAACACAAACTATAATGTTACAGAAACGTGAGCTATTAAGTTGAGTGACTACACTGTTTAATTGTTTCACTTTCATATCATTGACGTAATTACAATGATCACAAACTGAGATGTACAAAAAACTCTTTCAAAAAGAGTTTGCAAAGTTTGTACTCTTATGCCAACTTTGAGAAAAACTACTGACTTGGCAGCCATTTAAGATGTTTTGTTACAACTAAACGGACTACTAAGCAGACACTAAACACATTCATGGCTGGGATACCCAAAACATGTGAAGTGCATCCAAACTTATATTTAGCCTGTATAAAATATGTAACGTGATGTTTGTTTGAAAACAACATCTAAAGAAAAAAAAAAGAGCCAATAAACAGAAATCAACCAACTCACTAGGAATTCCGGGTGACTCTGCCCCATACTTTCTCATCGCTTGTCGTTTTGAGTTTGTCCTTCTCACAGAAATATGGACACTTGAGTTTTTAACCAGACAATACAAACAACTTGCCAGCATTGAGAGATAACAACTAATTGCAAGAAAGTAAGCAATTACAATGTAATTATTTAAGGTCAAATTATATCAGGGATTTTAGAATAGTCTCTGAGCTGAACGCCTAAAATTCAGCAAATATCTCTAGTTACAAGTAGACAATGCTTTACAATTGGAAAAATTTGGAATTTGACTATCCAAGTGTTTGTCACAACAAGGCCTATTAACTTTCTTAGGGACGGTGTATACAGGTTATAACCTATATTTTTTGGAACTGGAGGTGATGCACATTAGAGGTTGTCCAACATAACGTGTCGTGTCTCCCTCATATTGATTTGCATTTTACACTATGACAATGTTCCGAATGACAGTAAACTGAGCTGACAGTAAAGGACAGAAATACAGTTCTTCCTAAACAGACTACTATCACACATCACATGAAGCTGTGTCATCACCCAGACCTGGACTTTGTAGTTCAGTATTTTAATCTTCAGCAATATGGACTAGCAAAATATTCGGCTACTATGCTGTATTCACAGCTACTGTGCCTGGATGGTCGCAAAATGACTGTTTTACCAAAGTTCAAGCCTTTTTGTGATTTTTGCCCCTTATCAAAAAAATTCGAAATGAATGGTGATTCAAAATGTAACCAGCAGGTGGCGCAGACCTGCACTTTCCCTCCTCGCTGCAATCAAACCCGCACAGATCCAATCCAAAGCAACGAGGGTTCTTTACTCTCGCTTATAATACCGCAGGTGTGCGGTTGTGGGTGTACAGCCATATGTGAAGTTCTCATATGAGACGTCAAGCACTGTGGATATCTAGGCTAAATATCTGAAAGAGGTGCCTACAGTCAAGAAGAGACAGCAGCTTCACAAACACATACACAAAGTAAACACAGCACTGGCCACATTTTCCTATCACCTCATCACCTACGCTGGGTAGCTCTTTATCAGAGTTCACCACCACGACCCGGATCTAAGAAACTGCAAAATTCGGAAATTTGTCTCTAGTTTCTAGGACGTCGCTGCTGACATGTGTATGGCGTTTTCCAGAGGTGTTGAACATATATTGGCTAAACTCAAAAAATGGTAATACAGAATGGGTTTTATGTTCGCTTTCAACCAAAAGTTATTTTCCCAGTTTCTTTCTTTCCCCAGTCTTTCTCTGTGCCGCGCTGCTCGGTTGGTGTGTCAGTCAGAACACGCTGTGCTGGACTGAAATATAACACATGTAACACTGTTTACTTGCTAATGCTAAGTAGTGAGCTAACTGGGGTACCTGCCAGCTAAACCGCTCTAATGTCACTAATGTCAGCAATATCAGCTGAAGCTCTCCTGCCCAGCGTGAACAAGAGAAACTGAATTACCGTTTGTGTGTCGAATGTCTCCGTGTACGGCGGTGGGGACGTTTCCAATCAGCAGAGAAGAGAAACTGCAGTCAGTCAGTCAGTCAGTGAGTCTCCAGCGGCGGCGGTCAGGACATGCTGACTCTGACAGTGAGGCTTGCTCTGTTTATCATAAACGAACTCTCCTCTGAGCAGAACCTCTCCATCCACAGCTCGAACAGCACTACGGTCGCTCAATCTCAGCAAACCTGACAACACAGCGGCACAGGAATACGTCTAATGTTCCGGTTTGGACGGACTAACAGTGATGGCGTCACGACGTGCGCGCCCAAATCACGTGGGAAAAAACGGGTAAAATTTCCTGAACCGGTTCATCTGAGCGGTCCGTTTCAATTAATCGACCGTCCGATTCAAGGATTCCTTGATGCACAAATCAAGACATTTTAAATATAAGCGAATTAAAAAACGTGTTCTCAATATGTAACATTCTGGTATTTTGACTTGTGATTTTATTAAGTTAGATTGTGAAACATTATTATTTAAATCCTCCAGCCTATGACAGACTTGTATATTGCTCAGATGATACACTCAGCATGATTCACTTTTACGTTGTACTTGTGAATCGGTTCGAGTGATTAATTTAAAAGAATCGGTTTAAAAGTTCCGATTTATATATTGTGTAGATGACTGTACATCACTCCCATATGAGCTTGTTGGACAATTCATTCCAAAACCGTAGGCATTAATATGGAGTTAGCTCTGCCTCAGCGGGAGGGAAGGCTTTCCACATGATTTTGGAGTGTGTCTGTAAGAATTTGCGCCCGTTTAGTCAAAAGAGCATTTGTGTGGTCAGGCATTTATGTTGGACAAGAAGGCCTGGCTCTCAACCAATTTCATTTCATCCCGTGTTTATTTGTGAAGAGATGATGTAGATTATCTACTGTAATCAAATTCGAATCTTTTTAATATAGGACATTTTGCTTAAGAATATATTCCTAACAACTAGGAATAATAGTTATTTGGCCTTGGTGTTTCTGTGAGGCTCATCATGGTTCAACATCACGCCCTGCATCTGCAACATTCAGAAAATACGTTTATATCTTTATTTGCTTGTATTATCTTATTTGGCTCTTGTTTCTAGGACTTTGTGTCATGTTCCTTGAGAAGGACACTCTGACATGAGATAAGGACATGTTATGCCCAAATATCATCTATTTTGGCAGAAGGACTGGAAGCACTCAGGGTCATGAAGCAGATCAGAAGTCACATAGAAATGCATTCAAACCTTACATTTAACCTGAGAGTATGACACAAAAATAACATTTTGCAAAGAGATTTATATTTATAAATGAGAAAATTTGTCAACTGATTAATAGAAACCAACAAAATCGCTAAGAATGCTGGGAAGCTTCTTGGGCACAAGACTCTTCAGTCTGTAGGACTTATTTAAATTAACTGATCATAATCAGTTTTGTTTCTGAGCCTGTCTAAGTCTGCATTATAGTGGTTTTGATTTGTAACAGTGAATCAGAAATTGTGTATATAGATTGTAGATTTTCAGTTTACATAAAGCTATAAGTGCGTTGACCAAGTCTGTGTCAGATGGGGATGTCACTGGTGGGTGCTCTCAGCCCCACCACAACTCTTAGCGTTTTAACCTGCTGATGTTCTTTAAGGTTTTTTGTCTTAGTTAAGCCTTCACATGTGAGGTTATGTGTGTTTGTGTGAATGTGATAACCTGTTGAGATTATTTTTATCCATTTTTATCCATTCTTTTATTTGTTTCCTTTTTTGTTTTCCTCTAACATTTTTCTTATTAAATTTTTTCATCTACTTTACTTTTCAAATTCAGTGTGTGATCTTTTCAGTTTTTGCTGTACAACCCATTTCCAAAAAAGTTGGGATGCTGTGCAAAATGTATACACACACACACACACACACATCATCTAAACCGCTTATCCTTCTGGGTCACGGTGTGGCGCTGGAGCCTATCCCAGCTGTCATTGGGTGGAAGGCAGGATACACCCTGGACAGGTCGCCAGTCCATCGCAGGCAAAATGTATATAAAACCAGAATGCAATGATGTGCAAATCGTTAAACCCTATAATTGTTTGAAAATAGTACAAAGACAACATATCAAGTGTTGAAACTGAGAAATTTTCTTGTTTTTTGAAAAATATATGCCCATTTTCAATTTGATGCCAGCAACACATTTCAAAAAACTTGAGACGGGGGCAACAAATAACTGGTAAAGTTGTGTAATGCTAAAAAAAACACCTGGTGGAACATCTTGTAACTAATTAGGTTAACTAGCAACAGGTCAGTAATATGCTTGGGTATAAAAAGAGCAGCTCAGAGAGGCTGAATCTTTCAGAAGTAAAAATGAGGAGGGGTTCACCACTCTGTGAAAGACTGCACCGGCAAATAGTGCAACAAATGAAGAATAATGTTTCTCAACATAAAATAGCAAAGAACTTGGAGTTTTTATCATCTTTGGTGCATAATACCATGAAAAGATTCAGAGAATCTGGAGAAATCTCTGTATGCAAGAGACAAGCCTGGCTGGCTGAGATCTTCCGGCCCTCAGGCGACACTGCATTAAAAACAGACACGATTCTGTAGTGGAAATCACTGCATGGGCTGAGGAACACTTCTGAAAACCACTGTCGTCTCTGCATCCACAAATGCAAGTTAAAACTCTGCCATGCAAAGAAGAAACCATATATAAACATCATCATTAAGACTGAGGTAAAGTAAAAAAGTCTCCTGTGGTCTGACAAAATTTGATATTCTCTTTGGAAATCGTGGACGCCGTCCAGCTTGTTATCAGCGCACAGTCTAAAAGTCAGCATCCGTGATGGTATTGGGGTGCATTAGTATACATGGCATGGGCGACTTGCACATCTGTGAGGGCACCATTAACGCTGAACGATATATTCAGGTTTTGAAGTAGCATATGTTCCCATCCAGAAGACATCTTTTTCAGGGATAGACTTTATTTATTTCAGAAAGACAATGCCTAAACACATTCTGCATGTATTACAACAACATGGCTGGTAGTAAAAGTGTCTGGGTGCTAAACTGGCCTGCCTGCAGTCCAGACCTGTCACTCACTGAAAACATTTGGAGGGTTATGAAAGGAAGAATATGACAAAGGAGACCCCAAACAGTTGAGCAGCTGAAATCCTATTTCAAGCGAGAATGGGAAACATTTA
Source organism: Colossoma macropomum (assembly GCF_904425465.1). NCBI lineage: Eukaryota > Metazoa > Chordata > Actinopteri > Characiformes > Serrasalmidae > Colossoma > Colossoma macropomum. The sequence continues at coordinate 28,434,760 of NW_023494802.1, read as the reverse complement.
ACTTTCAACACTACAGCAGTTGGTCTCCTTGGTTTCTGAACACTTACAGAGTGTTGTTAAAAGAAGAGATGATGCAACACAATGGTAAACATGCCCTCGTCCCAACTTTTTTGGAACGCGTTGCTAGCATCAAATTCATAATGAGCATATATTTCTCAAAACACATAATTTCTCAGCCTTATATATTTTGCTATTCTACTATTTTCAATTAAATATAAAGTTTAAATGATTTGCATATCATTGCATTCTGTTTTTATTTACATTTTACACAACTTGCCACTTTTTTTGGAAATGGGTTTATATATTGCATCACAGATATTATGAATGGATGTGTTTCATACAGTTCCAAACCTTAATCTTAGTTATGCTGTGGTAAATTACCCAACAGTGGGGTTGAGGTCATGGCTATGTTCAGGACACTGGAGTTCAAACGATATCTTTATGGACCTCACTTTGTGCGCAGGGGCACATGCTAAAACAGGAAAGGGCCTTCCCCAAATAGTTGCTGCAAAATTGGAAGCATATAACTGTCAAAAATATCTTTTATATTGTAGCATTAACATTACCCTTCATATGAACTAAGGGGCCAGCCCCAGACAATTATACGTCCTCCACCACATTTTACTGTTGGCACTATAAATTCCGTTAGATAGCGTTGTCCTGTACCCGTCAAACCCAGATTCATCCATCCGAATGGCAGGTAGTGAAGCTTGGCATTATGCATAGTGATCTCAGACTCGTGTACAGCTGCTCTGCCATGAAAACCCATTTCACGAAGCTCCCGATGCACAATTCTTTTTTGAACTCTGTAATGAGTAATGCAACAGAGAACAGGCACCATGTGCTTTAGCACTTGTGGCACCGGTTTGTGAGTTTGCATGGTCTCCTACACTCTTATATTTTACAATTCCATTACAGTGTAAGTATGTATTTAAGCTCATATTAAGGAACTCAGATTATGATTAAAATTCTTTTGAAAGCTGAAACAAATGTAACTATGCAGTTGCAAGAAAAAGTAAGTGAACCCTTTGGAATTACCTGGAATGCTGCATTGGTTACTAAGAAAATATGGTCTGATTGTTATCTAAGTCACGGTTATGCACAAGCACAATCTAGTTGTACATGAGTTGTACTTTCCCTGTCTTTTATTGAGCACATTGAATAAACATCCACAGTGCGGGCTAGAAAAAGTAAATGAACCCTTGAATTTAATAACCTGTAGATCCCCCTTTATCAGCAACCATCTGTACAAGTGTAGGTATAAGTAAAATCATAAAATATAATTTTTGATGTCCATGTTTACTGTTTTTCAAAGTAGAAATCACAAAGAATTCTCTTTTTCTATCTAAAAGGAGACTTTTTTTGAACTTTCTGCATAATTGAATGGTCAGGATGTTCTGTGCTGTTATCCGGTGTCGACCAGAGGAGGATGGGTTCCCCTTTTGAGTCTGGTTCCTCTCGAGGTTTCTTCCTCCTGTTGAGGGAGTTTTTCCTTGCCACTGTCGCCAAGGCTTGCTCACTGAGGGCATGGACCCGGATTCTCTGTAAAGCTGCTTTGTGACAACATCTATTGTAAAAGGCGCTATATAAATAAATTTGACTTGACTTGACTAAATAAAGTCACTCAGAGTGGTTTGGTGTAAAATACTGCATTTTAGAGAAACTTGCCGAGTCAGATTTGTTCACAGTGATGGTGACAGGAACCAGTTATTACATGAAATGGTTATATATACACTGCCTGCTGAGACATTGCTTCGCAGTAGTTTTGTGATAAAGCTTTTGGTCTAAAACATATTTTAATTCACTCATGGTGGAATGATACAAGAAGGTAACTTTTGGTTTTATGTTTACAACTATTTTACCACGATAAACATTACATATAAAAACTCAGAAGACACATGCAGTTTCACTGGTGGTTTTCAGCAGTAAATGAAATGGCTATATTTGTGTTGTACACATTGTTACTCCTGGTTCCTATCAGCTTAACTGTAAAGAACTGTAAAGAAATCAGAGAAATCAGAGTGAATCAGAAAACAGTGGGAATTAAGGTAGATACATTTTTATACTTCTTTCATCCCCAAAACTAAACAATGTTAATACATCCTTTAACACCTACTATTATCATATATGCAAAAAGGAGAGTTTAATTCTACGTGTTTTCATTCATTTTATTGTAAAATGCAAGTTTTAGTTAATTTGTCACTGATGTTACCCCTTAATGAGGCATTCTTTTTTGTCATAAATGTATTTATTTTTTATTTACATTTAATATAACTGTATTTATTGAAGAAATTCAATTTCAATAATCATATTACCAAAGCTCTTTTATACACATGCACTAAAAAATACAAAAATACATATTTTTTAATATATTCTAATGTACCTCCATATACTATTTTGAAAATAAAAAAAAATTAAATTGTTGTACAACCCCATTTCCAAAAAAGTTGGGACGCTGTGCAAAATGTAAATAAAAACAAAATGCATTTCTCAACATAAAATAGCAAAGAACTTTTGCTTTTCATCATCTACGATACATAATAACAATTAAAAGAGAATTCAGAGTATCTGGAGAAATCCCTGTATGCAAGGGACAAGGCCAAAAAACAGTATTTGCTGGCTGTGATCTTTGGGCCCTCAGGCGGCACTCCATTAAGAACAGACATGATTCTTTAGTGGAAATCACTGCATAGGCTTAGAAACTGTGAAAACAGTTCATCACTGCATCCACAAAAGCAAGTTAAAACTCTGAAAAGCAAAGAAGAAACCGTATTTAAACAGGATTCAGAAACGCTGCCACCTTCTCTGGGCCCGAGCTCATTTAAAATGGACTGAGGGGAAGTGGAAAAGTGTCCTGTGGTCCAACAAATCAACATTTGAAATTCTTTTTGGAAATCATGGACTCTGCATCCTCCGGGCTAAAGACCACCATGCTTGTTATCAGCACACAGTTCAAAATCCAGTATTCATGATGGTACAGGGGTGCATCTGTGAAGGCACCATTAATGCTTAATGCTTAACAATACATACATGTTTTGGCAACATATGCTGCCATCCAGATGACGTCTTTTTCAGGGAAGGCCTTGATTATTTTAGCAAGACAATGTCAAACCACATTCTGCATGTATTACAGCAGCATGGCTCCATATTAAAAAAGTCTAGGCACTAAACCGGCCTGAAACACAGTGGTAAACATGCCCCAATTCCAACTTTTTTGGAATGTTGTTGTTGGCATCAAATTCAAAATGGGCATATATTTTTCAAAAAACTATAAAAGAACACACTAAAAAACACCAGTGACAATTGTTTAATTGTTTATTTAGGAGCTGTTCCTGCAGAAGTCCAGGTGGTTACAAGAGTTCAGAAACGTTTTCATGCAAATGTACATACAGTGAACACAGAAAAAGCTCAGTGCTTGTTCTGCGTCTTGTTATGTTGGTGATTATAAACATGTTAATTTTTCAAAATCTCTTACATTTCATGCACCAAAGTCCAAATGTCCAGTACAGTGGACACTGAATATGTTTCCCAGTAAACAGAAAAAATGTATTATGGTATTTAGCATAGCAGAGGGCATGCTTCAAAACAAAACATTATTTGTTTTTAAACTGTCCAGTCTCAGGACTGAGGAGGGTACAAGTCTTTGTTTTTATGCCAAGTAAGCAGCTTTACCTGAATCTCTACGCTGCCTATACAGCCTCTGCCTCTCTCCTGCACTGACGTAGCCAGGCTAGCAAATGACAAAATAAGCACTAACAGACTTGAATACTGATAAAGACCCAATTTCTGTATTTCCTAATTTTTCAAGTGTTCTGATCATTCATGACATTAATATTAGTCAGTGGTGTCACTACATGTCACGGGTGTTGTATGAATATGGTGTAACACCAGTGACTGTGAAACCAGTGACATTCTGGTTAAAATCGAGCATTTCGTAAATTGGCTGACTCAGGTGATCTTGTGCAACTATTTAAAATCAGTAATAAAAATGACATATGGCATTTTTCTGACAAAATTTTAATTATCCAGCCATTAAAGTACATAACACCAGTGACACATAGAAGTTATGTGCTGCCTGATAAACAATATTATTAATAGATTCATGAAATACACCAATCAGGCATCCACCACCCAAATAATACCTGCTCTGTGAGGGTCCATGGGGGTCCTGACCACTGAAGAACAGGGTAAAAGGGGGCTAACAAAGTATCCAGAGAAACAGATGGACTACAGTCTGTAATTGCCTGATCGTTGTATAATGTGCAACTATGAACTCGCCTTCTCATGCCATGAGAAGCTTCCTCTCTGATGAGCCTTGACCCAAGTAAGCAGTTTAATAGAGCTGAAAATACTATGTTAAAATGTAATATAACACCAATGACAAAAATCTCTGTGACAAAAAGATTTTTTAAATAAAATACATATTTTTTAAATGTAATACAATGTTAATGATATAAAAAGCAAAATGAATCTGTTTTATACAACTTATTAAGTTAAACCTCTTAAAAAATATATTGTTTTATGTTAAAAATAGTTTCTCAAATGTTGGAAATTGGTGATGAGATGTTTTACATATGCAGAGCGATTTTATTAATATCAGAACAACTGAATTATACAAAAATTTTGAAAATAGGTGGAATTTCCCTTTAAGAAGAATTTGAACAGTATCGGTTTGACGGGACCCGGTGTGATATTAAGGTGTTGTAGCTCTTTTGTGTATTTTTATTGTGGTAAGTAACCTTTAAGCGTCGTCGTGGTCAGACAAGGTCAATCTCAGTCTTTCAGCTCATAACGTGGACACTACGATGTAAACACGCCCCGGAATCTGTTCCAACAAGTAGCTCAGTGAATCAGACACAGAGGGGAAAATGGCCTCCTCCAGAGCGCTGCTGTCTCTCTCCAGACCTCTCCAGACAGTGTGGGGTGGAAGGCTGGGGAGCACAGTGAAGGCAAGATTTTATATTTAGGTTTATATAGTCTAAATTTTTTATCAAGGCTGCGTTTTGATTATCTACAGATTATTAGGTGGTTTGTGATGTGGCTGTAGCATCTGTAGCATGACAGCTTCCCAAAGCTGAACGAGGCTGAAGTCAGCTTCCTATTCGTCTTCTTGTTCGAACTTTCCGGTTCCACCTTAAATGGTGCATCAGTTCAATAGATTCTGGTGCCTCAGTGCCTCAGGCGGCACCATTTAAGGTGGAATGGGAAAATTCTAACAAGAAGCCGACTAGCTTGTAAAAAACTAAACATTGGCTAACATTTAACAGGTTTCTCACAGACATTGTATTACGTATGTCTATTACTATGTGAAACATAACTGAGTAGGACTTTTTTAACACGTGTGCGACCGAAAGTTGTAATGTTAGCCGTTTAGCTAACCTAGCTGTTAGCTTCTTCCTGAAACACTGTACGTAGCTACACGTTTAAACTTGCAGCTCTATACAACGTGGCTTAGAGCTGAAACCTGATAACTTGTCCTGGTGTGTAAATGTTTAACTCTTGTCTCCTCAGGTTTTTGGAGGGGTAGTCCCCAGTCGAGATAAATCTACATACACAGTGAGTTGTAATTTTGTAACCGGGTTTCATTGCGGTGTTTAATTAGATCTCTCCGACTGTATCAACTGTAGTACTGAATTAACAGCAAGAAAGAGGACCTTGCTCTACTTTCTTATGAAGCTTTAAAGTAATTAAACAAAAACTGAACAGTCAAACATCCTGTGTGCCTTTTGGTAAATTTCACTGTAGCTCTTACATCTTCAAAAGGAAATTCTACCAATTCTTCAACATTTCTGCACAATTAAATTGTTGGGATGTGAAGTCATTCAGAGTGTTTGATGTGAAATAGGGCACTGTAGAGAAACTTGCCCTGATTTCTTTACAATAGTGGTGATAAGAACCATGGATTGTTTTTTTTTAACGTTTTGGGTCAAAACCTTATCCCACATCTGCTATTACACAATGTGAGGTTGCTTTTAGAGGCATTAAACACTTTGGACTTCTGGTTTCAGCCACTGCCACTAAGAACAATTCAGACTCTGCAAGGGTCTATAAATAGAGCATCAAGCCAAAACTTTGCTTTCATCTTAGTTTAATTATGCGGACACGGAATTCCCCTTTAGGTGTGATGAATTTTTACAGTCCGTTTATAAGATTTTTTGCTCCTTTTTTTTTGGTGTAATTGATTGTGTAGCATGTTCTTTTCTCAGACCATTGGCCTGTTGCTGTATTTTGTACCTGGTATATTTTGCATTAGTCATAATTTGCATTGTGGTGCCAGCTAACTTGTCATATGCATCTATTAGCTGGAAAAAAAAACAACTGAGAAAACAACATGCTCTATCAAAAGGCTTCAAACATACATTATAGTGTGGCTAATTCTCTCTCATTTATCGTTTTTTTCCCCTTCTTCCAATGGTCCTCACACCGAAGGGACAAAGCATTGTAAGTATCCTTCAAAACGATGCTAGTAAACTGTTCAAGCATGTTGGAACATATAAACATAGTCAGTGCTATAGTTTCATGAACTGTGTTCAGGACTGAAAGATAAATGTTTATATCCGCAGCCTCCTCCTGCCAGGTATGGCGGCAGACACACCGTCACACTTATTCCAGGGGATGGGATCGGCCCGGAGCTGCTCAACCACGTCCGTGAACTCTTTAGGTCAGTCTCATGAATACCTTCCCGGTCAGTGTAATCAGGATACAGTGAGTTCCTCTTTTGTTAGGTGTCTACACTTATTGGCCATTGTCTCAGGTGCACCTACCACACAGGTGCCTTTTGCCTGAGCTCAGTCCACCTGTTGCTTAACAATGTCTCAGTCATCCATTACAGTAAGTGGGTTATTCTATAACTGTGGGAGTAAAAGTAGTTGATAAAAGTGTGAAATGAAGTCTGTTATATTCAACATTTCTTCATTCGAGATCTACAAAAATGGAGGCTTATCAACTGTTATTTTAATACTTGTAAGCATCCAATTTTATCAATGGTGTTACAAGTGTTTGTAATGAAATACTCATTTTCTTAAAATATGTATATATTTCTTTTTTATTATTTTGCTAAGTTATTTTAATAACTCTTCCTGTGACCTAAACAAAAAGTAGTTTAAGAAGACTTTTTTTTTAATGACATTATTTTTTTTCAAAACCCCATGAAAAACAGGTTTATAACCCCACAAAACATTGGATTTATAAGATTCATGAAAAAGATTCATAAATACAATTCTACTAATATTTTTTTTAAATGAGACAGAAACTGAAACTGAAAGACTAAAAAAACAAAGTGACTGTTTTATTTATAAAAATCAAGCCACTTTTGAGACATGCTGTTTTCCATGCACAAGATAACTAAAAAGTTCTGAAAGCATGATAGTTTCCAATGATGGATGGAGTAGCAGGGGGTGATAAATTGTGCACCAATGTGGTACGTGTTCTTAATAAAATAGCCAGTAAGCAAGGTACAGTGTACCTAATAAATGGGTAACTCAGTGTATCGAGATGCTTTGCTGTTGTTGATGGTTTTCGAGTAACACTTTCAACAGTTTCAACACTTGAGACTCCTCAGGTACATATTCTGGAAATCAAACATAAACATTTAGCGCATTGACTATTGGAGAATACAGCAGAGTCATTACTGTGTTGACTGAATGCCAATTACTTATCACACTGCAGGTTCAGCTGTGTTCCTGTGGACTTCGAGGTGGTAAATGTCAACTCTTCTTTAACTAATGAGGATGACATCAACAATGCCATCACAGCCATTCGCCGTAATGGAGTTGCACTCAAGGGTAAGTGCTCTGCCATTCGAACTGTACATGTTTATCAGTGCTTACTGGTGGTTACTAAACAGTGCTTCATAGTGACTTATTCCTTTTTGTAGGTAACATTGAGACAAACCACACACTGCCCCCTTCACACAAGTCGAGAAACAATCTTCTCCGGTAAGGTTACACTGTGGTTACACTGTACTTTGAAAATTACATCAGAATCAAAATCACAAGTAGATTTGCATGTACAAGCAGTTTGACTTTGTGGAGTTGGTGCATGCATAAAAGGGCAATACAGTATACAAATAATACACAAATAATACCAATAAATACAAAGACAGAACTGCAAAAGGTATCACAAACTATAAAAGCTGATTTATAATGGATTTTTTTTTCCTCCCAAAGCATTATAGTAAGGATGGCTAGCCTATTTTCATTTATCTGATATTGGTATTTGTGTTTGTTTGTTTTAACTTGATTTGGCAAGTGCCTGTGCCAAGCTGTGAATTCACCAGTTTCACCACTCTGTTTTTTCATTCCTTTCTTCCTCACTGTCTCTTTCTCCCTTTTTCTAATGCTTTTTTTTCTTTCTTCTTCCTCAGCACCAGTCTAGACTTGTACGCCAATGTGATGCACTGCCAGTCTCTCCCCGGAGTGCAGACACGCCACAAGAACATTGACATCATCATCATCAGAGAGAACACGGAGGGCGAGTACAGCAGCCTGGAACACGAGGTAAACACTGCCCCCATCATCACTCACAGGATCCTGCTACCGCACACATTTTTCTTTCTTTTTTGCATCTAGAAATAACAATTTAGGCCTGTGCTCAGTTGAAAAATTGCTTTTTTGAGACCAGCCGGATAAAATGAAATTTATTTGGCTTTATCTTGGCATTTTTGTACACTGTACCGATATCAGCTTCCCTCTATCATTTTGTCACCTGCCCATCACTACAGTGGGTCAGTCTGCATTGTGAAGCCTGTGTAAGAGTGTTTGCCTTGTGTGTGTTGCTATGTCAGAGCGTACCTGGTGTGGTGGAATCTTTGAAGATCATCACACAGAACAACTCTCTGCGTATTGCCGATTATGCCTTCAGGCTGGCCAGGGAGAAGGGACGACGCAGGGTCACAGCCGTGCACAAGGCCAACATCATGTGAGTCAGCTGTGATTGTTATTTGTCTAAGAGCTCATCATTTCTAAAACATTTGTTGGGTTCGGGTCAACAGTTTTTAAGGGTTGGGTTTCTCATAGTCTGTCTCTTGCCTTTTTATTGGATTTTGGCCGGCATATGCCCTGTTTCATTTATTAGTATTTTTTTTTTTCTGCTTTATTCTTGTACCCTGCTTTTATTCCCCTAAACCAGTGGTTTCCATTCTGGTCCTGAGGGCCAGTCCACATTTTCGCTCCAACGCAGTTCAAAACGCATAGGGATAATGGAAAAATGCGTACCATCTGGGAGGACCCTGACAGCTGTGTTGGGAACCACTGCCCTAAACAGTTTTTAATCTGGCACACTAGAATCATTTACAGTGAGGTCTGAGGAACACAAGGTCAAAATGAATACAACACTATTAGATGTTGATGTATGTAAAATATATCCAAATATATCTAAACACTTGTTAAAAGTATTAATAAAAGTCTTTTAAGTGGAATTCATTACAAGGCAACTTCAGAGATGGACTTTCATATGGCTACAGTTCTAAACTGTGGGTGCTGTGAGTTGGGTCAAACTCAGAACTGATAACTCAGAACTTAACCTTCAGATAAAAACTGTGGTAGTGTGAGTAGTATGTCTCTGTAAATATCAATACAAAAGTAATTTTGGGTTTACGTCTTGCATGAACATGCATTTTCGGTGATCTGATCACTTTCAGATACCACTTAATCGCATGAAAATCCAGGTGTAATCACCCCAAGGATTCAGTGTGTTTGGGTTACAATCGGATTACTCAAACCACATCAGAGATGCATCTTGACTGCATTTAACTGTTTAAGTTCAAACAGAATGTGTTTTTGTTATCCATATACAATTATATAAGCGGAAATGCATCTGTTGAGAGCTCACTAGCAGGTGAGAGAATAAACAACAAAACAAAAACGGGTGGTACTTGAGGCTGGAGTTCATAAACCAACTTCTTTCACTCTCGGCCGATGAAATTGTCCAAACCGAGCTTGTTGATTCATATCATAACAGAGGAAAAAGTGATGTGTTGCATGTGTTGAAGGGCTTTTTATAAGGAAAAGGTACAGTCAGAGCTCATGTGGTCATGCTGGTGACACAATTCAGTAAAAATTGTAAATGGAATCTGGCCGAAGTTTATCCAGATTCAATCTGCACATGAGACACGTTGTTGCACGGAGTGAACAGGGTCTTTGTTCATTCCTCCTTTCCATTAATAATCTTATTTAACCCTCAAGTGTTTTCATCAACATGTTCTGGTACGCACTCCGGCTGTCTCCCTCTCACAGACCATCACCAACTTTTGCACATCCTTTGGAATTGCAATTGCTCAAAATCGCTACCTTCCTGTTCAGTATGAGTGCCCAGCTGTTACTCAGTGTGTAGTGAAAATAAATTGTAAAATGATACATCAGGTAGTTAAATTACCACATGAGCTGTGAACAGACTTGTGGATTAAGATCTGCCTTCTGTCTCTCTGTAATGGTGTACCATTCTCTGTCCTTCACAGGAAGCTGGCTGATGGGCTCTTCCTCCAGTGCTGTAAGGAAGTGGCCTCTGGATACCCTGACATTGCCTTTGACAGCATGATTGTGGATAACACCACTATGCAAGTAAGTGTCTGATGCACTGATCGGATGCTGTTTAAAAATGTAATACTAGGTGGTCTCTGTGTTGTTTGTGTAGTATTATTATAGACTGAGACAGTATCGACGTTAGTGGATAGAAAAGCAGCTTATCCACAGAAAAACCCTGTAGCTGATGCAGTGCTATTGCTTCTTATTAGTGGTACATTTGTGAATTGCTGTTTGTTTTAGCTTGTTTCCAAGCCCCACCAGTTTGACGTCATGGTGATGCCCAATCTCTATGGTAATGTCGTCAGCAATGTGTGCGCTGGGCTGGTGGGAGGACCTGGACTGGTACCTGGAGCCAACTACGGGCGTGATTATGCTGTATTTGAAACGGTGAGTGCACTTCAGTCATGGTAACGCAGTACTTAAAACAAAGCTTCATTCAGAGAACTGAGGCTCAAATAAGATTTGTTTTTCTTCTTTGCCTTTGTGTACACAAGAGGCACACCTTTGACTTATTTACTCAAATGGCTAACTAGTATTTTTTGTTCACATAAAAACTTAAAAGATTCTTCCTGCACAGACCTTTTGAAGTTATTACATCAGATGAGAATAAACTCCCTATTTAAAGGCAAAGCTTAGAGAATAAAGCAAATGATATTTCCAGTTTAATAAAAAATGCATCAATAAGTGTGTGTGTGTGTGTGTGTGTGTGTGTGTGTGTGTGTGTGTATATATATATATATATATATATATATATATATATATATATATATATATATATATATAAAAATAAATAAAACTTCCCTTTTTTAATTAATTGGCAGGCCACTAGGAACACTGGAAAGAGCATTGCTGGCCGGAACATTGCCAATCCCACTGCAATGCTCTTGGCCAGTTGTCTCATGCTGGACCACCTCAAGTAAGTTTAAATAGTCAGGTACACTGATCTCATTTGTTATTTTGAGTTATGTCACCTCTTATGGTCTAATAATTGCTAGTTGCCATTCCTGATTTTAGATTTAATTCATAGTGTCACATTTTTATTTTGCCTATTAAACCAATTTATAAACTGTAAGAGGTGATTTTCCCCAGATAGAGAAACTCATCAAGTCTAATCAATGGCAATTTTCTACGCTGGTGCAAATTAGGTGCAGGCTTTTTGGATTTAATTCATGCTGTCATGGTTTTATTTGGCCTATTAAATCAATAAAAAAAGGTTGATTTGTCCCAGCTAGAGAAACACATCCAGTGTAGTTCAATTACATTGCACTCTTAATGATAATTCTCTACTCTTTCTTCTTGGAATGTGCCTTTTTTGGACTATTTAAACTCCTTATCTGTGATCTGCAAGCTATGATTTGTTTTTAAAGGAGCTACAGTTTATATCTAAATCATATTGGAAGTCCTACATTATCTAGATGTTATGTCTTCATGGACAGTTTTGGACATTGTTAACCAATGTAACTTCTGCTTTTCTTCTTCCTTAGACTTCATGACTATGCTACTATGATCCGTAACGCTATTCACACCACTATGAATGAGACTCAGGTAAGACACACTCACTCTGCAGCTCTCTAATATCTTTGTGTTCAAAGCACAGACCCTGAAGACATACTCCCCCCAGGGTCTTTTCGTTAGGAATGCATAGCTTTGTCTTTTTAAGGAGACCCTGGTGGACCTGTTTATCAGGTTCTTTTGTATACTTGGTGCAAGTTTCAGCAGAGATTCCTAATCAGGTCAAGTGGGTAGTCCTGCTTTCATTTGATGGAGATTATATATTCAGCAGTGGATCTGTATCCTTGGGCTTTTATTTTGTGTAAACAAAGCACCCAGGTGCGACACCTCCTCCATGCCTTAGTCTGGGATCCATTGTTGCTGTCCCATAGCAACTTAGCTTGCTCCTTAATTAGCCTGGTAAATTTCCAGAGATTAAGGTGAGGTTTAATCTCTTGTAAAGCAGGCCTACCTAATGTTTGTGAATAGCACAGCTTAGGAGGAGTGGCAATTACATTTGCAGATAAATTGTTTTGTTTATGCTAGAGCTTTATCCTTAAAAACAAAGTGTGAAGGCAAGTTTACTTATTCTGGTGAAATTCTTCGGAATTTCATTGGCATTGTCCACTACAATTCACAATGTGTGGTAAATAACTTCAGCTCCATAGGAAAACAAAATATGCTTTGTTTAATACTTAATTCTCTATGAACTCATTTTGAGAAATGCAGATCTTTTTCTTTCAAGACTATTTTTATCAGTAAGGCCGCAATTACATGAAAAAAATGGACATCCTCTTCCTAACCAGATTCAAATAATTTTCTCACTGTAACATGGCAAAAAAGATGCTAAATTTTTCTGTGACATAAGTTAAGATATGTATGGAAGGCCATTTTATAGGAGAATGTCTTAACTTTTTGTGTGGGTCACTGTGTTGTAGTTGCATACAGCAGACATCGGGGGGCAGGGCACTACCTCAGAAGTTGTTCAGTCCGTCATGAGACACATCCAGAGTGGCGGACCTCTCACCACAGAGCTGTGATCCAGTAATTCAACACCATTCCAACTTCACACGGTACTGAACTGTTTCACACACTGTTTAATAAAAGATTTTGTTACTTGTTCCGCTGTACATATTTCTCATGATGATTCATTTAAGTTATTTTAAAAGCAGACGAGCTGGTTTGTATTAAATGAAAAGGGATGCAGGGAACAAAGGTGTGTGTTTAGAAATTAAAACAAGTTCCTGCAGGTGTGTGCCCTATTGGTTCTTGGAACCTGGTCTGTTGGTTATGTCACGGCGTAAACTGGCATGTAATTTGCTTAAATGATGCATGATCTGATGCTTTCTTTGTTTTCATGTTTTCACTCTAATCCTGCTTTTCCTTTAACTTTTTTTTTAATGAAGCCATTTTTACTTTTCTCCACAGATGGTGAGGCTTCTTAAGAACGTCAGCACTTCACTGTTTGCTTCTTCCAGATGAACTCTGAGCTTTTAACATTAAGCCAGCCATTCAAATCTGAGTTGAATTTGAAAGAGGATTAAAATCTCTTTATAGCATTTACATGTGAACACAGGGTGTGGTAGAAAGCTCAAGAGTCGATTTGGATGCCAAGGTTCTAGTCTGTGCGCTCTGCTTGGTTTGGTTTTCATCTTGGGTCACCTAATTGCTTACTAAATGACGCATCTATATGGTTATGTGTTTATCTGTTAATTTAATATTTATTCTGAGGACCCTGTGTTAAAAAAGATGCATTCCATGGTTAACACGTATCCAAATATAACAACAAGACATTCAGTATTTAGATACATATGGGGCAAGACATATTACTGGTATATCCAATTGCTCACCACTCTAGTCAGGTAAGCAGAAGTGAATGCATAACAATTTGGTAATTAATGGAGCTTATTTCACTGGTACCTGGCTGCTGCAGTGAATACTGCATTTAAGCCTAATTCTCAGTATAGATCTCCCTCAAGTGACCTTTCTTTTGACTCAATACTGTACCATTCTAGTTCATTTTTATGATGCATATTGTTTATTGTATTCAACTTGGTGTTTTTCTTTCTTGATCAAATATGCCATGTAAATAATTATCCATCTGTCATACTGTAACACAAAATACATACTATTCCAGCATAAACCTTTTGACCTGATTGTATTTGCAGTGTCATGCTGCTGCTTTAATTGCACTGTTATGATCTGGTATAAAGCGGTTTAAAAACTGAATTTGACGGTTCTAAACATATCCTATGTGGATTGAGTTGCTGTTAATAAAATGGTTTCTTAACTCTATGGTTTTTGCATATTCATGTCTTCTAATTATGTCCATGTTGATGAAAACCTTTAGAAATATGTGAAACTCCAGTAGCAGTAGTTCCACTAAGTTGTTAACACAGGGATAGGCCACATGGGATCCATTTTAATTAAAGGAGAAACTGTTCTCTTATTCCTGGAGACCCACCTTACTTTGTTTTGGCAGCTGTGAAGTACCAAACTCTGGATTTCTGTGCTCAAATTGCTCTTGAGAAATACCCCTCTAGGAGACATTTAACTGAGAACATCCGCCAAACATTCTTACCAAGATTTTACTTGAGGCACTGCCAGGTTCTGTGTTATTCTGTGCTTATTTGGAGGTAGCGTGGCTTAACACCCATACCCACATGCTGTTGTCTAAATAGGGTTAAGGTGGCTGTACGACTTTTAAAATTTACTTTCAATTTTAGTTTAATGGAATAGCTTGACCAAACACGCTAATGTCGCTAACTGTGAATAGAAGCTTGCAGCAATTAATTAACATAATGCTAGTTGGTGGCTTTTTAAAATGTATTGTTACCAACTAGGCCTGGGCAATATTAATGGATGTTACTGCAAATGTGCATTCAGGAGATCCTTCTGGTGCAGGTTATCAGCGACTTGCATCATAATAGCGCTCCCTGCTGGAAAAACTTAAGACTGCACGCGTTTTCCAAAGCCATGCTCACGTGCTTTAAATATCAAGAAAGTGCTTTGTTGTTATAACAGAGTCACTCTGGAATTTGGGTATGGATGCCTTTGGAAAACCATGTAGTATTATAACTTTGTTGTTTTTATAACCACCGCAACACTTAAACAGCATGGAAAAATACTGCTAATTTCACTCGGACAGTAAATCACACATAGCAGAGACAGTGGGGGATTTACTTGTTTAATGGCTTTTAAAGGCCCCATAATGACCCAGTGTTTTCATAGTAAAAGTGAGTAGAACATTGTTTACATTTTATTTAATATTATTAGTTACTTTTTCTGATCTGTTTACTGGCCATAGATGGGAAACTGGAACATTCTTTAATTCTGAAGTTTCCAAATCTACAGCTAGATGTTCTAACGTAACACACAGTCTCTTTAGCTTGGATTTTTTACTGCAGCAAGTCACACTGAAGCAAGCTGAAGTTCCAAGGCATTACTTGTCTCTCATCAATGATATACAGTAACAACGCCATATCACCCAGGCCTACGGGCAACATTAGCTTTTTTGACTGAAGTACTTCTTTACAGAAGATGAGTTGAAATGCAAAGCAAATACAGTAAAAGCTATTATGGTTTTAAGCCAGGCTTTTGCAAAGTGTTCCAGTCTAGCTCAATAGGGGAGCAATTATCAAGAAGTCTGATGATGAATGTGGTGCTATTCTTGAGAGTTTTGGATGGCGCAACTCCACACCCGCAGACCCCCTCTACCATTCCCCCATTATGTGATGCAGTAAAGAAACACATAATTACAGCAATTAGCTGCTAACACGTGTTAACACAAAAACAAATTAATGCACACAGACCTCTGGGAGCAAAACAGTGAAGTTACTGTGGTCTTTTCACATGCTTTTGAGTTGAGTGTTCCCTGCTGAGAGAGCTGAAATGTCATTATTTTTAAGCTGCAGAAATGCTGAATGCGACATTAGCAAATTTATTTTCGTCACAACCTTGTAAGGGATCATAACATATGACTCATAAGGTTACACCCAGGAGTCAAGGCTAGAATTCATAATAAAGCCGTGATGGAAATTCTTGAAGCTGTATTAAAGAAAAAGTTTGGAGAAAAATCTAATTAGCATAATTTCCCCCTAATACCAAATGTAGGTAGTCAGCCAAGATGTTTCATTAGCTTCTTTAGTTTTGCGATAGGACAAAGGCTACTTCTGCTTTCAGCCATGTATTAGTGATGACAGAATGCTCTACAGTGTCCGAAGCCACATAAGCATGTCTATTTGAGATTACTTAACAACTCAACAAGATTTGGGCATGAAGTTTGAACAATGCTAATTGGGGTGGTATAAGCTTCTATTGCTTGTTTGCTACATTAACCTCATAGCTCCAGTGCAAAACTAAACAAGCAAACTTTGGACACCAATCATGTCTTGGCTGATTGATGATGTAAGGGGAGACTTGTGTAAATTTGCCTTTAATACAACTTAAGGAATTTCCGTTACTGCTTTATTATGAATTGCAACCATGACTTGTGTAAAACCTTGTAATAAGTCACGTTATGAATCATTATATGGTTGTGATAATTTCACCAAACTGTATATTTAAAGCATCACAATCTAGCAATTAGATATTAAAAACCTTGCAATCATGCTAGAAGAAAGATTATAATGGATGTTACAGGATTCCTTTGCAGACTTATATCTAGACTATCATATTAAGCAGTGGGAGTTGGAAAAGCATTGAAAAAGCGAGAATGGATGGAACTTAAGGAAAGTTGGAGAATGCAGATTTATAAAGAATGGGGGCAGAGTGCTGGGAAGCATCCTTGAGTGAACTTCAGCACCATATTTACTGGTCTCCATCTCCACGAAAACTGCCTGTCACCATTTGGGTCCATGGAGGCAAATCACTGGCTAACAAACATTGATCTTTTGTTCTATGAGTAAGTTCCATCTTCAGGTCTGATTGCTCTTGTTTATTACCATGTTACTTCTTACTGAAACCCTGAGCTCCATCCAGCTTGTATTTCACCCCAATCTCCTGTGTGTATCCTTGATGTTCACATTCAGCTCCTCAATCCAGTGCTTTCACCCAGAGGTCAATCTCAGAGGGAGCTCTATGACTCACAGGGTTGGCAGGCGAGACCATGTAAATGGGGGAGAGTTGCAAAAGAAGAGAAACACATGGACTAAAATTTTGATTCAGCTGATGCCACTATCTGTGATGGAACCCATATTCCTAAAGCAGCTGCTTAAACAAAGCTGGATATATGTGCTTGATAGAATACCTTTTAGTCCCATGCATCAAAGAATACATTTACAGAACTGAAAAAAATCCTGTCTATTTTTGTTGATACATATACCCTTAAATAGCGACAACATGTATAATTACCTTTATGTCCGACAACATACGTGCAACCCTGTTACCAAAACCTATTTACCCAAAGGGGACTTACTTTTCTCTTGATCACGCTGTTAGAAAAGGTCTTAATGACATCCCGTTTATCATGCAACTGCTAAAGGAAGGCTAACTACAATGTTGGACATACAGTAATATGCAAATCATTTCTTTTTTATTTCCAGTCAAAACAAGCTATTAATGATCATTTTTTAATCTGCCAGGGTATTTTTTCACATCTCCAAAGTTCAGTCTTATAAGTTGGTTGCATTTTCTGCATCTCACGACCCACGTCCCAAACACATACAGTGATGTTGAGGTCTGAACTCTGGGGTGGTCAGTCCATTGTTATGAGAACACCAGCAGCTTCTGTTTTTTATTTACAAATTTTCTTCTTGTCCTTTTCTCAGTAACTGCTTCTTGACAACTACAAATACTTTCAGATCAGGGTTATTGCAATTAACTAAAACTATTACTACAACTAAAACTAGCAGTGAAAAAATGTATATAATGTCCACTGCAAAACTAAAACTAAATAATTACTCAGAAAAAACACTTTAGTTTTTATTTTTTTCAGCACATGAATCAGAGTTAAGAATTGGATCACTTCTGTGTTTCTGTGTTTAAGGAATGCTGGAGTCAAGCCAAGCTCAGTCTACAGTTGTAATTTTACTCTACGCTTATCATATCCCTACTAACACAGATAAATACTAAAATTAAATAAAAACTATTACTTTTCAGAAAATAAAAACTAAGCTAAAAATATGACTGTTCCTTCAAAACTGAAACAAAATTTAAATCAAAAATCAAATTTAAAAACTAAATAAAAACAAAAACTAGTGAAAATGTCTAAACTGTATTAATCCTTTTGGAGACGTATAGTGTTGAAGTGTTCTAATGGTGGAGGGATGGAGAGAAAAGGGAGATTTTTTCAGATCTGCAGCGAGAGTGAATTTTCTCCTGTCTGGTGGTGACAGTTTTGGTGTTTTTTCCACGGTTGTTAGGGGTGCTATTTTCTCTGTTTTAATCATTTTTTTTTACTTATTTTCTTTTGACTTTCTCCTTCCCTATGCAAGTGGATATTTACTTCATATCTAATAATCTATAAAATTAATACATTTTGCCTGGAAATTAAAGAAATGAAGAGGTCTCTGATCTTTGCACAGTTCTGTAAGTGTATAACTATTGTTAAAAATAAGCCTAGAATGCAAATGAATGTTTGTATCATTAAAGGACACACTTCAACTGTACCATATAAAAATAAGTATAAAAATAAGACTGTAATTGAAACAACAACACATCTTTTTCTTTGGATATTTCTTTGAAAATCTATGGTGGGACAAAGCACTCTGTTGGAGGAATGCCTCTATAAAATGTCAAAGCACCCATGTGCATGGAATTTTGCTTGATTGCACTGTATCTGGTTTGTCGACATTTAGATATTCTATCTTCATGTCAAGCATTTTTTAATCACTTGATGTCTCTGTTACAGCTGTTTCTCTCATCCTGCTGTTCTAGGTTGACATAACAGCAAGACAGGGAAGCGATACTGAGCACACATCAGTACGGCACTAGAACTGGCGCTGTCTTCGGCTCATTTCCATCTGTCTCTCAGTGTTTATGAGCTGAAAGGTCAGTCATTTCCTCAATGATTATGGGCCATAACTTCAGGGGTACGTTCTCACTGACTCTCTCACTTTCCACAAGTCCTGGCCGCTTCCATGTGATCGTAATTCATGACTGATTACCTTGTTTCTTTCAACATTCAACCCCAAACTACTTGCATGACTCATAATGGACTACTCCACATACCATCCAGAGGAAGATTTAACCCCAAATTGCAAGGGCCTGTCTGCAGGTCCACATTTCAAATCCTCATTCTCATAATTACATATATTCAATTAGTTTTACAGTAGTTACCACATAATGTTGCTATTGAATTATAAGTCTTAAAATCAACATAAATTGGAAATAACAAAGTTAATAACGATTCCTCCATAGTGTGAGATATTTCCAAGTGAAGGAAGATTTTAGGGAGGGTCTCTGAGCTAGCTGAGCATTTTGGTGGTGGGAGGTGGTGGTTGGGGGAGGTGAAACAGTACATTCTTGGTTAACAAAAATCAGAAGACATTTATTAAGACAAGTTATTACACTGCGGTTACAGTTTACAGAACAAATATTGTTGTTTACATGATATGATGATTCATGATTAATATGAACAGGGATAGAAACTTACAGGGTAAAAGGGTCCATTTTGACTTCAGGTTGACTCTAAGATTAACAACTGATAATAAGCCTGTAGTTTAAGGGGATAACTATGTGTTTAACTTGGCAGCAAGACTGGCCTTGATATGCTGTGGTACACAGCATACACCATAAGAATATATTAACACATTATTAACACATTATTGACACATTTTATTGCATTCATAAGGCGTTATAAACATGGCGTAAAGATGCCTGGTTATTGAAAAAGGAAACACATTTTGAATCATGTAATGATTTCCTCGAACTTATGAATTGCATCTAATAATTTATAGTCATTTAGTGTACTGTAATGTATTTGCAAGCTTCAAGTTACATTTTTTATACTTGCCATTGTGGTTATAGATTAATAATGAGAGAAATTAGAGCTTAAAAGTCATGTCTGTGAGCTCTAGGTAAAGTGAGGCACATTTTGGACTAAAATAAAGTTAAGTAAAGCCACAGCAAAGCAAACTAGTACTACAACAAATGTCTTAGTTTTACAGAACAGCAACCCAACTACAACCCAAATTCCAAAAAATTTGGGACGCTGTGTAAAATGTAAAAAAATGTACAATAAAACAGAATGCAATGATCTGCAAATCTCATAGACCCATATTTTATTCACAATAGAACATAGAACACATATCAGACGTTGAAAGTGAGACATTTTACCATTTCATGAAAAATATTAACTCATTTCAACTTGATGGCAGCAACGCATCTCAAAAAAGTTGGGACGGGGCAATAAAAGGCTGGAAAGAAAGTGGTACTAATGAAAAAACAGCTAGAGAAGCAATTTGCTCCTCACATGACTGGGTATAAAAAGAGCATTTTAGAGAGGAGAGACTGTCAGAAGCAATCTGCGAAAAACTGCATCTAAAAATTGTGGAACAATTTCAGAAAATGTTCCTCAATGTAAAATTGCGAAGACTTTGGACATCCCACCATCTACAGTACATAATATCATCAAAAGATTCAGAAAATCTGGAGAAATCCCTGTACACAAGGGACAAGGCCAACAATCAATATTGGATGCTCATGATCGTCGGGCCCTCAGGCGGCACTGCATTGAAAACAGGCACGATTCTGTACTGGAAATCACTGCATGGGCTCAGGAACACTTCCAGAAATCATTGTCTATGAACAAAGTTTGCAATCCACAAATGCAAGTGAAAGCTGTATCATGCAAAGTAGAAACCATATAAAAACAGGATCCAGAAATGCTGCCAACTTCTCTGGGCACAAGCTCATTTAAAACGGACAAAGGTGAAGTGGAAAAGTGTCCTGTGATCAGATGAATCAAAATTTAAAATTCTTTTTGGAAATAATGGACACAGCATCCTCCAGACTAAAGACCTCCCAGCTTGTTATTAGCACACAGTTCAAAAGCCAGCATCCATGATGGTATAGGGCAGCATAAGTGCACATGGCATAGGTGTCTTGCACATCTGTCAAGGCACCATTAATGCTGAACGAAATATACAGCTTTTGGCAACATATGCTGCCATCCAGACAGCGGTCTTTCAGGGAAGGCCTTACATATTTCAGCAAGACAATGCTTAACCACATACTGCATTCGTCACTACAGCATGGCTTTAGAGAAGAAGAGTCTGCAGTCCAGACCTTTCACCAATAGAAAACATTCGGTGCATCATGACACGAAAAACCTGGCAAAGTACACCCAGGACTGTTGAGCAGCTAGAATCCTAAATCAGACATGAATGGGACAACATTCCTCTCCCAAAACTCCAGCAATTGGTCTCCTCACTTCCCAGATGTTTACAGACTGTTGTTAAAAGAAGAGCGGATGCTTCACAATGGTAGACACGGCCCTGTCCCAACTTTTCTGAGATGCATTGCTGCCATCATTTTCTAAAAGAGTTCATGTTTTTTATGAAGTGGTAAAATATCTCACTGTTAACATCTGATATGTGTTCTATGTTCTATTGTGAATAAAATATGGGTCTATGAGATTTGCGAATCATTGCATTCTGTTTTTATTTACATTTATTTACATTTTACACAGCATCCCAACTTTTTTGGAATTGGGGTTGTACCTGCCAGACCCCTCCCCCAAGACCACCTCTGACATTATACCGAGTACGATGGTACAGTAGATCATGAAGAGGCAATGGAGTGGAGAGCAATTATCATCTCTATGGTAATGCAAACACCATTTAACGATTTCTTATAAAGCGTTTATAATAGCATAGGTCTTACAGTAATAACATATAATCAATAACTTATAAAGCAGTGTTAACAATTTGTAATAGATAAACATCACTGTAAACCGTAATGTATTTTTATAAATATTTATAGTAATGTTTATAGTGCTTTATGACTGCATTTTAACATGTTATGAATGTTCACAGATACAGACATGGTATTCAAAGAAAGTGTTACCAAAACTTTTATAACTTTAAGGTACATTCATGTAAAAAGAATTTATTTCAAGAAATTTTGGGCCTTTTTTTGGTTTATTTATCATTAAAACATTTACACAACGTGAAGGGCAGTTTTCAAATGGTGTACAAAAAACCGTTTACAGTTTTATATAAAAGTGACAATGTATATTTTTATTCTAAAAACATATATTGTCCTTTAGTTAATACTGTCTAGGAATCATGAAAGTTATCTTCCTGAGAAATCTTCCTGCTTCCTTGCTGACCTTATTTGACTCACACCTGCAGTCCAAGTTCGAGATGATGATTTTGCAAGACTTTCAGCCAAAGCTGCACTGATCAAACATTCAACTACTAACACCAACAAATTCAATGTCTGGGTGGGTGTGCCATGCGTGTTTGTGATTGTTGGAAGGGGTGAGAATATTACCGCCCATTAACACTACACTGCAAAATCATGTGTGAAATGACCACCTACAGTGTACACTGAAGATCAGGTTAAACACTGAAGGTGGTCATTTGACCTGGGTGATTTTGTTTTGTTCTAGAGTGCAGTCACTGGCCTGTACTCAGATATTTCTAAATCCCAAGTCGTGAGTGTCCCTTAGTTGCTTGGAACTTACATGGAACTAATATTCACTTGTGTTGCATAACATTGGCTTGCCACTCACCTGCAACCATTGAAAGTAAATCTTATTTTTATGAAGTTTCATGAAACAGACAATCCAAAGACCAAATTTAACCAACTGATTTCACTGAACATGTAATAGACAAGGAAATAAAACAGGACTGTCTCTTTGAATGATGTTGCTTATTTTCTGGTAAGCAGTCAGCTTAACTATCTAGCATTAACATTAACATGACAGCTTAATTGCTGCTTGTGCCAGAGTTTTTACTGCCTTGTTAGCCTGCTCTAATGCAATCTAAACAGCTTGGTAATTATTTTGTTCTCTCTTGATATAAAACAATATAAACATTCAAATGTAGGATAAATAACACATTAGAGATGATTTTAAATAGCCACAATGGTACGATAATGAAAAATATATAGTGGAATAATCAAATGTGTTGCATGCATTTTGGAAATTGTGTAACTGTCAAGCTGCAGAGAAATGGTATTGCAAATAGCCTTAAATGAAAAAAAAAAGTCCATATGATCCCCCAAGAAAGTACCACAGGGACAAGCAAGCACATGTAAGAAGAGTTGATTATATGTGTGTTTGTGTTTAAGTTGCGAAGGGCCCCTCAGCACTCTCCACTGGGGTAAATTGATTCCACCTGTGCACACCCCAGTCAGTGCCTAGTGTATTTAGCCCTGAACTGCTTATCTGCCGCTGTCCGAGTTTTGTGGCCTCAGATGAAGCGAGGAGTCCAACTGCAGCTTTTATTACATCACAGCACACTGAGGAACCCTCATTCTTTTACTACTTCAGTCTGAAAGCTTATTGGCCTGGTTACAAGAACTGCCTGCTTTCTATTTCTGTGAAGTTTTATGGCTTTATGGGGACCTTTAGCAGTGAATGATGAAATGCATTTTACTCACCATTGATGGGCCTGCCAAGAAGTAACAGAAAGGCCATAATAGTGAGAATGGGACGAAAAGCAGAGGAAGACAGAATGAGGGAGGGAAATCACTAAACTCTGCAGAGCTGCTACTCTGTAGTTTAAGAGCTTCAATTCTGTTCAATTTTACATTATAGCAATTTTTACAACAGAAACTGTTCCTAAACAGCTTTACAGCAATCCGGGTCCAGAACAAGCCAAGTGGCAGGAAAAACCTTGTTGAGAACATGAAGAGGAAAGACTGAATAGAGCCTAGAACCAAAAGGATAGGCCATCCTCCTCTTGGTCACACCAAATCTGACCTAAAATGTGATAAAATCGTCATAATAACAGATAATGAGAAATCAATAAAACAAATAACACAATTATATAGTTTTCATTTATTTAAATTGGCAAAAGTACGTCAACCTCTAGAATTATCAGAATGGTATAGAACATAATTATGCTTTAGAAGGTTCAATCAATTGAAAATGAAGTGTGAGTCTTCACTATCAAAGTCTGATGCACACCATACCTTGGTCAAAGATGATTTCTGGGGATGTCGATGAGGTTACAAAACAATTTCTGAAGAGTTTGGATTGTTAGGCCGGTCACAACGAACCCAAGGGTAATATCTCTTGCATGGGTTAATATCAGTGTTTATGGGTTCACCATCAGTCATACACTGAACAGAAATATTGTTTATGGAATGACAGCACGGAAGAAGCCACCACTCTCTAAAAGACTTGTTGCCTGTTTAAAATTTCCTAAAGACCAACTGGATGAGCCAGAAGACTACTGAAAGAATGTTATGTAGACTGATGAAGCAAAAAAAAGGACTTAATGGCTTAAATGAGAAACATGTTCAAATCGAACAATCAAATACCGAAAACCAGCATAAGAACCTCATCCCAACTGTGAAACACAGTGGCGGCAGTATCATGGTTTAAGGGTGTTTTGTTGCCATTGGACCAGGACATCAGTCTGCCAAAGTATAGTTAATGCAGAAGAAATTTTGCGTTTTGGAATGGCCAAGTCAATGTCTGAACCTTAATCCAATAGAAATGTGTCAGGACTTGAAGTGTTGAGTTCATTCACAAAAGCCTAGGGACATCACTAAGTTGAAGCAGTGATGAAAGGAAAAATGGGCCAAAATTTCTCCAAGTCAGTGTGCTCGACTGACAGTTACAGGAAATGTTTGGTTGAAGTCATTGCTGCTTAAAGTGGTCAGTGCCTGAAAGCAGATGTTCACATACTTTTGCCAACGACATTTAATTTTGGTTCACTTTGTTCAACAAATGAATGAAAAACTATTTCATTATTTGTATTATTTGTTTTATTTAGGCTTTCTTTGTCTGTTGTTATGACTTAGACGAACATCTGATCACATTTTATGTCAGATTTCTGTAGAAATCAGAGACTTCCGAAGGGTTCGCAACTTTCTAGCACCATTGTATCCATATTGATCCTTGGTTATCATTATATGTCTTTTTTCAAAATGTGAACTGCAGTAATGGTGATTTTGAGCATGAAAATCTCCCAACTCTTATACAGATAGTTTCAAGTAAGGTTAATAGAGGCACCGAGGTCAAACAAAGGAAAGATCTATGAGATAAGCCTCTGACTAATGAAGTCTGAAAACTGTCAGAAAGAGTGCTTGCTGATTGTGTTATACTTGCAATATGACAGCATGGTAGCTGAAGAGACTGTAAAGCAGGAATCTAACTTCTAGAAACAGGTTTGATAACCAACCTAACCTGCTTCTGGAAGTTAGAAGTAAATGTCACCGTATTTCATATATATCTGTTTAGTCTCTTCAGTCTGCCCCTCAAGCTTATCACTCCCTATTGCATGGATGTTCACTGTAGCACATTTCAGCTGTAGGATTGTTTTGGAGTATCCTTTTTTAACCTTTTATGTGCAGTGATTTAATGTGAGGATTTAAACATCTACAAAACATGCAGCAATTCAGCTTTGTTGATTGGTATGTCTTGTAAACAAAACCATTAAAAAACAAAAGAAGAATGAAAACACTGCTTGTAACAGAAAATGTCTCAAAAACCGTTGTTTCTCCAACAATGATTCTACCAGAGAATTCACAGACACAGAATGCGTGTGCTTGACTGGCCTGCCTATAGCCCAGATCTGTCTCCTATTCATAATGTATGGTGCATCCTGAAGAGGAGAATCAGACAACAACAACCATGGACTGTTAAGCAGCTGAAGTCTTATATCAAGCATGAATGGGCAAAAATTCCACTTGCAAAACTGCAACAATTAGTTTCCAAAAGATTAAAAATTGTATTTAAAGGAAAGGTGATGTAACACAGTGGTAAAAATGCCTCTGTCCCAACTTTTTGGAGTGTGTTGCAGGCGTCACATTCTAAATTTCTGTATAGTTACAAAATACAATTATCTTGGTCAGTGAAAACACTGAAAATCTTTTCTTTGTACTTTTATCAGTTAAATAAAGGTTCGTGCAAATTAACCAATCACAGAATCTTGTTTTTATTGTTTTTTACAAAATATCCCAACTTTTCCAGGAATGGGGTTTGTAATAATAAAATATTTTCATTATATTAATATTTATTCTCTTCATTTTCATTTGTCCCTTTGTTAAATGTCTTATTTGTGTCGGTGTACTTGCCTGGTCTGTTCAGCATGTCATACGTGTGCTGAGAATTTCTTGTACATCCTACCAATGTAATCTTTTTGGATATCCCATTCCAAAACTATGTGTATTAATATGGAGTTGGTCCTCTTTTCAGTTATAGCAGCCTCTACTATTTTGGGAAGGCTTTTCACAAGATTTTGAAATGTGTCTGTTGGAATTTGTGCCCATTCAGTCAAAAGAAGTGTGAGGTCAGGCACTGATGTTAGACGAGAAGGGCTGGTTCACAATCAACATTCCAAGTCATCCCAAAGGTGTTCAGAGGGGTTGAGGTCAGGGCTCTGTGCAGGCCACCAGAGTTCCTCCACACGAAACTCTTCAAACACAGTCATACTGGAACAGAAAAGGGCCTTCTACAAAATGTTGCCACAAAGTTGGAAGCATATAATTGCCTAAAATGTCTTGTATGTCATTATTAAATTACCATTACCTGGAGCCGAGCCCGAGACTATGTGCTTGATTTTATGCACCTGTTAGCAATGGGTGTGGCTAAAACTTAAACATTAGGAGGTATGTCCACATACTTTTGGCCATATAGGGTACTTTGTGACATAAAATGATTCTGATATTTTGAAATGCTGAAGTCATTTAGTACAACTCTTCTCACCTAAATCCAAATTAGAAAAAATATTATAAATATAAAAGATCACACTAAAACCAAGCATTTCATTTGGGTAATTTTGTTATTGGCCTGATAAACATTTTTACATTTTTAAGCTGTGGTTGGGCTTTTTTGTAACTAATGATTTTGCGTATCTTGTCTTGCACTCAGTCTTTCCCATGCGCATGCTCTTTCACACTCTCTCTATCTCTCTCTTTCTAGCTCTCTAATAACATTGTATCTGTATCTGCACTGGAATAGCTCCAGAGTTTGAGGAGTGAGTGAATGTACCCGTGAATGAAAGAGATGGACGATGAGGTAGATGTACAAATGAGCTGGGGTGAAATATGTGACAGGTTAATGTTATTTATAAGGTTCAAGGACTGGTTAAAAAATATTCGGTGACACCCCTGCCCTATCATATGCCTGGACCTTCACTGCACCACACGGCACAAGCAATTTCAGCTGTTAGCTATCATAACTTGTAGTTTACTCTTAACTTTACGTAACAGCTTACAGATGTCTATGCCCCCTTTTATATCCTGAGCGGGGGAAGCAAAACAGAGTCTCTCTTGCCATAACACTGATGCTATTAAGCTCACGCAGGGTTTTAAGAAGCAGAACACATTAAGCAGCGGAACCCATCATACCAGCTCCGTCCGCCCCCACCTTCACTTCAAGCCATACCAACTCACTCAGAGTCATTTCTGAATCGTGTCCTGGTTGCCAGAGGCTTGTCTAGACAGTGACTGAACACATTTGCAGCCATTTCTCATGAACTCCCTTTAGGGCAAACAGCTAGCGAATGAGTTCCTCAGAAAAAGATACATGAGACAGACAGTGTGGGAGAGAGAAACGGAGAAATTTGAGTTACATTTTGGGTTTTAATATTTTTATAATATTTGTTGCAGGCTTTACAAAACTACCACTGGCTGTATGATCCACTCTGGTTCTCGTGTTTGCCTCTCCTCATCTTTCTCAGTCAGACCGTTTCTAAAATGCTTTTGATGAAAACAGATTTTTCTACAAATCCCCTAGTAGGTGGATGTCTGATTATTTTTCCTTTCTAGCTTTTTATCTAAATGGCTTCTTATAACGCAGTAAACTTTGAACACAGGCATGAATGCTTTCCTTTATATTTTAGGCTTAACCATGATTCCTAAAAGTCTTTGCTTCCGGAAAAGAATATAACCTCTTACCTCAAGACATATGCATCAGTTGTCTTTGCTGTAAAATGAACCACAATACATTAGCCTATTCTTCAACAAATCACAAAAATGATTAAGAATCTTGAAAATGATCATTTTAATAATTGTTCTAACATGTTTTGGATATTATTTGCATATGTTTTAGTGTAATCCAATGTAGCTTTATTTTTATGGTGCATTTTTATAATTATAATGCAAGTATAATGCAAGTTTTCATGTGAGATTGAGAGGCACTCAGATCAAACAGAAGAAAGATGTGAAAGACCATCAGAACAGTTGGAAAATGAGCTAGCAGACTATTGATTGTGTTAGACATACACAGGATGTTAGATATGAGAACAGAGATAGTGACAAATTCAATAGGAGTGTAAACCAGCGCAAAGACTGTAAACTGACAGCAGATCAAGAGAGATGTCATAACAATATTTATATAGCCTTGCAAAAGCCATTCGCAGAAGCATGGAAAGTAAGAACATGGGAGTTGTCGGTGTTGAAATTTCAAAGAGGGTTTAAAATGAAGACATTTCCACACAATATGAAAACCAATGAGTTTTATGAGATGATAGAGGGGTGAAGGAAAGCCATCAATATAAAATGCAGTCATGTCATTAGAGAAATTAGTGTGTATTTGTGGGATGAAACTAGGGATAGGAATCACTACAGACCCCATGATATTATCACAATGCTTGAGCCACGATCATATTATATTTTAAAAAATTGTTTTAAGTATTATGAGAGGACATATTTCTATTTATTGCTTTTGACTGCAAATTATTTCTCCAAAAGAAAACCTTTTTTTATCTATTTAAGTTCACTTTTTTTAAGTCTTAGGTTTTTCTTCAGTCTTTTAATTGAAGCATGACAGGACCGTGCAGTAGATAAATCAACACTCACAATAGGCTTCATCCTTACATACTAATGCTTTTCTTTAGAACAATTTACAATGGCAGGTGCGTGTAATTTTAGACATCCAGCTCAGGTCTTGTTCATACATGGAATTAGCATTCATCTCTAGTGATCTGATCACAAGTGAACAGCAATATATAGCTGCTTACACCTGTCCATTGCCATAGATCTCAGATGCACTTTTAGAGACCACTTATGAACAGATTTTGTGAGTGGAAGAAGGGTACCTTTTACATTTACTATGTTAGTCTATGTTAATGCCTGCTGTCAGACAAAAATCTGCCCTGTTTGCGTATATGTATGGACTGTTAAAAATGTTTAGATCACATGGAAGGCAGATTAAAAAGGAGACCTAGGCCCAATGCCATTTTAATTTTTACCCCTACCCTTTGTTTCTGCGTGTCACCTTGCCCCTTGGAATGACCCTGGCGACCCTGCCAGTCTGCAGTGATAGCAGAGGAGCAGTAAAGTACAGCAACCTTGCTGCTGGTCTTTAAATTTAGGGCATCATATAACTTCAAAGAGGGGGGGATGCGATAATTATTTATTATCGCCACCCCGAATTCTTCAGTGATATGAAGCTGAAGTCAGTTATTCGCTAGCTTCTTGTTCGAACTTTCCCGTTCCACCTTAAATGGTGCAGCAGTTCTGATGCCTGAGCCAGAATGTAACTGCTGCACCATTTAAGGTGGAATGGGAAATTTAGATAGCTAGCTACCGAGGCATCAGCATACTACTAGTGATTTTTTATGCTTGTTATGAAGAAAAGGACCATAATACATTGAAATGACATTAAATTAAGATGATATAATAGTTCTAGTAATTTTTAACAGAGAAAATACTCACATTTGTGGGTTTCTTTGGACGCTTACACAGCCATCCGGGCGGTTTTTCTTTTTTATCTCATTACACCTCCATTTGGAGGACCATGTAGCCCTAACACTTTGCCCTATCTCAACAAAAATCGGGACACCCTACCCCTAGGCATGAAGGCACAAAACAAAGGGGTAAGGGCTAAGTGAAATGGGATTGGGCCTTAGTGTACTTAGTGACTGGATCACGAAACAGTCAGTTAAAGTGGAGTTTATGATTCCTAAACAAGACTGAACTTCACTGAAGTCTGCCATGTACATAATAAGCATATAATCCACTGTAAATTCAAACTCTTGCTAATAACTCCATGGACAGAACCTTTGTCTCAGCAGAATGATACAGCACCATTTTGTAGATAAAGAAATGCGTAATAGTAGTCTATTAGTGTAACAGTGGGCTTCATGCACGTTAAACACATTCATATTTACATAACAAAATAGAGATAATTGGGCCTCCATGTTCTATTTTTAAACTCAAAATTAAATTTTCCTCTCATCCTTACATAAAGCCCAAAGAAATGGAAGAAGGGATGACAAAGGTTAGTGGTGTTAGTTAGTTGTGTGCTTTGGGTCAACAGTACTGACTGATTCTATCAGATTTGGTGATTATAGCTTCAAATTCAAGTACTAGTGCAGGCAGTAGCTTCCACCATATTTGGAGATTCTAATCAAACTTTAGCTTGCTAACACAAAGGTAAAAAATCTATTTGCCACCTGTGATGAACAGTACACAAATGTTTCACCATCTCTCTATAACTTACAATGCCTGGAATACACAGAATCCGGATTGTAAAATGTTATCATTACTGGGGTATTTTGCTAAAATGTTTATAATCTGACTAAGAACTGCATTAACACAACAGAAAGAAAAAACAATTGGCAACAAAACTGAATCTGTATACTGAATATGTATGATATTCTTATTATTCGTTTTGTTTTTTGTTTTTTAATTTTGACACATGGCAGCATGAAAGATAAATATGCATAGGTAGGCATACTTTGTTTACCCATTTTAATGCTTGAGTTGCTGAAGCTGAAAGCAAATTTGCACCCTTATATAACATTAATATGAAACTGATGGAAAAAAGATCCCCTTGCTAAAGAAGAGAGCCCCAACATCAACTAAGTAGGCCAGACTCGATTTTCATCAAGGGAACAGCTCTGGAAGCTTTATATTATATTCATAAAGATTTAATTTGGAGGCAGCTGTTTTTGAACTCTTTGTAATGGCTAGTCTCTGGGTTTTATAAAAAGGCATTAGCCATTCATGATTTTATCAGCCTAACTGTCTGTCTTGTTCAAAGGCAGGGACAGTGATGTCCTTTAAACTGTGATTAACTATTTTTTTCTGAATAAATGACATAAAAAAGACTACTGGATTTTCCTTTGTACAGTTGGTACAAGTGGTTTTTGCAGAATAATGCAGAAGTAAAGTATTAAGTAATGAGTAATGAGGTTACTTTTTTCCAGGAAGTATTAGGTAACGTTATTCCATTCCATTTTTTAGAGAAATAATTAACTTGTAATAGATTACTTTTTTGAGTAACTACCTCAACACTGCAGATTTGGTGGTTATAACCTGAAAACTCCCAGAAACAGTGAAATGATTCAACGGGGCAATGAAAGGGTGAAAAAAAAAAAAGTACAATGCGGTGTGTGAATTTTTTATGCAATTATGTGGGCCAACACCTGAGTCATCAGATTTGTTGGGTTGCAGATAAAACAGGCAAAGTGCTGGAATCTAAGGGTTTCTATGGGATGATGGCAGGAAGAAAGACACGACAGCAGAGTTAGAAGAATGCTAGCAAAGTGAGATACCATCATTTGCTTTGGGTCTTCAGGTGACTAATTCTATCAGCTTGAAAACAGGAAAAGTGAAATCAATGTCACATAAAACTGTACTATATTAAAATATATTATCTTTATGTCTTGTAATATATCAATTACTGAAAAACAGCAAAAAACAGTACTAAATTCTCACTGAACTTTACATTTTCCAAAGGACTGGACTGTTGCATGGCTTATACGTGGAACATTACTGGGCTTTTCAGGAAAACAAATAGATCCTTTGAATGATCATAAAAGGCAGAATGCTCCTATGTAGAATGAATCTTGATTTCGGCAAACTATCTTTGACATCTTCCAGTCTTACTAAGGCAAAAATTATTCAATAATCCACTTTTGGCACCAGGCCCCATTACAGTATGCACTATACCCTAACTTCATGTTCAAATTATCACACACTGTTGTTCGGAGTGCACACAACACACACACGCATACACACCTAATACAGATTTTGAGTTTATTTTTTAGTGTACTTTTCCAGTGTTTGTCAAAAGGTGTCATTTTGTCATATTTATGTTTAGACATAAATAACATATAATTATATCTTAGATTTTTATGAGGTGAAACACTTTTTGCGAACATCCCTTTCAGGAGAGCAAGTTCATGTTGTGTTTGTATATGCTTTAGGATGAACAGTAAAAGGCTGAGACAGTTTGTGCACATGTCCATGGTTTAATGTATTTGTGAGAGCAAAATGTTCCTAAAGTCTTGGAAAAACAAAACTTCTGACATTGTGGAGATATTTCCCATGAGGGAAAATCCTTTGTTACAAAAAATGCAACCTTTAGCTAAAAACAGAGAGTCACCTGAAAGGTAGGCTTACAATCGTTACTTCCAGTTTCAACCTACTTGTCAGCATCAATTTCATGCACCAGTGTTTCTTCAGCATAGATGTAACCCTTACCTAGACATACCTCTTCCTCACCCCATGAGGCCTGTAATAATTATTACATTATCGCTTGATCACAGTTATTTGAGATAATCACAAGTTTAAGCTGTCTGCAGTCATCTGCGCAACAAGCAGAATATGAAATGGATGCATTTGCTCAGCAGGAAACACATTCACTGAGACTGAGGTGGTAACTGGGTGGTATAACACATTTAGAGTAGGGGTGCACCATTACGGGGATTCTGGGCTAATGCCGATATTTTGCATGTACACATATGATACTGATACTTATGTTCACACACATTTATAAAGTGTAGACGTTAGGACTAAATCTACCTGGATTAATATTATAGAGAAGTGTAACACTTGTGTATGGTTATAAATGCAAATAAATTTAATTATTTATTATTATATATTTATGTATTAGCTTTGAGGTAAGGTGCTTTGCCTTTTCTATTTTAAATAATTAAAGAGAGCTAGCAGAGTCACATAGCAGCATGCTGCTATAGAACACCGGCGGGGAGAGCCGATAATAGCCACGTTCAAGTTCATTTTTACAAGTGTGCGTATTGTACTGTACAGGGTGTACCGAATGGTTTGACAATATACCGTGTATGTTGTTGAATCACGACACAGCCTACCAATAATACCATTATTTTTTTGATACCATTGACCATAAAATTCTCATAGGCAGACTTGAAAACAATAGTTCAGTTCATACCTGCACAAAAGGAACTACTTTGTTGAAATAGAACAAAATGTTTCTAAGAGCATGCCAGTGACCTGTGGTGTCCCCTATGGTTTGATTCCTCTGCTGCTCTTACTTAATTTACACTTGCTTCCTCTTGGGCAAATCCTCCAGGACTATGGGCTATCTTACCACAACTATGCAGATGATGCTCAGATCTACTTGGCCCTCTTACCAAACAACTATGGTTCGCTTAACTCACTTTCTAAGCGCCTTGAGCACATCACTAACTGGATGGAACAAAACTTTCTGCAGTTGAATTAATATAAAACAGATTATTTTATTCTGGAATAGCAATAAGAGGCTGAAACTAACTGTCTACCTGGACCTGGAGCCCTAAAATCTAAAGAACTGCATACAACCCTGCCTCAGTTTTTGCAGTCATGTCACAGCAGTTACTAAATCAGCATTTTATCACCTTAAGAGCATCATCATGATTCAAAATGCAGCTGCCAGAGCTCTCACGAAAGAAGGGAACACATTACCCCCATTCTTAAATCCTTACACTGGCTACCAGTATGTTACAGAATAGACTTCAAAGTACTAGTACTGTCCATATATGCCAACTTTATGTTTGACTGAGTAGAACTGCAAGGTAACGTTACATTTTTTAGGCTAAAGAGAGGCCGTATTGTCCTATGCATGTCATCGCCACCTGGTTTTAGTTTCAGTACATAGTTTGGCACAAGTTAGCAAAGCTGCTGTAGCACAGTCTCTCAGTGTGCTTGCTCAGTACTTGGATGCACAGTGTATTTTGAATGAAACAGCTTTTTTGATCACTGTCCATAAATACAGCTGTCTGTAAGAGCTGCAGGATGCCAATCGACCAAGCATTTTCACACAGTGTGAGCATTTAAATAAAAGGTTTTACAGCATGCGATCAAAACTATAAAACATACTTACAGATGCACAGAAGGGCCTTTTTGACATGGAACAAAACCCACTCTTCACTTTAATGCTACTCAATCTAAAGTAACTAATGCAGCATAGCTAGCTAATGCATGTCCTTTAAAATCAGCTATATTTAGATGATTTAACTGTTAAGCTACATTGCACTACTTAATTCTAAGTAGGTTACTTGTTATGGTGTCCATATTGGCAAGTACTTAAAAACATGTACTTGCACTCTTTCTGAAAAAATGTTTTTTCCCTTTTTTAAACTATAATTGAAAACATTTTATAAAACGGATAGTTCCGGTCCTAAAATCTGATTGGCTGAGCCACATTCAAAGCTGTTGTAAAATCCACGATATACCACTCCTATGACTGCCTATGACTGAACTGTTACTATGCCACAGCACAAAAAAAAGCTTGTGCTGTTAATGGAATAATCTTTGACTCTGATGCTGCTCACATGGACCACTGAGTATATTGATGAAGTAAACCCATTTTTTGTTTAAACTGAGGGGCTGGTGACTTATGTAACTAACAGCCTAAAAGATAGCCAACAGCCTTGACAACTCCATCATTAATATCATAGACTTGAATTAAAGCACTTACGGTATGATTAACTGTCAAAAAAAAGTCTAAAAAATGTCACTTGAATGGATTACACGCTTCAAATGTTCGTGTTTCAGTGAGAAGTCGCGTCAAACCCAGGCTAAATTTCCAACGGCTCCACACTTCCTAAATAGTGCACCAACTATGAAAGTTCCGAAATTCTAGCCTCTACAACCAAATAGTGCATCATTTATCAAGTATGGATGTCCCAAGTGAGTCCCAAATTAGTATTTCTTAGCTGTCTTTTGCACCGTTGAGGTGCAGGATCCAGTATTTAAATACCTTATTTTCTGACAAGTTGTGTGCTTTATCATATTTTATGTTTATGAAAGCAAAAAAGTTTATAGAAGTTTATAAAAGCAATAAGCCACTTGAACTAAGAAAGTGGGTATCCAGAATGCCTTGTGTTTAAAATGTGCTTGACAAGAAATTAACAATTACTTGACAAAAAATTACAAATAAATAATTACAAATAGATAATTAGAGTATATTATTTATCATGTAATAGCTTCTTGCTGTTTCTGAAATTAATTGAAGAACTGAACAAAGCCTCTAAAAATACCAACTAAAGTCTAGCTTATAATATTGCAGTCTACATTGTATAGATCACTATTCAATTAAATAATAATTATTATGAGCTGTGTTTCCAAACTAAGTGGTAGGCTTGTTTTAGCGTACTTATACTTTTTCAGGCATGTTAACTGTTTTAGCCAGCATGTCAAGCACTTAAAAACTCCATATGGTCCTGTTTAGTTGTGCTGTCCTCCTTCATTTTTCTGCACAAGGCTCCAAATGCAAACAGTGTTCCACTAGCTTTGGCGCAACATTTCTCTCTACTGTGTTTACTGCCGCTCTTGATGATAGAACGCTCTCAAAGACAAACTGCTACAACAGTGTCTGTCTGGCGCCAGCTGGGACTGGATGCTGGGGCTGGACAGGCAACACTGACCCCATAATCCTGCACAGTTGCACAACATTCAGTACACCAAGGACTGCATAGACTTCCATAAAAACTACCGGTCCAGTAATATGTTGTCACTGTCATATCAAAACACTGCAACTCCAATTTTTTTTAATACATCATTTGAAAATTCCATCTGCTGTTCTCATTGTGTAAACACTTCTCAATAAATGGAACAATAGAAATTGTCAAAAAACATAACATAAATAAAAATAAAATCTTTTATGAATCTACCTTGAAGTTAAGAATGCTTCTTCCTTCTTTTGATAAAATTTTGAAGATACAAGGTTTTGTTATAAACTTGATACAGATAGAGCTAAGATAACAAAGTTTTCAATGACATTAAATCAGTGTTGAAAACTGAACTGACTTGGAAAACACACAACCAATCAATTTTAAAGGTGGACTTAAGTTCTGAATTGAGTGATTATTGACCCAACTGATATATGAGCTAAATTTAAGACATGAATAAATAATAATAAAAGGTCATTTGTTCTGTGGTTTGTAGAATAATCTTGTGATAAATGCCCAAGCACCAGTGTCACGCAATAAATAAAACACCATCTGGCCTCAATTGCTTCACACAGGCCAACCTTTGAGAGCCTGGCATTCCCTAAAGGCCTCTGGATCTCCTTTTCTCTAGTCACTAATTACTTTCAAATTGCTGTCCCCCAAAAATATCGAATACAAGAATACAACCTTTGTCTAGCCATGTGAGTTCGGTGGATGCTGGCGACTGCAGGCAGATTCTAGATTTCAAAAGTGCGATGTTTAAGGATGATGATCCTTCACAACTTCACTTCTCCTCCTCCTTCTCCATGTTTTTTTCCAACTGCAATACAAGAAGAAAAGTCCTCCTAATCTTCTTTTTACAGCGACACAAAAGGACCTCATCTTAAAAAGGTCTCTGCTCTATTATTGAAGTACATTTAATACCATGAGCCGTCACTAAAACTACATTAAAAACTTATGACCTGCCTCATCCATCTTCCACTGCCTGTTGGTTACTCCTCCTTCTTAAGCTTTAAAAACAGACAGCAATTACTGACATCTGATTCAAGCTTTGTGTAAAAACGATGCACTAAATTTATACTTACTCTGCACTTGTCGTGACCTTATGTCAGTAGAAAGGATGATTATATAAGTTATCTCTTTGTGGCATCAATTTTTGACTCTCAAAAATTAAGGTTCCTAAATGGTTAATGGCTTAGATGTACTATCCATTGAAATGCTCTTTAGGGTACCGTTTTGGTTCTTCTAAAGGTACTGATCCAAAAAACTGTTTCGGACACATTTATTGTAGTGTGTTAACTGCATATAACACCATCGAAATTCCAAGTGTTATGCACTCTTGGGTACTGGCATGCCCAAACTGCAACCTGCTGTTTACCATTTATTAAGCTCAGATTACTGTGGCCTACCTGCTGAAATTAGAGCTGCGCTCACATGGACAGCATGTAGAACACCCCAAACAACAGTTGGTACGTGCAGTTTTACACCAACATAATTTACCATGAATATAACCTAGTCATCTCATCGAGACTCAATGAGAAGAACCCCACACCAACAGGCCCAATTCATCAATAGCCTCTGAATCTTTCTCTTTATGTGTGTCATAATCCATGCTGAGCACATGCTTTCTCTCACATATACATACACACAAACAAAATACACATCACCTCTCATGGTTCGTAGAAGCGTACCACTCACCATATGGCACTATTGCCTTTTCTTCTTATTTTCCTGACTACATTCATTTGGCTGCTTCCTTTAGCTTTCCAAAAGGCTGTTGGGAATAATTATAGTAGGCAAATGGAATGTTCTGTTTTTCTTATCAATCATACTTTTCCTTTCTCCATTCCAAAAAGGCACTCTCTACATCACTCAGCGTCCACCATGTTTATACCCAACCTTGCCTTTCTGTTTGTTGACCTTCTTTAAGGCCCATTTATTTTTAGTGAGTGATTGCTTCATTTTTGCAATCCAAATATTCATGCCATCTCATGCCATCCCAGGGAATTTTCCTCGTCACTGTTGCCCTAAGCCTGCTTGTGTCTTAAAGCCGTTTGGGCCCAGATTCCTCAAAAAATGATTGGTTAAAAAATAGTGAAAGGTATCTTGAACTGAATTAACCAAATGGATTTTTTTCATGCAGTCTTGTTAGCCTGTTTCCCTTGTTTATTATCCATGTTAAATGTTTATTTAATAGAGATACATCAGCACAGAAAATTATAAAGAATAGTTAGCATTTCTGTCACAACATTTATAACTTTATGCTAATTTGTTGTGTACCTTTACATTTGTCTTTAGTGTGTATCTTCTCTATCTCTCCGCTTCCCCCTGTGTCCCCTCTGTAACACAACATGAAGCTAATCAAAAACAGCATTGCTGAGGCTTTCCTCTCAGGAAACCATCACATCTGCAGTTAAGGCCAACATCAATTGTTCCCATATCCCACGTACCCTCTTGTTGAGATCACTGTCCCCACATCCCTCGCACCTAAGAATTCATTTAAGTCTTCTTGCTTAAAGACAGCCTGCTGGACAAAATGAGAATCTGCTGGCTTTCCTTTTAGCCATGTTGGCATTTATTCATCCTGTGCCTTCAAGTCAGAAGTGCTGTCTGTTATTTAATCCATCTGATGCTTAAACTGTACACAGAAATTACCAAAAACATCCTATGTCCACATTACCGGACACTTTATTGGAAACCCATACCTAAAGGTCCACAATGCTGTACAGTCAGAGGCGGGAGCCCATATGTTCGTCATGAACATGTCAGCCATCCTTCATCAATGGTCATTTTCTAGACACTGGGCCAGTTACGTGCAAGATCCAATGGGCCCCAGTGCAAAACAAATATACGTCATTTGCTTGCTTACTTGCTATTACTACGTTTCAGCAAAACTGGTGCCTAAGCATAGGCAAATGGTATGTACTAGTATATTATTATGTTACTACAGCTACTCACGGGGCATGGGTACAAAATGGCAGAATTAGCAAGTAGTATATAAAGGATCTAATTAAAACAAGGGGCCTGATTTCCAAGGGCCCTTCCATACTATAGGCCCCAGTGTGTTTACCCCACTTGCACTGTTG
This sequence comes from Colossoma macropomum, assembly GCF_904425465.1. NCBI lineage: Eukaryota > Metazoa > Chordata > Actinopteri > Characiformes > Serrasalmidae > Colossoma > Colossoma macropomum. The sequence continues at coordinate 28,395,898 of NW_023494802.1, read as the reverse complement.
AATGTGCACACAAAAAAATCTTAGTGCCAATTTCCAGTAGCTTTTTCTTTCATACTCAACTTCTAAATATAATACAAAATAATTATTTCTACTGACTGAATTTCTGTTGTCAGAACTAAAAGAAATATTTAGTTGAACTAACAAAAGAATATTTGTTGTCCTAAAAAGTGCATTTAGTCATACCAACTAGTCTCTTTTCACATTAACATGACATTTACAGCATTTGGTAGATGCTTTCATTCAGAGTGATGCTTTTTGATTGATGAAAATGCAACATTATGTTATTGATGCTCTGTTTGATGTCTGTAAACTTTTGCCAGAAACCGGATTTGTTTACCTTCTCATGGATGCTGTTAGCATCTCCAAAAGCAGCTCAAACTGGATCAAAAAGAAAACATCTGAGAGTCCTTGAGCAAGATGCCTGGCACTATATTCGTCCACCTCTGCAGCATAATTAAAACTGTACATCACTCTGGATAAAAGCATTTGTCAAAATATAATGTCAATATTGAAATGAGAGAAGTTGGCATGACTCAAGAATTTTTAATACTCATAATTCGTAGGACAATAAACATTCCTATGTTTTCTTTTAGCATAGTTACAACACTGCACAGAAAAACACTATGCTGGATTCGCTGTGCCTCGTACCAGGGCCACAAGCACTGCCATGGCACTACCATGTTGAAAAGAGTCAACCATCCAAATAATATCAGGTCAGCAGAGCTCCTGTGGTCAGAAACTGACCAGTGATTAATAGGACAGAGAGTGGCTGAAAAAACTGACAACAGATGGGTTAGAGTGTGTAGTTGTACACCTATGTAGAAAACCTGTAAAGTAGGTGCACCTCATACAGTGGCCACTGAGTGAAGGTACAAGGAAGGTGAAAATTGTATGGAGGTCTGAAAACAGAGTGTTTGTAATGTCAGATCAAACATTTAACTTTAAAGCTTGTTTGTCATAAATCATAAAAAAGGAAACACTGCACTGAAATTTCCATTATAGTGTCAATAAACGCACACACAGTCATTATCAGTCAGGTCCAGTGACCACTACACTGACATGGAAACGTCCTACAAGGCTCCTTCTCTTGTCTCCTCTGCTCCTCACAGAGCACTATTCACCGCTTCGCTCCCGTTCCCTCCTTCGCTTTTCCTGAACATTTCGTTCATCTCTCAGTCCACACTGAGCCTCCTTTCACCCTCACTTTTCCACCTCCAAGGACAAATAAACATCATCAGCAGCATCATAATCAGTTAGTTACGTCACCAGCTGTTCAAATACAGGTAACACCAACACACAAGAGAATACATACATTCACATACACATGCACATTCTGAAACATACACTATCGTTCAACAAACTGGAATCAGTGTTTTCAATAATATAAAACCAAGCTTGTTGTAGAAAAATGTATAAAATTATTCTAATTTACTTCACAAACTTCAAATAATTTGTATGCTACACTGGGGTAGACAGATATAAAAAAATGCACTCAGGCCACCAAGAGAATTAATCTTTTAGAAACAAATTAGGATTTTGTGGTCAGAATTTTAGGCCCAATCCCATTTCTTGTTTTTAACCCTACCTCTTGTTTTCAAGTGTCACCAAGGGTTGAAATCTTCCCTACAAAATAGGACAACCCTCAGGTCAGAAACCTCACTGCTGGTCTTTAGTTAAATTTAGGAAATCATATGTCTTCAAAGAGGGTGGGGGGGCGACCGCCAACTTGGTCCGCTCTGACATCATTCAAATTAGGTTACGTCATTAAGGACTAATGCAGTGACAAGCCTGCTTATTTAACATTATTTTTAAGACTTTATTTTATAGGGTGATATTAGCTAACTTAAGCCATTGGAACTTCTATGATGCCAGGAAGGCTAGTACATCTACCGTGATCCTGTAAAAAAGGATGCTGTAAGATGTGTCTAGAATGATGAACAAAGCTGTACATGATTTCAGAATGATCGGGAAAGGTGTATAACATCAAGGTTAATAATAATCAATAACCAAAAAGAGTTGAAAGTAGAGATCTTAAGGCAACAAGAAACTGCTATTAATAGATAATTACAGTATATCATTCATTCTTTAAGTGTTTCTTGTTACAAAAAAGACTTGTCAAATAAAACATTACAAAACCTTTCAGTGTAATTTTAATTAATACGAGGGTACACTGAATTAGTTATTATCGAAAATAACAATAATTATTAATATGACAAGTGATTCAAAACTTTTGGACAGTAATGTATGAAATTTGAATACAGTTCACATAAAACCTTCCCCTCGTTAAAAATATGTTAAAAATACATTCTGAACTATACGCTAAGTAATAGTTATCTACCTGTAAGCATTTGTATACACTGCATGTAGTGACTGGCATTATCATTGCAAAGGCTATACATGGCAATCAGTCAGTTTTATCAGAGTCTGATGCCACAGCCTGGTTTGAATTGCTCTGCGTTGCAGGAACACAATGGAGTCTCATCATTTATGTCAGCTTGATGCATTACTTGATTAGAATGCTTAGGTCTGTGGTTCCCTGCGTTTGTGTTTGGCCATAGTGCCTGTGCAATGTGATACAGGCACTGTGGCCATCAGTCAAATAAAGTTATTTCCTGCTTAACCTCCACCCCCCTCCCCTTCTCTCTCCTCCTGTGCCTTCTTTTCTTCTCTGCAGGCTGTTTAATCAGGGGTAGGGGGTGCTGGATAATCAGAATAAGGATTAAATCTCCATATCGCTTCCTCTTCCCCCCCACTAATGACTGAAATTAGAGCAAACCACTTCAGCTGCCACAACACATTTCCATATACAATACCAGTCAAAAGTTTGGACTCACTTCCCATTATTTTCACCTTAATAAACCATATTACATTATAGCACAGTTTTGGTTGCTCACTCTCTTACTTTTGACAGTAATTATGTTCATGTAATATATTTTATTCATGTGGTGATTATGTACACATCTGAATCTAGTAAATTAAATACATTACTTTTTTATGTAGAAGGGTTATAAGGGCTGTATCTACTACATATAAAATAGTACTGAGGACATAAAATAGCACATTGTTAAAGATGAGTTAAATCTTTTTTTCCTGTAAACATTTTGTTTTAGAATTAAATTCACTATTCATATTTGCATTTGAAACAAATGTTCCATTTAGTATAATCTTCTAGATCATGAATGTCTTTTTGAAACGCATGCATTCAAACAGGTGTGTCCAAACCTTTGACCAATAATATATCAGGTTTCAGTTTACTTTTTTATTTTCTAACATGGGAGAGTTTTGTTTTTGTTTTTCAGTATTAACATATATATTTTTTGAAACCAGGGAGCTTTCAAAGTCATAAGTTTCACCGTTTCACCATTTTAGCAACGCTTAAACAGCACAACAGTAAACAACAGCATTGGACATTTATTGATTCGGTTTCCATGTTTTTAAAAAGCTGACATTTTTATTTTTATTACAGTTATTGAGTACATTTTTTTAATGATAGTTTTCATTAGTTCTCTCACATTCATTTGTATAGTAGGTACAAAAGTCAGAGACCACCTCTTAGTGTAATTCACTTTTAACAACTCTGCAAGACTTGGTAGACCACCAAAACTGTCACCATCAGTTTTGTGCATCCTTCCACTGCACAAAAGTCAATGCTATGGGTCTGAAAGGATCAGATTTCTTTGAAAAACTGAGAGCAGATCTCTCCAAAGAAATGGAAGCAGCAGTAAACATAAAAAGTGGACACACTAAATACTAATAGATTTGATATTACATTTCAGTTGTTGAGGTTTCTGTTTAATTTCTGTTAAATATATGTTTTCTGCTTGCACTTAGTATGGCCGTTTTGGTCAGAAATGAAATCAATGGTAGCGGGGTCTCCGATTTTCACGCAGTACTGTATGGATACACATGCATGGCTGCAGTATTCAGACACCCACACACACATACATCCATGTACATGCACTCACATGTATGCATACACACACATAGTGGTGGAATCCTGAGCCGGGCTGTAAAGGACCATCTTTAGGCCCTAAGCCTGAATAGGCTCTGTGGTGTGCAATATGCTACGATTCACTTAATGTGAATGAGGACGTCAGGAAAGTGATACACACACGCTCTGTTTAGCACGCACACACACTGACATTGATCAAAGAAAGAAAGAGGATGACTGATTGCAGACATTATTGAAGAGGAGGCTTGTCTCTGGGACCCCTACAAAGATACACACAAGTGTACACACACAGACACACACCAAAAACGACTCTCATCTGTTCTCAGAACCACGTTCACTGCAGAGCCATTACAGCCATGCATTTTTAATAGGCGCACATAGAGCTAGATAGTATTACAGATCTCTCATTAAAAGGGTTTGTGTGTCTGTCCATGTGTGGTCATTGAACAGAGTTTCCTTTACCAGTGCATTATGCACAAAACATGTACATATAAACATATAAAATTACAAGTGCATACATGTCAGTCTGGGTGCCATAAGACATGCACACGCGCTTGCTACACAATGTCTGCTTAAAAGTTCTGCTTTACAACATCAGCTAAACACCTTTTCAAACTTGTTTGTCAGGGACAATGTACATTGTTTTTTACATGTCAGAATTAGCTATGATCTAAAGTTTATCTGCTCTCCCAGATGGTGTGCTGACAGCTAGCATATTTAACCCATTATTAGATGAGATATATTGCACAAGTATTCCCGTATTTCCTTGACGGAGTGTCAATGGTTCAGTTCCACTCGAGTTCTCAGCCCACAAGTTACATCTCAAATGGAGGCTGGAAAACCCGTCCTCTCTTTTACTGCATTCTTCATATATACTTGCAGAACAGATAAAAAAACAATGATGGATTTTATGGGTTGCTCCTTTTATAGTCTGAACAGATTTTTTCTGGTACAGCACACCACTGTAATTCATCTGTATTTCCAAGCTGACATAACTGAAATTCAAGTGGATGATAGCCAGCTATAAGGCATGTCTGTACCTGTTTCTTTCTTTGTCAGTGGTGCCAAGAAGGAACTGCAAAACTATGAATTTCAGCATACAGTGAAAACAGAGATAAAGAAGGAGGAGACAGGTCACTGATTGAAAAATGAATGGGATGCAGATTACACTCTAATACAGGGAAAATCCCACTTTTCAATGTAAACAGCGAATCCGCTTGCCAGAATGCAGAAAAAGCGCCCCGTCATTCGTACTGTTTTTGTTAGATTTTACCAGTGATTTCAATCATTTCTAATCATTAATGTGGCTTTCAGTTTCAGTTTTATAAGTCTCGTTTTATTCAAAGAGATACGAGCTTCAAATAGAATATTTTTGACAAATTATTTATTAAATTATTATAATTAATTATTAAATTATTATAATTATTTATTAAATGATTATTAACAAACACAAAACAGCCACCTTTTATTCAATTCCCTCTCATTACCTACGTCTAATAATGCTGATGAAAAAAATTGCATTGCAATGGTGGCAAATAATAGGAGACAGAGTTACAGTGCAAAAAATTGTATCTTGTCAAGATAAATCTGATCTACAAATCTAATATTTCTTCTGCTGGGATTGTTGCAAGCTTATTTTAGGATTATAAGATTATCTAACTTATTTCCAAACATTTACTTGTTTTAAGTGATTTTATTAATAAATTTATCTCACTATATTGACAAAAATAGTGATATATTTTTTTAAGAAATTCTTCAATAATTAAGATATAAGATAACCTTATAATAAGAGCACAATGAACCTCAAACTAAGAAATATTAGATAGATCGACCAGAATTAAAATAATTTCACTTGACAAGATATTATTTTATGCAGTGTAAACATGTGGGTGTTTATTATGAGGAATAGCATGGTGTGTAGGACAAATAAGCCTTGGAAACTGAAGTTGTGGTGATGCGGGGGAGCAGTCACAACACTTTTTCGACCATTGTTGTGAAAACTTACAGTTCATCACACTTTAGTTTTTTTTTCATTTTTTACACACATTAGTTAATGTACAACTTACATTATGGTTTATGTTATTTCAGTTACATGTTTAGGTTTCAGCTGTGTGCGTATCATTGGTTGCCTGGAAACAGATAATCTATTTAATCTATTAATCTAAAGATTTCCAAATTTGAGATAAGATACAATTTGTTAATTAAAATATAATTTGCTTCTGTAATACAAATATGAAAAATCTTATCTTGTTTCTGTAATACAGCACTTGGCTTGCATGAGTGGAAATAGCTGCCCAGGAATGTTGCCAAGATGGCCACCAAGTGGCTAGACTTTCCTATAAGGACACACTTGTCTGTGCATATAACATTAAAGAACTTGACCTGAAATTAGTCTATCTCAATTTTTAATGGACAGAAGCAGTAAGGTCAATTTTTTAAGTAAAGAACCAGGAAAACAGAGCCAATCTGAGTCCAGAAGAGACTGACTTTAAGATTAAGCTGCTTTGTTCTCCTTTATTCTAGCTTGTGCAGGGTTCCATTTTAAAGATAAGCTCCAACACTGACAAGTTTTGGGTTTTCAGCGTAGGTGTATTTCCCTGCAAAGCATTTTAGAAAAATGCAGCTGTAAACAAGAAAGAGGAGCAGATGATGATACTGACAAAGTTTAGCAAATTACAGAAAGTGAGAGAAAAGTTTGGGTATTTCTGAATGTGAGAACACACACTCTAAGCAGTCTAAGCACCAGAAACTGTTTCTGAGGGTCTCGATGGTCAACTGTGAAAAAGAAAATCAGCCCAGAATGGAAAAAAGCCAACAGCAGAATAAGTCCTTTCCCTTCCTCTACTGTACATTGTGCTCTATGGCCAATTTATGGCTCCTCAGCCGTGGATTTTGGAGGATTGCAATTATTGGCAGTGAGGCAATAAGTCATTCTCAATGCTTTGTTTGCACACATTGTAATTGACCTTGAGCCTTCATTAATTTCTGTGATGAATATTCACCCGCCAACTGGCTTAAAGGAGCAGGTTTTAGAAGCCTTTCTCACATGTGAGACCTCACATTGTGCAGCCTCTGTAGGCCTTGCAGCATCTCTATACACTCAACTCGTAAAAGCCTGGCATAGCTCATCTCTCCTGGCTATTTATCAGTTGCCTGACAGCCACTAGCTTTTTTTTCAGGTGGAAGAACTTGTTCAAGAACTAAGTGCTCCAGGCAGAGCATAGAGTCAAGCTGTTTGGCCCTTAGTACAGCCAAAGCCTGCCTGCAACTCATCCTCATGGAACTGTCACTTGGTTAAGCCCTTGATATTACGTTAGCGCCATACAGTTGTTTAATTTAGGCAGACTGAACATGTAATTTGAGCATATGCTAACAATTAAAGTTCTGAACCACTGGTCATATTAACATTATATGTCATTTTATGTGAAATAATTATTGCAATATATCTTCATAATATTGCAAAAACAACATTTCAAGTATTTGGGAAGTGATAAAAGTAATATTTTACAACCTTTTTTTTATTCAAGATATGTGCCTTGATATTTGATCACACCTTTTGAAATATGAGGCATTCTAGATATTTTATTATAATATCCCCCTAGATGCTACTTAGCATTCTCAGTCATTTTACTGAAATGATTGAAAACATTGATTCCAAACTTTTTAATGGTCGCATGCATGTCCAGGCTATTCCTCCATTCCATCTTTTTGAGAAGAACATCTGTGTGAAAGTCAATAGTGTCCACTGCTCTATATTTACAACACGTTTATTTTTTAAATCATTCTTGACCTTCAGCACGGCCTTACTCTGTGTGGCTCACTGGGATTTGAGTCACTAAAACTGCTGAGATTTGAGACAGAATAGACTCCAGTTGTAAGACTTTAAGACTTTAGTACATCCTTCTCCTCTGACCGCCTTAGCCACTTTCATGCGTGACCTTGTGCTGGATTGGTAAGAGCTTATTGCAAGTGTGTTATAGGTCTATCAATGTTTCAATTAGTAGGAGGGCCAGCAAAGACAGGGCGACGAAAGGGCTGCCAGGGAAACTCTCTCTGAGGAAAACAGCTGTCAGTTTTATTTCTGGCCACTAACAGAAACAGCTGGAAACGTGCCTGGGCGCGTGGGAGCAGCTCCAGCCGGCTCACCATCTCCATAGAAACCAGCTTGAGCCGCTCTTGTCAGGGCCCCCCTTTCCCATCCTGAGGGACCGTGGAGCGGTTGCTTTCAATAAATCTACTGATTACAGTAAATGACTGTGGACTGCTAGGGCATGTGACTTATATGAATAAAGGTAAATACTACACATTCTGCCCTGGGGATATCTGTGCATGGAGAAATACAGTAGGTGCTTGTATAGTACTGTGCAAAAGTCTCAGGACAGCCTAGAAAAGTATAAAGCGATTAATCTTTGTAGTGAGTGTTTTGCTTGTAAAATATTACACAAGAATAAATACAAATAAACACAGTGAAAAATTATAAGAACTTCTTGTTTTAAAAAGGGTAAGTGTATGTTGTGAGATGTTTAGAAAAACACAGGTCCCTCTTCACCTTAATGCAGCGCTGCCATTTCATGTATTTGCTTCATCGTACCATCAGCACAGCCGATTTAATGAAGGACTGATTAGTTCAGTCACGCACTGAATGCTAAATACTACAACCCTGTTTCCAAAAAGTTGGGATGCTGTGTAAAATGTAAATAAAAATAGAATGTAAGGATGTGCAAAACATTTAAACCCTGTACTTAAGTGAAAATAGCACAAACACAATATATCAAATGTTAAAAATGAGAAATTTAATTGTTTTTTGAAAAATACATGCCCATTTTGAACTTGATGCCAGCAACACGTTTCAAAGAAGTTGGGACGGGGCAACAAAACTTGTAAAGTTGTAACATGCTAAAAAAAAGCACCTGTGGAACAACTCACAACTAATTTGATTAATTGGCAACAGGCCAGTATAAAAAGAGCAGGTCAGAGTCTTTCAGAAGTAAAGATGGGGAGGGATTCACCACTCATATCATAATCATAATTCAAGAATAATGCTTTTCAACATAAAATAGCAAAGAACTTCGGGATTTCATGGTACACAATATCATTTAAAGATTCAGAGAATCAAGAGAAATCTCTGTTCAGACGATGTCTTATTTCAGCAAAACAATGCCAAACCACATTCTCTTACAAAACATGGATATGTAGTAAAAGAGGTATGGTGCTAAATTGGCCTGCCTGCAGTCCAGAGTTGTCACACATTAAAAACATTTGCACATTATGAAGTAAAACACAACAAAAGAGACCCAAACTGTTAAGCAGCTGAAATCCTACATCAAACAGGAATTGGAAAATTTTTGCTTTCGAAACTACAGCAATTGGTTTCCTCAGTTCCCAAATGCTTTCAAAGTGTTGTTAAAAGAAGAGGTGATGAAACACAGTGGTAAACATGTTCCTGTACCAAATCTTTTGTTGCTTATATTTTTCAAAAAACAATACAATTTCTCAGTTTCAACATCTGATATTTTTTCTTTGTATTATTTTCAATTAAATATAAGGTTCAAGGGCAACACGGTGGCGCAGTGGGTAGCGCTGTCACCTCACAGCAAGAAGGGCCTGGGTTCGATTCCCGGCCGGGCGACCAGGGTCCTTTCTGTGTGGAATTTGCATGTTCTCCCCGTGTCTGCGTGGGTTTCCTCCCACAGTCCAAAAACATGCAGTCAGGCTAATTGGACATGGTAGATTGCCCCTGGGTGTGAATGTGTGTGTGATTGTATATGTATGTCTGTCTGTCTGCCCTGCGATGGACTGGTGACCTGTCCAGGGTGTATCCTGCCTTCTGCCCAATGACAGCTGGGATAGGCTCCAGTGACCCAGAAGGATAAGTGGTTTAGATGATGTATGTATGTATAAGGTTCAAATAATTTGCACATCATTGCATTCTGGTTTTATTTAAGTTTTGCACAGCATCCCAACTTTTTTGGAAACAGGGCTGTATTACAGTTCATTCCAGACATTGCACAATGTGTATTATAATGACAAGCAACTCTGAGTTTGGACCCTTGGGCAAATGCTGAACACAGATAAACTGACGTAAACTAGAGTTAAACTAATGTCTTCATTCTTGAAAGATTTGGTTCTACGTCAATCTTCCACCAAACTTGTCAGATGTTGATATTAAGTATCACTGAATGCATTTCGATAAGCAATGCATGTGATTAATAAAGTCTGAGGAATACTGAGGCACCATAGCATCACAGCCTTCATTTATCCAAAAAAAAACAAACAAAAAAACAAACAAACAAACAAAAAAAAACAACTAACAACAGAAGAATGGCTCTACTCAGATACATGTATTGGCTCCCAATGTACAAAAAGAGCCAACCCATTTGCAAACAACAAATCCAAGGCTGTCTCGAGGAGAGGTTTGGAAATGGTAAAGCTACAACTTTAATGTTAATGTCTCTCTGGTCAAACAAAGGCTTACTGCCCAGATAAACAGGTTTATGTAATTATCTCAGGTGACTTCAGCACAGGACTGTATATATTAGTACAATCTAGAAGAAACATTACGCAGCAGGGTCAGCAGGGGTCACAGTCTGTGTGCAAAGACGTTTATGCTTGTCCTGCACTACACACCATTAATGCTCTTGTTGCAGCCTGAGGCAAGGACACAAGTCAAATCTGTATTTCTTGTCATCCTCCCCTCTCTCCCCCCTCTCTCCTACCCTCTCTCCATCGCACACACATGGATCATCCATACCTGAAAGTGACCAGCTTGACTTTACAAAGGTGTTCCCATTCAAGTCAGGCACATGAATCTAATTTGAGAGATCTGTAAGCAAGGCATGTGCAAACCAACAGAGGGAACACACAGTACAGTGCAAGGACTTTGTTAACATAAAACAACTCTTTACTACTACGATGGGTATATTTCACAACACTGAACTTCATGATCAGCAAAGTGTCTCTCTTGGTATGAGGAGTAGGTTTTGCTAATAAGGATTTGGCAGTCTTCTTTTCCACATTGTAGTTAAAAGCACACACTGAAAAGTGTTTTTGCCATGAGGGTTCAAAGCTGGTTTAAATACCTGCAAGGTGGTGAGTGCTGATGTCATAATAAGGTGATAAAATGCATGAGTTTTGACATTCATTTACAGGGCACAAAAACTGTCACAAGTGTTTAAGTGTGATAATATTTTCCTAATAATAATAATAAACTTAATAATAATAAACTTTTAAATGACATCGCATCATATCATAAACTTTTCTCATTATTTTAACATGCATTACAGTTAAGAATGTTTTTTCTTTTTCTTGTAACGTTTCCACTTCAGAGACACAGATTTTGTTTCAACAGTAATAATCAGGGGCAAGCAGAGCCTAAACCCATGCTCATGTAAAAATATTGGGTTTTTCAGTCAAATGAAGACTCTTGTAATGGTATTCTTCCAATAAACAACTTGAGAAGGAGTAAAAAAGAAGCATCTCAAAAATCCAAATGAATTACTGACAAACATATAGAACTACTTAAATACGTATAAGCATAAGTAACTAAAATACTCAGGCAAGTATAAAATATTACTCAAATACAAGTAACTGAATATACTCAGGACAGTACAAATATATCTAAATTTTACTTAAGTACATGTAACTGAGTAAGTGCAACTAGTTATTATCCACCCCTGGGGACAAATGTTATTGCAGTAAGTTATTGCAAACTGTAAAAAAAAAATGTTCATTTGTATTAAAACAATTTTGAAAAGCTAAGTGTTCCTAGCTTGAATGGGCAGCCCACATAGACATAAGCTGACATACTGTTTCATTAATTCAATCCAAAAGCTCTTCCCACAGACAGTGCACACAGACTCAAGAGCACCAAATCTTTGAGGGTTATTGTATTCGAGGATGTAAATATTGACCCAGATCACCTTCTTTCAGCATGTGAACAATGCAACGAGTGAAACAGGGTGTGCCAGAGTGCATATTTGACCTCAGCCTGCTTCCATCTTTATGTATGTGTCACACTGGAGAGGTTTGTGGAGGAGCACCTCTCTCTTTACTTGCTCCTCCGACTCCTCCCAGAGTACAGCAGGGGGAGGGGAGGAGAGTAGGAGAGAGAGAGACACAGAGAGAGAGAAAGAGAGGGAGAGAGAGAGAGAGAGAGAGAGAGAGAGAGAGAGAGAGAGAGCAAGCAATCTGAGCTCAAATTCAGCATTATGAGCACACCAGTCCCCATTCAGGCTGGGAAATGAAGGCTCAGACACACACTTCTGAGGAACGCTGCCACACTTCTGAGGAACCCTGCCACACTTCTGAGGATATCTCACTTGACTGCATCTGGGACAACTCGTTTGAGGTCATGGAGATCCTGCCCCCTTAACCTGGGGTCAAAACCTCACACTGCGGCTCATCAGGTTCACACACGCTCATGTAGGCTGGTGAAATAACACACTGCTATTCATCAGCTCTGTGTAAATCGTGCAAAACGCCACAAGGCTGACCAGGTAGAGGGACAGAGGGCGATAACTTGATTGAAGGTTGCTAAAAGCACGTGGATTTGACAATCAACAAACTGGGACTGGACAAACAGTGAGTTAATTTCTGTTTTGCCTACAGAATCACCAACAGAATTTAGACTATAGTTGTTATAGATGCTGCCTTACACAGTAGAATCTACAGGCTATATATATTTATAGTATGCATAAATATGCAATCCTCAACTTAATAACTTAATGCTAACTCAAAGTAACTGTGTATTACATTTTGCACATGAATATAATATATAACATCAGAATAATTACTGCCAAAAGTAAATAAAACTGAAAACCGAGTAAATTAAATGTTTTATGTTTTCAGAGTACTGGATAAAAATATAAAATGAGGAATTTACAAAGGAGCTCAAAGAGTTGAAAGTGTGATTAATGAAAGGTTATCGTCTTATCAGGAGACGTATGCATTAAGGTAGTTTTGGAAATGTTTAGAACTTTCTTGGACACTTTAGAAGACTCTACATCAGCAAAAGAACGTGTGTTTACAGGTTACCATAGGCTAGAGTTCTAGGGCCTGAACCATAATGGAGTCATGTTACATATTTAAGATGATTCATACTGTGTCTTTTTAAGAAAATGAAAGTGAGAGTCATCTTGCATTAGTCAATGGGAGACACTTCTTAAGAACAGCTTTTGAATGGGCACTGAATGCACTGAAGTCATAGAATGCTGTGTTTTTGTGTGTGTGCTGTAAGGATACTGCGGGAGAACGCTGCTGGAGTAAAGATCATGCACTGACAATCAGGTAAGAGACTCTGGGAGCGCTCATCAAACACACATACAGATACCTGCAGGCTCACACGCATTTAGGACTGGATGATTAACTAAGACTACGACAATAAGGCAATTTCGTCTATAGCATGGGTTCTCAAACCTTTTTCTTGTCTTGGGGGGCCAAACTAAAATGTCTGCAGTGATCCAAGGGCCAAAAAGACAAAACAATTTACTTTATAACTTTAAAATGCAATTTTAAAAGAACAATAAGAATGTAATCAGATATATGTAGTATAAAAGTATGCTGGGGGTGGGTTAGGGTAACTTTCTGGTGGGCCAAATCAAACATCCTGTTTGCCACACTTTGGGCAGCCCTGTCCTAATGTCATCACTAATAGAACAAAACCTTGTATATTTATTTATTTATTTTTTCCATAATTTGAGAATACCAGCTGTCTACTGAGTAAAAGTCACAATGACTGGACCAACAGAAATGATCCAAAATTACTTAATACAATCTTGCTACATCAGGGTACGTTAAAGAATGTTTTTTCTTCTTCTGTAAAGTTACTATTATGGAAAGATGATTCTTCAAACAACGAAGATACACAGAAATATGGACGAAAAACTTGCTAAAACATAACCATCAAAAATGAAATTACATACATTAGGTGTGTTTGTTCGGGTAAATTTATTTTATAAAATACATTCTGTGAACCCCTTAACATTCCAGGCTTATTACACACTAAAGCTTATTATTCAGTAATGACAGGAACTTCAATGCAAACTAATGGAGCTTTTCTTGGGTTATAAAAGTGTGATAACGGCGAGCCCATGGCTTGGTAAGGCGTTAATTTTCAGTGAATGTATAATACTGAATTACTTGAAAAACTAATCAAATGCTGACCTAGATTAGTGTGGCATCTCACACATAGAACGTTTCACATCAACAGTCATATCTGTCCATTCTATGTCACTGATAGCTGGCTTACTTACATAAAAACCAACAAATGTGCTCTGTAACTAGTCCTATTTATTCACGTGTATTTAAATGACATGTTGATGGATTGTTACTTTTCAGACTCCCTTCAAATGGTAATACTTCACTTAAGTATATCTGTGAGGACAGGGATCTATTTTTCATCAGTTTCCCTGTAGCAGTAAAGAAACGCTGAAGTCCCAATTCTTGATTGTGCTTTACTTCATTCTGCTCAGTTGGCTAATCACCTTGACTCCTTTGCTGTAACTCTGGCAGGGTAAACAGATGGACCAGTTGATTAAAGCCCAAAAGGCTGCCTGAAGCAGCCTGGCAGGAGAGCTGGCATCTCCAACTGCTGTATCACAGCTCCCCTCGACACACCCCGAGCCTAATCAGCTTTCCATAGATTGCTTTGGCATGTGGGAGTGGGATAATGTGTTTACCTGTTCCAGTGCATGTTTAAGGAAAAGGCCAGAGTTCAGTATTACGGGGCAGAGGGTGAAATGGTGGCTGGCAAACAGATGCTTGAGCATAAAAATAAAAGTACAAAAAAGGGTTCTTTGTAGTGATAATTCATTTTTATATATGGGATGTACAAGTGTGATTTTTTTTTAAGTTAAAGAACCTCCACCTGATGCTTGTCAAATTAATAAGACTTTAGCTTATGATTAATAGCCATACAAAACAATTGCAACTCATTGTATGGAAGAACTAATGCACAAGTCTAAAATGGACAAACTGGCTAAGGTGGACAAACTGGCTGACTGTCCTAGCTGTTGATTCTCTGTAGCTCTCAACTGATGACAGACACAGCTCGAGCCCAAATAAACAAACAATACTGAACACTGCCCTCTAAACACGTGATAATACCTGTCAGAATTTAGAACTTTCACTGTTTTTGTAAAACATGCATTTGCTTTCTTTTATTTATTGTATTTGCCTGAACTGAAGAAAATAAATGTGGTCAGCAAAAACAGCTGTGATCAGTAATATGTGACATGCAGTAATTGTTACAGGTGTTACAATTAACAGTGCAAAGGCTCTACAAAATTAACAGGATTATTCAAAGCATATGCCTAAACCAACAACCATTTCTTTATTTATATATATATATATATATCTTGAATTAGTTATCTTAACTTCAATCAATCTTGAATCACCTTTCATTGTGTAATATACTGACATCAATTATAACAACTCTATTACATTAAGTGAACTCTTCCATATAAAAACGAGTAAATGGCTTATATAGGACTATTATATAGGACTTTTATTTATAAATTAGAAAAATAAGAGTTAATTAGCAGAAACCAACAAATGCTCTAAGAATGCTGGGAAGCTTTTTGGGCAAAAGACTCTTCATTCTGTAGGACCTATCCAAATAAACTGATTTTAGCTAGATTTACCTAAGTAACTAAGGATTACACAAGAAACAGTATGTGGTACAAAATCTGTATTAGTAATTTTAACAAATAAGGAAACTTACATTTGTTAGGTGCTATTCTTCATTTCTTCTCTAAAATAGAATACTTGAAGGTGTGCTGTGTGAGCCACAGTCCAGATGATGCACCAACAGTACAGAATGAACACAACACAAAAAGAGAACAAATACATGTTCCTGAGTGGATACTAGCCATCCGAGTTCAGGACTCATTCGTTGTCTTATTGGCTTCAAAATCTGGTTCAAATGGGTGGCTATAAAGCAAGATGATTTAAGGTGCTGGTGAATAAGGTGAAATTAATTTGTTTTTAAATAAAGCAGCTATCTGATTAAATATAAACACTTCACAGCATGGCTTGGGCTCAGATCTGAGTCATGATTTTCTTTCCTGGCCACTCTTGTTAGAAAGGGATTCAGCCATACTGCACCTCTTTCAGTATTATGTGCCAAGACCCATGTTCATGACCCTGGTCATTAACATGCCATGAATTGCAAGCCTAGACAGCTGTTTTGTTGTCATTAAGTGTGAAGCTAGGGGCCACAACAGCTTATTAATGGCTTAAAGATGAAAGGAAATTTGTTGCTGGCGCACATTTTTATTATGCTTTTGTTCGGGTATTAGTCACTATATGCTTGCACATGTGTGCCCAGGTGTGAGCACTTATTGATAAGTGTATAAGGCAATAATGAATAGCAAACAAACGGTCAAAAATAGACTCAAGCGGTACAAAAGAAGGCAAGAGCATAAGCATTCGCTGGAAATTCTTCAGCAAAGTGTCATTCAGGCATGTAGACTACAGGCAGCAACAGTGAAACAGAAAAACAGAATAATCAGTTACTGACTATTGTCTGCTACTGCAGACATTTAGTCAAACACTTTTGTTCTACGTTACAGTGACAGTTCAGCTAAAAATCAAACCCCTTACCCCAAATGTAGTTAATCAGCTAAGGCATGTTTGGTGTCTGAAGTTTGCTTGCTTAGCTTGGCACGAGAGCTATGAGGCCAAAATTGCTTACAAGTAATGGAGGCTTATAACCATCAATTAGCACCATGCAAAGTATATGCCACTGAGTTAAGTAATCTCAAATACACTTGTTTATGTGGCTTATGACACATAACTCATAGTTATTTTAAAAAATGGATAAAAATATGTTGCACAGCTGTAGGCAGCCATCGCGAAGCCTGAAGTTTGTCTGTATTTTTGTCCATTTTTATAAATAACAGTACATCATACAGTATCAGAAACCATATAGGCATGTCTATTTGAGATTACTTAATACCGTGACACATTGTGGTGACTTCTGGCATGCACTCTGCACAGTGCTGATCGGTTGAAGCCGACACCATTATTTGTTATGCATATTAGGTGAAAAGCTCTGGTGCCAAACGAAAGGAGCAAACTTTTTCCAAGTTATATCTTGGCTGAGCACATTTTGGGTAGGAAGAAAATAGTAAAATTAACTACGGCTGAACCGTTGCTTTAATAAACATTTCACTGTCCATTATTGCAGAGGGCAGAAAGGGTGTTGCAGGCTAGGCTGGGAGAGAACATACTTTAAGTGTGCTTCTTATAGTACAGTTACACCCAACACAAACACTAATGCCACCATTCCCAAATGTAAACTTGGACATGATAGAGTTTCAAGGAGTTCCTACTGGGACTCAAGAACAATTTATTATATCGTCCTGCGGTGCTTTATCAGTTCTCAGTGTGAGAAACAAAGAGTAAACAGGCAAAGTGAAAGGTACTTAAGACAAGCATGTGAAAATGGGAGGATACGTGTGGGAAATTATTTTTTTCCTACCACATAGATATATTTATATATTTATCTAACATTAGAAATATTTGTCTGTGTAACTATAATCAGAACTTTAGGATGTGAGCTCATATCTAATAAATATAAGACTTTCTGGAAAAGGAGGATGTACAAATAGCCTTAAAGCTGTGGAGGAGAGATGGTAGGAGGGCTGACAAAGAACAAGAGAAAGGAGAATGAGTAATCTCCAGAGTCAAACAGACGAGTCTTATTCCTTCCTGAATAACTCCAAACTCTAAGGTAAAGAACGAGGCTGCAGAAACAGGCCTGTCACAAGGAAAGTGGAAGATTGGATTGGCAGCAACCCTCGGACAAGGAAGTTAAAAGATTAAATGCATTTGGAAATCCAAATAACTTGGTGGCATACCTGCAAAGAGACATTTCTCATTTGATATTTTCAGATAGTTTTTGGTAACATGGAAACAACTAGCCTTAGCAAATGGTGATATAAGAACATCATGAGTAACTCCAGTCATGCTAAACCCTCTTAGGTCCTTCATGGTATTATTTCTGCAAGCCAGACTTCTGCTTCTAGTCAGAAGACATTTCACTGTGCAACATGACCAAAAACCTACTTTGAACCTACTCTGAAAGGAAGGGGCCATTTGACTGACATGCAAAATAAGCAATCACATTTATTTTACCATGATGTGTAGGGTCAAGTAATTTTTACAGTGTCACAAGAAAAAACACATCTGTGGGAAACAGACTGGTATTGGTAAAATATGAATTTGATGAAAAGTTATTGTTTAGTTTTGCTAAATATTTTTCATTTCTTTATATAAAAACAAAAGAAAATTCTAACTCAAACCTGTCAATACATAACATAAACAGAATGAAAATTTAATCAATAATGTTGCTAATTCTTTAACTAGTTTTGCAACTCTATACAAATAATTTTCTAATTATTTAACAAACACATAGCAGAACAACAATAATAACCCTGGACTTCTAAGCATTAACAAAAGTCAATAGGATTTGGAAATTTGCTGGAAGGAGGGGACCTGCCACTGTTGGGGCATTCTTTTTAATTCTGGATATTAGATGTAGCAGCAGACATTAGACATTTGAAAACTTGAACAGTTTCTTAGAAACAGGCCATTCTGAAAGAACTGCTGAAAAAGAGGGTGCTTTATCAACACTTTTGGATGCAGATCACATGTTGACACCAAAAAGCCTTGAAAGAAGCCTACACTTGTTGCCTTTACTGTTCCAGGTGCAGCACTGATCATGCAATAAATGGTAATGTCTGAATGGGTTAAAATGTATGCAAGTATCCCACACCCCTATGGGTGGCAGTGTAAAATCCCTATGCTGTATCATTGGCTATTTTCTGCCAAGCTCAAAGTTTTCTGCTGAGCAACATTAGCAAATAAAGGAACAATAAAGGAAGGGCAGAAAAAGACAGAGCAAGGGCAATTATCACCTGCAGCCCCAGCTCTGCATCAGCTGATCCAGGGGCCAGGAGACACTCACTATTTATTGGTAAGGTCTGGGATGCTAACAATAAGGCTACAAACACAACTGCACAACATAAAGGGTTATATAAAAATCTAATTTCATGAATATCTTACGCTAAAACATGCAGTCAAGCTTGATTTTTTTACAGAAAGGATGTCAAGGAGCTTCAAGAGACCATTGAGGCCCTGGGTAGTCTTGACCTTGAGATGATTAGTGTGTGGCAGGTGTGTAGGGGCCTGGTTAAGTGTAACCTGCGGCACCCAGCATGATCACAAGGGCCAACATAATTACACAGAGAGACAAAGCATACACATCTCTCACATGTCTGAAATACAAAGAGAAGCACACACCCATAGACCCACACACACCCTGCCACACTCACACAATATGCTCGCAGGCCCCCTTACTCACGCACACAGAATGACAGTCACAGACTTGAATCCATTATAGTCTTACAAGATAAAAAGAAAGGTTTTACAGTTAATTTTGAGGATAATTCAGATATGAATGTCTTAAAAGACATTTTCCACTTTTGAAGTCTTTGTGAGGTTCCCTTTCTCCTCTACCCGTTTGTCCTCCATCAAAATCCCTTTGTAGACAGAAATGATTTTTCACCTTAAACAAAAGGATAAATCAGAAGTGATTACGACTCAGAAAAAGCTGTACATGTGAATGGAAAATCCAATGACTTATTTGAATGGCAGTAAATTACCAGATCCGGTGAGGATACTTGCCTAGCACCAGCCAAGCCAAGCTCTAATTGTCTCTGTTTCCAGAATTAAGGTCTAGTGAGATAACATTACATATGAAAGTACCTATCAAACACAGACTCACACAATGCAGTGAACACCACCACTACACCTTCTAAAAAACTAATGTCAAGTACTGAAAGCATGCCTGCAGTGCAGATGAAGACATGACACAATGTGTGTCATTTAAACATCTTAACTGATTTTTAGCACATTTTTTCACTTTGCAGGTTTTTCATGTAGAAGTAGAGGTACATAGAAGTAGAAATTCTAAAGACAGGAAATTGTTTGGAAATAGTGAAAAGATTTACAAGCAAATTATATGTATTATTATGATCATGTCAGTTGATCAGTGCAGTGATACAAACCTTAGTTGTTTATTTGTTTGTTCTATGCTTATAAGACACACGTCATAATATACTGACACATAAAAAGTAACCAGTGATCTACACTTAGTTTTTGTTCAAAACTGCATTTGATTAACAGTCTTTTCCGAATCTAGTAATTGAGCCTGAATATAACTGGCATGTTATCAGCCCTTTCTTAGAGTGAATCAGGCATGTTTCTAAAACCAGTGGAAAAAGGGAGCTCCAAAACTCTAGTCAGAAAGCATCTTGTATAAAGCTTGTAAGTATCAATAGAAAAGCACTCCTAATACAATAGGATGCTCTGGAGCAAACGTACACGTACCTAAAACCAAGCCCAATGCCAAGAATTGTACAGAGGCGTATAAATGGACATAACAGTTATGAAGCTAGGTTCTCTAAAATTATGGAGCATTATCCAGTATCCTTAGGATGAGTTGGGGTGGCGTTTATGACCGAGAAATAATCATCAGGATTGGGCTGCACCAGGTTTGTCTAAGTTTATATTTAAGTTTGGGTGTAAAATCTTTAGTTAACACTAGTAAGTTTCAAGCTATCCTTTTACTAAAGCTGGTTGCACCACAAATCCGTAAGTCGTGTCTTAACTAGCAACAACTAACTAATGCGTACGTCGCTAAACTCGCTGCCATAGAAACGCGACTGCAGCCGCTCTGACTTTTCACCTAGAAAAAAGTATCCAGCATAGAAGAGAACTACGTGTACAAGTTAAACTGAATAAAGCTAATTATCTACAGCCACTGTTCATTCTTTCATATTTCCCTGAGAAACCAAATACACAAATGTTTAATTAACGGTTTCTGGATAGCCGAGCACAACGACAGCCTCATTCTAGTCGTTTGGGCGATGATTACAGCTGTAAGTAAAATCAGTGTATCGCGTTTAAATTTTTTTTTAGCTTAGTTAACCAAAAAAAAAAAATGTTTATGGTCTTTTTTTGTGCTTTCTATGTGATTTCTGATGGTTACTTACCTGCTCAGGAGAAGGTGTAGCAAAATATTTATTAACATTCATTGCTAGTTAACGCTAGCTAAATTATTATACATACAGACATTACTTACCTGTCGTATTTAGCTTGCTTTGGCACCGCTCTCCTTCACTCACCTTAAACAAAAAAATAAGTAGGCTATTACCACTAACAGATAATGTTTACCTATTTCTTACTATAAGGTTGGCATAGCAGGCTAACCGAAATCCCCCTGACTGGCTTAAGGAATCGGCTAACCTTAACATGGCTATCGCAAGAATTACCATCAGTTGGACTCAAATATAAGTCTATTAATATGTCTCAGGATACCAACATATTTTTTTCCCCTATTTTCCCTATTAACTAAACCAGACTATCTTCCTCGCCTGCAGGTGTTCCCTGAAGCCTGAAACCGTCGGGGCTCCGTTGTATTTTGAATTGTAACCGACTGGATCCGGCTCGCGCAAATTCGTTGAGTTTTCCGTTAGATTTTGAACTTCAAAGATTGCGCGAAGCCTCTGTTCTGATTGGCTGCCGTGCCTCATTCCTGACAGCAAGCACATAAAGGTTCGCTGGCTCAACAAGGTCAGAACCCCGCTGACTGTTTGCTACTGCTAGTCCACCCTCGGACCAGATTACTGCGCTGAATACAAGGTCCAACTCGTTTTTATTCTCTTCAAACAGATTTTAAAGGCACAGAGGCGTTTATTTGGGAAAATAAACTAAGACAAATCTTACAAACAACTGAGAGAAAAATACATAATATAACAATAAACAAATTAAAAATATGCTAACACTAAATTAAAGTTATTTACTAAACTAATTTACAGAGAACAACAAAAGAAACAAATGAAGGAAAAATAAGTACATTTGACTGGAGAGGAAAATGAGTGATGAAAAGTGCCATTTTGTCTACTTCTAGCAGGCCCCCAGAAAACGCTGAGCGAAAAGCGACTAGGCAACCAGGCTTTCCATCAGTGGGCCAACAGTGGCTGCTATCCTCTTGCTATCTGTGATTAAAAAAAAAAAAAAAAACAGTTCAGACTGAAACACTTGTTATCATTTCTAAGTAAGGGGGTGGGCTTAACTACTGAATAATATTATTAGTTTTCGTGACATTACAAAAATTATGAATTCAAGTTGTTTTTGCAGCTTAGTTTACATAAACAGACCAGTTGATGGTATTGTTGTGTCAGAGCATGATGTGGTGCTTTGTGCGTGCTTAGCCAGACTGTATTTAGTTAAACAAAAAAGTAAGTAAAGGTTTTTCATTGCATGTTCAGTATGCATGTTACAGGTTATGCAAACTGTTGAGCAGGTTGGGTAGGTACTGGTTTGTGTGAGTGTGAGTTACTGTCACCCAAGTTTGTTTCCTGATTTATAACCCTAGGTGGGATTCTGTGGCTAAGCATGACCGTGCTACAGGTTTAAAGAGCTTATTTCCTTCTTGGAAATAAGAGCGATTTTCTTCTCTTGTACTTTGGCTGCTGAGTCAAAATAAAGCTGCATTATGGGCATGAACTTCAAGTGGTCTATGCTTCTCCATTAGAGTCTTTTACACTGTGATAACAACCCATCAGGAAAACACAGAATACCATTAGATGCTATTGAACACCAACAGGAACCAGCATAAACTTTTAATGGTTTCTATGATTATTTTCAGCAGGGTCCTCTGTGTACCCCCTATGTAACTTACTACATAAAACATTATATGTTTTCCACAGACTAAAAAAAATGGCCATGTAATAATGTGTTTCTTTCAAAATCTGGTGTCCCTAGTGTAAATGACGCGCGTGGTTAAATGTGTTAATTTGTTAATTCATTGTTTCATGCCAAATGACGCACTTCACCCCAATTCACCTTTAATTCTGACGCCTTTTGCTTTGCTCACTTCTCAGCTTGCAGTTCACTGAGAATGGACTGTCTCTGTGTATTGTCCATATCCATGTGTTTATCCCTCTTGTATTCTTCTTCCACCCCTCTCTCTCCTCGTCTTATTCATGTCTCCAGCTCTGACCCCATCCCATGATTCTCTCTCTAAACGTTGGTTTCATTAGTTCAAATGATGTTTACTTTAATACTATTTGCTTGCCTGCAAAATAAACCCCATTTTATTGAGATCAAGGAGCATTCGATCAGGAGGAAGTGAGAGAGCAAAGGGCTGAAGGAGGAGTAGGAGACAGGACAGATCTGGGGAGAAGTGAGGATTGTGTGGTGTAAGGAGGGGATGACAGAGGGATTAGTGAAGATGAACAAGTAACTGGACAGTCTGGAAATGAAAACAAATACAGCAGGACTTGCGTCAACGTAAGGAGGAGAACGTCAGACATAACAGAGAGTAAATTGTACAGTTTGGTCACCATTTTTTATATAATTATATCATTATGTCTTTAGTTAGCAACAAAGTCCTTATAGGGAAGTTTGTTCACTTGGCGGCCATCTTGGCACTTATTTCCTGCCATACAAGACCAGAATCCTATCTCTGAATGAGGAGAGACCTAAATACTCGAAACTGAAGGTCAAATTACCATTTCAAAAGTATATTTAAATTTACTGGTGAAATCTGACAAAAAACCTCATAAATAGTTTGTAGCATTTGGCTCAGTAACGCACAAAAAATGTGTATTTCAGGTTGTTGTGGCTACTGCACTTACGCAGATCTCGACAATGAGGGGAGGCTTTTCTTGCTTGCAGCTTAACTGATTGGCTCTTTTTACTGAAGGGCGGGACTTTCTCTGTAAACAGACATGTTGACTGTTACAAGCTTTCCCATTCATATTTCAGCCAGTGGCCTGTCTCCTCCTCTTGTTAACAGTGTTCTAGTTTGTTAGTTTTAGTGTTTTTTTTGCTTTTGTTTTTTTGTTGTTAATGCCACAGGGCACAAAGGAGCTTAACTACAAATGAGAGAGGGAACAAGAGGGGGAGCACGGTAGTGCTATTGTGGTAGCGGTAGATAGCAGTGGTTAGCTTGCTAAGTTTGTTAGTGGATAGTCAGCAGGGGCATTGACTGTCCATATGAAAAAAATATATATTCCAAATGTTTTTATCAAGTATATTTTTGCAATGCATAAAAATGACCAAAAATGTATTTGTTATAAATGTTTTAAAAATGCATTTATTTGTATTTTTTATTATATTTTTCAGTTGTATGTAGTTTTAACAAAGATTACTGATATAACTAAATATACAGTAACTAAATAAATGGTATTGACTTCTGTGTTTTGCAAGTATTTACGTAAGTGGTAAGACCACTCACAAAAAATGTATTTCACATAAGCAATATGTGTAATATTTCCTCATACATTTCAAAATAAATGTATTTCAAATGATATTTGGTCAGTATGGCAATATGTTCTGAAGTACATTTTAGTGTTTGGAATGTTTTTGACATGTATTCCAAATATCTAAAAATGCATGTCCATATATTGTTTTCCATATGGGTGGGCATGTAATTTTTTTTGTACTTTTTTATTTAATGTAAGCTTTTACACATCAACAAAATGTACATTGATTCAGTACATTGATTGGCACGACTCAAAAGAGAAGAAGACTGAAAAAAGTTCTCTGCAGTTTCTCTCTCTCAGTCTCTTCTACACATCTCCTTTCAAATGTCCTGCTAACACAGACACATTTTATCTGTAGTTTTTATATATTTGAAAACATATTCAGTGAACCTCTTCTCACCTAACAACAAACAAAAACAAAATTTGAATTATAAAAGTTCACATTAAAACAAGTTCTATCTTGCCAATTTTGTGTTTTGTGTCATTTTAGGGATCTGCAGGACTCTATAATATTTTGTATATTTTGTATATTCAGGTACAATTTTTCAAGTACCACATAGGTCTCAAATGAGTGATTTTTTATGTACACTGTAAAAAACTGAAGTAACCTGGTAAGTAAACAAAAAAGTAAGCAACCTGGCTGCCTAAACATTTGAATATTATTGCACTTCAAATTAGTAGTTAAAAGAATGTAAGTTACTATTTGATGTTTAATGAACTTGACATTTTAAAACCATTTTACTTTTATGAGTTAAAATTATTATTATTTTTTTTTGCATTTATTTACAGAAATTTCAGGCACTCATGCTTTTAATCCCTAGTACGCTTGTCTCTTATTCTCTCGCTTGCATTTCTCTTTCTATCTTTTTTGAGGAATGGATGAAGATTTGGGGCTACAGCCCTGGAAGCCCAGACCAGGCAACAAACTTGATAATCAAATCAAATATTAAATATTAAAAACAAATCAAATATTAAAAACAACACTCTACACAAGTCGACTGATGTGGCTAGCTCATTTACAAAAATATAGCCACTTCACAGGTAATGAATATGTAATGAGGAAATCAAGCCTGGAGTGGCTTGAGGACTACAAAAAATGTAGATGTGCCATGTGGGATAAGGAGTGTCAATAGTTAAGCAAAAAAAAGTCTTTCTCATGGTAATGGTGTTTGAAAATGTATTGCATATTTTATAGAACTACAGCACATTTGCACCAAGGTAACTGGGGACTTTTACAAGAAAATACATCATGAACTTAAATAGACCAGAATCAAACTAAAATTAGAGAAATAGTGATAAAGTAGAAAGAGGGAGAGAGAGAAAGAGAGAGAGAGAGAGACAGAAATAAATTTGTTTGCGGCAGTGCACGCGCGTGAAATTGATGAACACATTTAGGATCATCTCATAAAAAAGGGATTATCAGTCCACTGGTCATGTTTCCATAAGTCAACCGTTTATTTGTTTTATTGAGCCTTAAAAACAACAAGGCTTGCAATTCTTGTGTGTGTTTGTGGAATCTAAACCCAAACTTTCAGGGCTCCGCTGCACTGG
This sequence comes from Colossoma macropomum, assembly GCF_904425465.1. Classification (NCBI taxonomy): domain Eukaryota; kingdom Metazoa; phylum Chordata; class Actinopteri; order Characiformes; family Serrasalmidae; genus Colossoma; species Colossoma macropomum. The sequence continues at coordinate 28,370,059 of NW_023494802.1, read as the reverse complement.
GGCAGCAGACATTTGCTATGTTATTGCAAAGTCTCCCATGTGAAAATCACTACTCTCACAGACATAGAGACCAGAGCTGAGTAAAATGAAAAAAAAAAAACAACTTACTAATATACCAAAAAAAAAGTATATATATATATATATATATATATATATATGTGTGTGTGTGTGTGTGTGTGTGTGTGTGTGTGTGTGTATATATATATCAATGCTCAATTTTATGTAGTATTTTGAACCCTAAATAAAATACAAGGCTTTTCTGGTTGCTCTAATGTAGGAAAACTGTTATATCCCAAAAATATTCCACACTGCAGCCCATTTTCTTCTATATACTCACTTTGTTCAGAGATGCTTTCATCAAACATTTCCCTCTCTTTAATTTCAGCACTGTCTCTACTGTCGCGCTGGTTTGTGTTGCTACAAGTGAAAGGCTAGACTTCATGTTCTATCAAGCAAAAGGTGCACATTGCCACCTTGTTTACCAAAGTAGCAGTTTTTCAAAGATCAAGCCTTTCAGCAAATACCAGACTGAAAAACATCATTTTACCCAACACACCTCAAACACAAAAGCAATATGGAACAAAAATTGATATTAATAATCATCATCGATATTATTTTATTGCGCAGGCCTAATGGAGACCATCTCAGGAGAGCCAAGTTGGGATGGATCTGCCTACACGACGCTTGAGTGGACCAACTTCACATCAGCTCTCCTCTCTGAGCGTGGTGGCCTCAACAGCTCACATGGAGGGGGCTCTTATTTCTGGGTGCTACACAACGGCTCCTCTAGCACCACCCAGGTCCCCCCTCCGGCCAGGGTACGGGACATGGCTCTGGCCCGTGCTGAGATAGGTGTCCTGGGCCTAGTCCTGGCGCTCACCACGTTGGGCAACAGTTTTGTGCTGTGGGTTCTGCTCAGGAGGCGCAAGCACAATGCTCCCATGCACCTGTTCATGGTCAACCTCTGTGTGGCTGACCTGGTGGTGGCCTTCTTCCAGGTGAGCACATCTGAAAAGCTTGTTAAGATGTACACCTATCGCCCAAACCAAATTTTAAAAGCCCCAGAGAACCTAAATCTATGTATTTTTTTCTAAGTGGGTCATTCTTGCTCTTTTGGGCACATAATATACATGTACAAAGTTTGTGTTGTGAGTAACTTTCTAATGACTAACAAATATAATATATCAGGAGTGCAGCCAGACAGTTGTCAGATAGATCTGATAAGCAATTTTAAGCCATGTTTTATTATATTTCTATCTTGTTTTTCCGTTCAAACTTTGGATGTTTAATGTCATACTCAATTTTAGTTTCATACAAACATGTTTAATACTTTACACTGTATTCCCTGGTATTTCAAAGCAATGGTTTATCCAAAAATCTAATTTACACAGTTTACCCCTTATAAATATAGTCTGTCAGCCAAGACATGTTTGGTGTTCAAAGTTTGCTTCTTTAGTTTTACTCTTGAGCTATAATACTAATGTAGCTAACAACTAATGTAGCTAATAACCAATGGCTATAGGCCTCCATTACTTCTTTTCTGCTTTAGCCTCATAGCCCTAAAGACTGAAGTAAAACAAACTTCATTGATCACATTTGATGAAGGGAGGTAATTGCGTACATTTGATTGTTGGCCAAATCATTGCTTTAAGCCAGGCAATCAGATTTCTATAGGAGGGCACAATGTCAATAAAGTTCCAATATAAAATCAAATTGATTAAAGTCTTGTAACTTTTTTATTATAGGAAATTTCTTACGATACAAAAACCAAGGTCTGACTCAACTAGGGTCCGACTGATCCAAATGATAAAATATGTTTTTTACAGCCTGTTTTGCTTATGTTTACCGAGGTGCTAATATTTGTGGAGGGCACTGTAGCTTGATTTCTTAAGTGAACCCTCATTGTTGAAGACTTATTCTACTATAAAACACACAATGACGCGCAGGTATGTGATGACGTAACGTTCTCCAGGTTCTCCCACAGCTGGTGTGGGACATCACAGAGAGGTTCCAGGGCCCTGACGCGCTCTGCCGCTCAGTAAAGTACATGCAGATTGTAGGCATGTTTGCATCCTCCTATATGATAGTGGCTATGACGGTGGACCGGCATTACGCCATCTGCTGCCCCATGCAGGCCTACAGAGGAGGAGTGGTCTCACGCTGGAACACACCAATCATGGTGGCCTGGGGCCTGGCGCTCGTGCTCAGCCTACCACAGGTACCAGGATGCTTGTTCTTTATGGTAATGGTGCATTCGGTCTGCCCTCATGAACTCCTGAAGATAGAAAATTGTCACATCATCAGATTGTAAACCAGTTGTTCACATTAAGGTGGTTATTGGTAGTAAATTTATCATGTGAACGATACCAAGCACCAGCTTGGTCTGCTCTGTTCAAATGGTCTCTAAGGACGTTTTGGCTGGTGATATGCAGTGGCAAACCATGACTATTAGAGATAGGCCTTGAATTTGGGACATAAACTCCCACCCACCAAAAAACCCACCTACACGAAAATGATAATTTCTCCTAGTGCTCCTATAGGATACTAGCCGTTTGTCAGTGCTTTGTGATTAAACACAGATATTTTAAGCTTTAAAAAGACATTTTTAACTTGTGAAGGTTCACAGTGACTCTTGTGGTAGTGAGCTCTGGCATAGAGCTAATGCTGCTGTTTTCGATTTCTAACAGACCATTAATGAGACTGCCACTTGTATTAACAGTCAGCGATGTTTCTGGGACTTTTTCACTGGGCTTTTTAAGAATTTAACCCTTCAGTTTTCATCTAAAACTTTACAATGAAACTGTAATACTTGCAGAGTTTAAATAAGCTATAAGAGCTACATTTGACTTATATTTGACATATTTTGTAAGTGTTACAGTTTTATTTTTAGTATGTTTGTCTGATGACATGTAACATCCCAAAATGCTTTGAATTACTGGGGCAATGTCCTATCATTAGTTTTAAGGTACAAATATCAGAACTGAGTGTTACAGAGGCGAGCCAGGCTTTCATGAATCACGAGCCAGCCATGATATTCCTTTAACAAAGAACAATAACATTTATCATCCAGAGAATTTGACATAGCTTATACTTGATCACTGTCTAGTGCCTGCCAAATGCATAAAGTTGTAATACCTAGGACACAGAGCACAAACACTTAGGGGAAGTGAACCATCTCTATCCGTCTATCTCCATCTTCAAACCATCTCCATCTATCTATCTTATCAAGGTTTTTTTTTTTTTCCAGTGGCCAACCTAGAGCCTTAGGCAATAATGCAATTATTGTTGTTTTACTCCTCCTGCTCCCTCAGGTGTTCATTTTCTCCAGGTCTGAAGTGGCTCCAGGGGAGTTTGAATGCTGGGGGCACTTTGCTGAGCCCTGGGGTCTCAAGGCCTATGTTACCTGGATGACCCTGGCTGTCTTTGTCCTGCCTGCCTTCATCATTACTGTTTGCCAGGTAATGGAAGTCTTCCCGAACCTGCTGGGACTCTGATGTATAATTCATTACCTTGCACTGAAGCTTTTTTATTTGGGTTTTTTTTGCCATTCACTGAGTCTGGAACTTACAGAACATGGTTCCAGTCCATTAAGTTCACCTGTCAGTTGTAATGATTTTTGTGACAAAGGCATTTAACTCCGGGGGACAGTATTTCTTTCCTTGGCCTTTAAAATTTTGTACTGAAACAATACTCACAAGGCCACTAGAAGCTGGCAGCTCAGTTTTAAATAGGTTACAGCAGTTAAGGGAATCTGGTTAGCTTCAAAGCAGTAATACCTGATATACTGCCTAATAAAAACATATTTGTTTCTCTTTTACCCAGGGAATGGCTCCAGATGAAGCAAAATGAATGACTAAATCTAGCCTGTAACACTGTTCCTATGTCTAGTTTAGTCAAGTTTAGCCGTTGCATTGTCTGCAAGAATCTTTACCATATCTTCTTAAAAAAGATTTCTGTCATGGATTTTAGAATTTTTAGTACTTCACATCCAGTCATCATAATCCAGTCCAATAAGATGTTAAAGTGTCTATTTATACTGGCTCTGATTTAATAGGAGACTGTGAATTTTTGTAATTACCATTTAGCATAGATACTTTATATACCATTGGTCTTTTCTGCACATATTTATTTACTCATTTGTCTTTGACATCTTCTAACACTACCAAAATAGTGCCAATAACTGGTGCTTTTGGATTCACTGCATGCCTCTGCTAGCATCATGTAGCTAAGTATGTCCTGTTGGTCAGAGCAGTCATGTTTCAATTAGCATGTTCTAGCATGGAAGTATTATTGAGCAATACAGCTTAGTATAGACCGTTGTTACTTTTGTTCAGGAAAGGAATCGTATGCAAACAATGGACCACATAAACAGACCCCACCCAAAGTAGTTTCTCATTGAATTGTGTGCTTTTCTGTGTAAGGCAGTTTTTCTCAAACAAGTTGTCAGGGCCCGAAGGCAGTCCACATTTTTTCCTCTGTCATAGCACCCAACACTTCTTAACTAAGCAATTAAGAACACTGACTACCTGGTTCATATAAGGACTGGCTGACTAGTTTGAGAACCACTGGTGTCATCAACCACTTGACGACAAACTTTTGGCCTCATGGATCTCTTTAATCAGTGGCGAAGGCAGAAATACATTTTTGGGTAGGCTTTTGAAAAAGTGAGAAGGCCACCTAGATTTTGCATCACCCAGCTCATAGTGATACAAAACAGTAGCAAGCATATACATATCAATGAGAATGCAGTATTCACATAAACCCAACCAACACTGCAACACCCTTCACTATGAAGCATCTGCTCACCACAGACACAACGTTTGCCAGTGAAGACAACATAACTGAGTTGAAATCAGACAGCTGAGATGTTCAAATCGGACAGTTCAAATAGAAAAAAACAATACTGCAAATTTAAAATCTACACCATAAAGCACCTTGGGCTAAAGCATACTGCCACAGTAGGCATGAAAAAATGTTTATGGACCATTTGTGTCTTACCTTTGACTTTATACACAATAATAGACATTTACTGTGTCATTTCCACATAGCCTATTTTAGCTCTGTACCAAATTCGCAAACCAAAGACAACGACAATGCAGCAACGTTTTTAACACAAGCTAAGGTTTATGTATTTATGTATGTATGTAGGTATTTATTTATTTATTTAGTTTTCTTTGGAAATTGGTAGATAACAGCAAACTCTTCTGTGTGGCAGTCACACATTTACAAGTCCCAGGCACCTAGTTTGATAACCATTTTAAATTCAAAATATATACACAACACACTGGCTCACTGCTCAAGAACTGAAAGCTTGATAGCACTGCTTAGGTTGCTAAGCAGTGATTGTAGGGGTGAGAAAATAAGGCAGAGTTTGGGATCAGTTAATTTGTTTATACCTTTTACATTTAGGAATGACATGCAAAGTGTAATGGTGATTTTGATTGATCATAATACAATGACACCACTCACAGGAAACATATTTCATTATCCTAAAAGTGCAACTTAATAAATATTCTTTCCCCATTTGATTGCTCAGGCCTGAGATAAATCTGAATAGTTCCAAGCCTATCCATGCCTACCTGGAGCTACATGCCTGTGTTTAATATTAAGCTTCTGTAATTGTCAGATATGTTGAGCTGGTTTGTGACCCCTTTTTGTGGGTCAGTCATCTGTAACATGGATGTTGTTCAAAGCTGCTCACTAGAGTTTCTATCCAGTTGCTAGTGCTAAACAGCAACTCTCACAGAATTAAAAACAGGGAAAGACTCACATGCAAAGAGAATTCCACAGTCTTGGCCAGCTGCCTCTTCCGTTCAAATGTGAATCCAAACTGATTCATTTTGATCAGTCTTCTCGGGGTAGTCTCTAAAGTAACTTCATGGTCAGTCATTTCTAACATGGCTGCTGTCTAAAGCTGCCTATTGGAGTTTCTATCCAGTTACTGGTGTTAAAAAGCAGCTTTAGTGCCAAAGCTTAAAAGCAGGACAGATTTATATTTAAGGTACTATCCATTCAAATATGAATCAGATCTGATTTATTGTGTTCAGTCTCCTCTGGGTAGTTTCTATAGCTAACTTAACCTTAACTGTGTTGCTCACAGGTGCGAATATTCAGGGAGATCCATGACAACATCTACTTGAAGTCTGAGCGAGTGGTGTCGGCAGACTTGAAGAAAAACCTTGTCTTCTTCTGCTTTCCCAGCCCTAAAAAGCAGGAGGACAGAGAGAGGGGGAGAACGAGAAGGGCATGCAAACCAAGAGAGGCCAGAGGAGAATTCCTCCTGAGGAACAATAACAGCGAATCTTCACATTCTCACTGTAACGCTAACAGCTCTCAGTGTGCACCACAGCCAGACTGCTGCGGCCTCCCCTCTCAGGACGACCAGTGTACATGTGAGCTGATCACAGGCAGTCCCTCCTACAGTGCTCTGTCTCCCTATGTGCTGCCTCACACCCACGCACACACTCACACTAATCACACTAACTCAGCAGCTCTTCAGGACTGCTGTCTGGGCCAGAAGCCTCTCAGTGAGCCTGGCACTGCCTGCTACCAGACATCTCTGGATTACTCAGAGCCATACACTAACCCATTGGAGCCCCCTACAGAGGTCTCAGACCCAATCCATTACCCCTCCTCTTCCTCTACACGCCCTCTGCCTCCACCACCGCCTGGTGTGTCCAGAGCAATGTCCAAAACAGTGAGGATGACTCTGGTCATAGTGCTGGTCTACACTATGTGTTGGTCGCCTTTTTTCATAGTACAGCTTTGGGCTGCTTGGGACCCCAACCCACCAAACCAAGGTGAGATAATGGATCTAAGTCTGTGCACATTACATTGCTTATGTAAGATTACATTGCTCAATAAGCAAGATTTAATATATTTAATAACATTCAGTATCAATTATCGAAGTAGTATTTGATATGACTGATCATGATACTTTGTCACCTACTATTATATTCATTTCCTAATAAATTTTGAGTCTGAAAAGTATTTATGAAAAAACAGAAGGCTTATGCTGCAAATGAGCTAGATATATACACTGTATGACCAAAATATGTAGACACCCTTTCTAATTATTGAGTTCAAGTGTTTCAGCCACACCCATTGCTAGTACATTGCCATGTTCATTATATATATATATATATATATATATATATATATATATATATATATATATACACATCCCATGGCAATATGAATCACACGAATTCCATTCAAATTACAGTTGCATGGATACACATTTGTCTGACCTGATTTTAAAATATCTGAGAAAATCAGCTCTATGTCACATTTAGGCAAAAAATCAGATTTGCGTTGCTTCAGTCCTGTAATTTGAACATGGCCTAATGCTCAAAATGCATGATTGTAATTCATAATTCAGTAAGCACATTTTAAGGTCTATTCCAAGAGTATCGGATAAATAGGGCAATCATTGTTCTGCTATATCTCGCTATCTTTCTTTCTTTCTCTCTCTCTACATAATAATTCAAGTCTGTCCTGACAGTAGAGTTTGTCCTGTGGCTGTCCTCCTCCTGTCCTCTCCTCCCTACTCAGGCAGCATATTTGCGCACATATCCCAGTGCCAATAAAGAACCTGTTTTAAATAACATGCTTCAGTCCCATGCTGCTGTCTCACCCTTAGCCAGATGCTGGAGTTTCAAAAGCAAACATCACTGCCAAAAAATCTCACACTCTATCTCTCTCTCTCACATACACACACACTGGCTACATTCTCCATTCAATTAGTATCGGCTGTCTGCCGTTTATGGACCATTCTAACAAATTAGTTCAAACTGCAGTTCCCACAGTAAAAAAATATTTATAAAACAGTAAAGTATTCAGACCTAAGATATTTACAAGGATTATGCCATAATCTGTTTAAACCCAAGGCATTAACTGAGACAGTAATAAGGAAAATATATAGGAAATCAGATGGCTTTCCCAGACCCTAACACCAACATTTCAACTTGTGAAAATAATACTCTGATTTTTATGCATTTTTCATTCAATAATGTTTTTGGAAGGATATTTTTCACTATCATTTCTTTTAAAGTGATTCAATTCATCATGAATTTAAAATAGATTTTAAATTGAAAAAATATGTACCATATTTTCAGGTTCCTACTCTAACAAAAAGAGCTTTAGTCCATGGGCGGAGCCTTATTTTAGCCACAACCTTGCATTTTAGAGCAAGAAGTGAGACTGCATCCCTGTCTCCATGGTCACATGGTGAGTAGTTAGATCTTGTTGTTTTGAAGTAAATGTGTCCCAAAGTCTGCAAATCAGTGGTTAACATTAAGAATTGTCACTACTGAATCACATTTCCTGCAATTAAGTAACATTCTGGGCTTTAACAATAATATATTATTTTTTTATGTGTTCAAATGTTCAAAGCTGTGTTTGCTAGTCATGTACAAACTAACATTATGCTCAAATTTTATCGCTTAAAATTAGCAAAAATTGTCACTACCAAAACATTTCAGTGTTATTATTGTACTGGTAGTAACAAAATGGAATGTTCAATCATTTAATTCAATAAAATATACTAAAAGCACTCAAAAGTCATTCAAAGCAAAAGGATTTTAGTCTAAAGTCCAAGTCAGCTGAAAGTCTCAAATGTGTTTTCAAGTCTGACTGAGCCGATACGGTAGAATGATCCATACCTCTCCACATCTTTTCTCCTTTAGTATTATCTACAGTTTAAGTTGATTGGAAGAAGATTTACATTCTTAATAATTAAGGTCAACCCGAAATCAAAACTTGATCATATTTGGTCTCACTGCAGAACACACTGCTCGTGAGTAGTTAAACTTTTGGTGTCGGATTGCAGCCCCTCTAAATCCCACTGCTAAATTCCTCTAGCCTGTGCTCATTTAACATCTGGAGTACAATTGTTAACCCAGACTAAAGAAACAAGCTAGTGAAGCACTATTATTAGTTAATGGAACTGTATTTCCCTTGCAAATGGTAGTATTTATTTTACTGCGTGTAATGTGCTCACACAATACATGTCTACATGCTTAATTTGAGTTTTTTGGGGGGACTTTTCAGCCTTGTTAACTCATGCTACATCCATGAGCTAACAGCAGGCTTGTTGTCCATCAGACAATGTTGGCGAATGCACCATCTTCCCCTGTTTGGAGCTCCGACTTCACAAAGCCTTGGCTTGGTTTAGAAATTTCACACTCAGTTGGATCCCACCCTAATAAGTATCTACATTCCCACCCACATTAAGCTCAAAATTTTTCATAATTGTCTCTCACGTTCTCATTGCAAGATCACGTCTAGCCCTGCAAGACGACATCATATTAAACATGATACATCATACCTTCTTAATGACCAAGTTCTTGTTTTCTTGTAATCTTAGATGAAAGTGTAGTACTTTTGCCATCTTCTGAGTTTTGATTACTTCACCATGCGCCAGCAGGTGGGGGAAAAAAATATTAACCAATAATATCAAGTTTCACCTCCCCCTCCCATAAGCTCCACCTGCCATCAAGCCAAACGCCCAGCTAGCTCAAAGGCCCTCCCTGATACTATATTTCAAAAATACATGACTGGAAGCAAAATGCATTATGATTTCTGACTCACGCTGACTATAAGGTGGAAAAAAGGGTTCTTCAGAGCAATGTCATAGAATAGAACCACATTTGTTTCCCTAAAGAACCTTTGAGTTGAGTAGTTTTAAAGGATTTTTTAAAAGAACCATGCACTGAAAGGATCTTTAGGGAACCAAAAGTGGTGCTTCTATAGCAGGGGTGTTCAGTCTTATCCACAAAGGGCCGGCCTAGCTGCAGGTTTTCATTCCAAACAAGCAAAAACACACCTGATTCTACTCAGTTAGTCTCAGTCTTCACAGTCGATCATGTGTGCTCCTGCTTTGTTGGAATGAAAACCAAAAACCACCAGACTGGACACCCTGTTCTCTGATATCACTCCAAATAGTCCTTTCTGACACTTCATTATAAAGAAGCCAAATTTGTCCAAAAGCAAACTCTAAAATCAAACAACCTGACTAGGTGAACGCCAATTCTGCTGTTTTATTGTTGTAATTTTGATATTTCTGTTACAAAGAGCTTTAATATGTATACATAGACAACATAGGGCAATGTTTTTGGGATAACTTGGATTGTGAGAAGCAGAAAATACAACTAACCACTCAGACTGAACTTTGCAGGTGTGAAAACATTCCTGCAGTTTACTTTAAAAAACTGAAAGCAAGTCTCATGCAAAGAATGGAAGCTGTTATTAATGCAAAGGTTGCATACACAAAATACTAAATTACATTTAGTTGATTCAGTTGATGCTGGAGTCGTGTGCTCTGTGTAAGACTTCAGTCAGCATGTGCAGAAATATCAGTTGGTCGGTCAGCAGACAGGATGATGAATGAATGTAAGCTATAGGGTGATACATGTATAGTGACACACGGTTTGCTATTTATAGAGTGCTATATATTTTATGATCTGAAATTTGTAATGGAACTGTGAAAGGTCAAATGAAGGACCCTGGGTGGGATCTGTTTAGGATGTGTGTTATAAAAGGAGAGATTAGTCTGACCTCTGCTGTGATTTATGGCTATCATCCTCTCTGCTCTCACTCTATAAGCTAATACACTTCTGACTTGACAGTGCTGAGATAAATGTGTCTCGCCCCTCCCAGTCTCTACCTCACTCTCTCTCAACTCAACTCAAAGAAGCTGTATGACTACATTACGTTAGTGTTGCCAGTACATTTACAATCTGCTCATTTTACTATTTATCAGTTAGTATACATATACACATAATCTACTTATTTAACTACTTATTTCAACTATGTACCTTATATCAAAAACAGGTGAATTACTGGCACTACAAGATCGAGTGCTGGTTAAATCTGTCTCACTTAACCAGATTTCAGAAAAGTTCTGCATGTACCATCTCATATTTTCTTAATAAATTTGGGAAGTAATCATTGTGCCTAACACCAAGCATACAATATTTTAGGAGTGCATCTTTCTGTGATATCAAGGCATTAAAATTTGGCCTTCATCATTGCCTTAATTACTTTTCAACTGTTGTTCAAATGCATGAAATGAAAGATTTTCTTTGATTTAACTTGCCAAAACAGAAAAGTCAGAGAAGATACAGAGGACTGCTATTTTTTGTCGTATAAATTATTTTTTAGCAGACTTAAAGATGTGAGCTACATGCATTTGAAATATAGGTGTGATATGATTATGCTTAACAACTCATAAATCAGGAACCTTTATTATAATTTCCTAATTGACAAAAGAGTGCTGTGATATGAGTAATAAGCACCCCGATTTGACGGATCTTATGTGCTTTAGTGTGGAGATACAGAGGGCCAAGGTTACATAAAAATCCCTGAAATTTCATGCATCTAGCATCAATAGTTAATGACCAAAGTTTTCCTAAGCACTTATTTTAATGCTGTCTTGAAGTTCTGTTGTAAAAGAGAGTATGTTTATTTTTGTGGTACTGCAACAAAATAAAGAGCAGATGATGTACATTAGGTGAGTGATTTATACCCCTTGAAGCATTGCAAAGCATATGCTCATATCTGTTTTTGCATGTGGATGAGAATAATACATTACAAGGATTTTAGCCTAAAGTGTTCAACTATGGCTGCTGAATGACTAGAATACACTCGGTTTACAATACAACAATCAGAGGCTACCATAGAACGTTGTGTTGTCATTCGGTGTCATGACCATATTAGGTACAAGCTGGATTTTTCTGACAGAAATAAAAGGCGCTTTCAAAATTGGCCCCGTTGTGCCCTGTGGTAAAGTGTTCCAAAGCTTATATGTTTTGCCATATGGACATTTTTCCTCCAAATGTTGCTGATGTGAAGCCCAATCTCACATCCCTGTCCTGATTTAACTTCATAAGGATCCTCAGGCAGAGTCAGCAAGTTAGCATACTTCATTATAATGCAAGCCATTACAGTTAACTGTAAAACTACCACTGACTTTTCTCTGGGCATATAAATATACATATATCTATCTATGCCTTTGAGGTTCCTTCCACACTTGTTAATTGACGCCTCTGACATGTATGTTTCATCCAGTAACATTGTGAAAATCATGACCAGAAACCAAGGGATCCTCTGACTGTGTCTGAAACCTCAGAAATGCCGTAAAGCACCCAGTCATGTCCAGTGGTGTTGGACACTGGGAAATACCAGTTTCCCCCACTGCTGGGCGTAGCTATGAACGAGCACCTGAACGGAGTCATAGTTAACCATTTAGTATATGCAACCTTCCCATGAGCACCCGAACGCAGCATAATGCTGCATGCAGGCTAACAGTGCTACACACTGAATTGACATCATAATACTGGAGACCTCACCAAAATATCTCACACAAACCAGTAAGCTTAGTCAAATGTGGTAGTTAGGGCAGTCTGAGTAGGTGAGGCGGTAGTTTTTCCCCTGAGGAGGAACTTGTTTACCTGATGTGCATGTTCATGTGGTTCATGTGAGAGATGGGTGTTGTAGTTTATTAGCGAGCATCTATCAATTTTAGCCTATTTTACTGGTGTTTTAAACTCATGCAAAGCAGAAATTATATGTGGGTTGGTATGGATCATTCTACCAAATTGCTTCTAAATCCAAGTTCAAAATACATTTCATACACTTTCAACTGACTTGGACTTTACACAAAAAAATATTTTTCTTCAAATAACCCTAGAAATGATTGAACATTCTATTTGTTTAACTGACGGCTTAAATAACCAATGAGCCGTAGAGAAAATTTACCAAACGTTTTGGTAGTGACTGTTTCAGTGATGACAATATTAGCTCATTTTTGAGCATAATGCTAGCCAGTACATGACTAGTAAACAAAGCTTTGAACATTTGAAAACTCATAAAATCATAATATTTTTCAGAGAAATACAGACGAGTTCACTTAATTGCAGAAAATATTCAGCAGTGACAATTCTTAAAGTTCCTAAAGTCACATACTGATTTTCAGATTTTGGGACATGTTTACTTCAAAACAGTGGGATCTAACTGTTCACTATGTGGCCATGAGGGACAGGGATGCAGTCTCATTTCCTGATCTAAAATGCAGGGGTGCTTTCCACAAAGCAAACCTGAGATAGACAGTCAGAAACATAATCAGTCAATTAATCAAATTTCACACAGATTGACCCCATTATGTTCTCTCTCCATCACTTTCTCTCAGGAGTGGCTTTCACCATCCTGATGCTGCTGGCCAGTCTGAACTCCTGTACCAACCCCTGGATCTACACAGCCTTCTCCAGCAGTGTGTCTCGGGAGCTTCTGGCCCTGCTGCGCTGCCACCCTCGAACCACACGCCGGGGGTCCAATCCTGAAGACTCCAGTGCCATCCACACCTCCACCACCACCAAGGACAACTTGTGCTGAGTTGCGGACACATTCACATAACACACATGGAGCACGGTTGGACTCCTTGACGCTAAGATCGCAGCGGATGAGGAGATTTACAGTGGCACACGTATTAACTCCGAGCAGCAGATGAGATATGGGGAATCCAATGACACAGGCGAGATTTGTCATTGGAAGATACAGCACCGCATTCATTGATATGTATGGAGCGTGTGTTTAGCATAGCGGAAGCTGCCAGAGTGTGATTGGCTCAAGGGAGCGTGTGTCGGAGCATGTCACATTTATTTATGACAGAGCGGGACCAATTCACGACACAAACTTGAAAGTGATGAGAATTTCATGCAAAACAGGAGGCTTCCGGATACAAGCAGCTACTTTAGCTGTTATCAGTATGCCTGTAGATATAAGAAGCTATTTGAGCTGTTTTAGGTAAAAATATGGGAGTATAAGAACAGACTAATGACCGGTATGAGTAAGCTAAATTAAAGTTGGAAGAAATGCTCCTATATCAAACCTATTTAATCTGCAAAGAACTCTTGAGCAAAGTGAACAGGACGCTTACTAAAGAGTCTCAATGGAAAAAGAGGAGGAAATTACTGTCTAAGCCATGGAACCCAGCCATTCCGTCACATTTTATCAGCCTTTCTGCCGTAAATCTCACTCACTTTTGGGTTCCATGTTTTCACGGCAAGGACCGCTGATGAGGACTCGTTATGGAATGTACACGTGGAGACTCCATCCAAAAGGATGACTATAAATAATTGTCTAAAAGCGATGATGAATGGAGCACAAATAAGAAAAATGGAAACCAATGGACTCCGAACATGGACAAAAAGACTGGAAAAGAAGGAATTCATGGCAACATCACATTTCTTATTTTAGTAAAAGTATATGAAAACATGCACAAAGTAGTGATAATGGTTAAAATAAAAGTTGCAGCAGTGTCTTACCATTTCAGTTGTTCATGGCATAGATATAAGAATACCACTAGAATGAAGATGGCTTGTTCTTCAGTATTTACTCTAATAAAACTGACTTTACACGGTGAAACTTACATGAAATGAAAATTGACTTGAGTTGCATAATCTAAGGTGTCCTGCAACTCACTTGAAATTTAGCCGCAACAGTGTCTCAGCTTCAGGAAATCAGCCACTCAAAACGCCGATATGCATCACATAATCTCAAACAGATGATTTCACTGGATGAATGGAGAAGAAAATAAAACAAAAGACAACTGAAAATGAGACCCCCTGATCGAATTCATGTAAGGTTGGTGGTTCCCCAAGTTGGTAGTTTTTCGGGTTTCTCAAAGCTAACGTTTCTACAATCAGCTGGCCTAACTAGGCAGCTAATGCGAACAGCTACCTAAACAGCTGCTTGTTCCAGCATTTATTCTTCTTTAGCCTGATGTTATCCTGATCTACGTAGCTAGATTAATTTTCTCCTCTCTTATTTTCCCTTAATTTTACACAGCTCAGATTTATTTGGGATATCAATTATGAAAATTATTGCAAAAGGGGAGACCTTGTGCTCCTAGGACAGGACGAACGAGGCATGAAATGGCGTAACCATAATGGCTACTAAAACAGTAACCTCTTAAAATCCCAGGCTTATCACATACTAAAGCTTATTATTAGTAACTACAGGTACTTCAGTGCAAACTGGTTGAGCTATTCTTTTCAAAGCCTTAACATACACAGAACAGATTGAAAACCCAAATATATAGTAAAGAACCACACATAGGCAAAAGTCATATATATATTAAATATTTGCATATTTAATATGATACAATATGTCTTTGTGTATATATATATATATATGTATATGTATGTATGTATATATATATATATATATATATATATATATATATTTATATACAAAGACAGCTAGAAATATTGTATCATATTAAATATGCAAATAACATGTCATGACTTTATATATAGTGAAACAATACGATATATTAAAAATAGTGGAGTGACTGAATTGTTTGTTTAACTGTAGCTTGTGTATTAAGTTAAGTTGCCCGGAAATTAAGTTGCATGCAACAAGTTGCATGAAAGTTTCATCGTGTAAAGCCAGTGAGATGGAATCATCTTTGGTTTTAGATTTCTTCTTTCAGAAGTTTTTGAATCCGTTTAATTCCCTGTTTGTACAGTTCTGAAGTGTTATGAAACTAAGCAGGCCTATAAACTGGCGTTAAGGGAAGCTCAATGTACAGAAGTAGAGATGTACAGAAAACAAACGTCAGGTCTAACGGGTGCCTTAAATGTCACTCATATCAACATATACAACTCTCTGTTTTATAGGTTCCTATTTCTCTTCTTCACTTCTACATATATATTCAGTATATCATCACACTACACTAAGTAGACCATAATAAATCTCTTGAATGTAATTATGTCCTCCAGATTTAATTTGTGGTTTTAACTTGTAGAACCATAAACAGTGTCTTCTAATGGACTTTAGGCCCACCAGCTGCATTTTAGAGCCAATACTTTGCTTTATTGTTATTAACTGTGTTATATGTAAATGTGATGACATTCCAGAGGTTTTTTTATTAATATTGTCACTTATTTAAATGCAATAAACATATGCAAAATACCATGCTTTACTTTTTTTAAATCCTGCTTACTATTAGACTTTATTAGATTAAATATTTCCCTGAAACTATCCACTTGTATTATCTACACAATTCAAAGGAACGGTCTTGTTGATATCAGATCACTCTACAGGAAAAATCCTTTGACTAATAGACCCTGATCGTATTTTTCCGAGTCTTTAGAAAGAGCTTTCCGTCCAAAAGCAAGATTAGATGTATTATATAAGCAGTCATTAGTATGCATAGTTTTTGAGGTTGTTCTCGCTCTGTTCTTTCGTGTGTATCTGATGTGAGAATTGCCCTTACATGGCTGTCCTTCCTATAAGTTCTAGGTACACTAGACACATTCCTCAGACATCACTTGCCTGTACTGTATATTTTGATGTCTCAATAACTGTAGCCAATGCCCAGAGACCTAACATTCAAAATCCCTTTAAAGCTCTGAGTTCTGAGAACAGGAAACACTTGAGAAGGCAGCATTAAGCTAATGTAAATGGCTAGACCAGCCAACCAAACACAGGCTTTATTAAAGAATGATTAAGTAACAAAAAAAAAAAAGATGCACCCCCTTTCATGGCGACAAGAGTAAAGAAGGCCCGTAGCTAAAATCTAATGGAGACCGCTGCAGTGCAGAAAATCAAAGTCCACTGGTTTTTCTAATCTCCAAAGCTGACCAGGTAGACTTTAGCCCCGAGTTCCGGTGCAAAAACAGAAGGGCACCTGCAGACCTCCTCTATGCATTTGCCCTCACATGAAGTTTCTACAGGCTGTCCCTTAAACTTTCAATTGACTTGAGGGAGAACTTGCAAAACTTTAGACTTCTCTTTTTTTCTCAATGGGCAAGATGTGATTACACATCTAGAGACAGCATCTTAAACTTTTGGTGTCGGACTGCGGCAAAATCTTCTAACAAGCATACGCCCCTCTAAAACCTGCCACCAAACTCATGTGGTCCATGCATTTTCGCCCAAAATACAATCACACACAGCTAAAAAAAAATAAAATAAAAACATAGTAATTAAATATTATCTTTTACTAATAATTAAAAATAAAAGTAAATTCACTGTTAAAGTGCTGTAAAATTTAATAGTCACTAATGTTTGGAGAAAAAACTTTAAATTCATGCAAATAAACCACACATATACTGTATTTTAACATTGCTGTTGCGAATTTACAGAGATATAAACTAAATTCACAAAAACAAAAGATCAACTTTATTTCACAGACGTACATTTATTTTAAAGGTTGTTATTGTCAATATTGATACTGTTATTGTTACTATTATTATACTGTATATCAGAATAACTAGATGAACTTGTGAAACGGTTTATTTACAGTAAAAGGCAGTATTTCAAAGACATTAGATGACTGTAATTTTACAGATTTTTACCATCATTAAAAAAAACATACTTTTTTTGTTAACGTGTTTTGTCCGGCAACCCTGCTGCCACACTTCTTTTTTTTTTTACCAATTTTTACAGATTACAGTGCAAGCAAAACAAACTAGCTAGCAGAATGCAATAATTAGCTAACGCAACGGTTTTTCCTATGCAAGAGTAGTTTATTTTTACTGCATGTAATGTGTTCTCTGCACACACAACACACATCATGCTTAATTGTAATTTTTTTGGTGTCTTCTCAGCCATACTAAATTATGTTACATCTATGGGCCAAAGACAGGCTTATTGCAGGCTTATTGTTGGACAGTTTTGAAGTGTGAACTATCGCCCCTTACTTTGAGCCCCAACTTTCACATTTAAGCCTGTTCCTACCCTAATAAGCCTACATTCCCTTTTACATTTAGCTCAGAATTTCTCATGGCTGTCCCCAGACATTCTTGCTACAAGACAAACTTGTTTGTTATCATGTTTGTAAAGCCTCAAGGTGGGTTAGTTTAATTTTTATTTTCACAGTATCCAGCAACCCCTTTAGCAAGCATTGGCAAGCACCCCTTGCAGTTTGGGAACCACATTAGAAGACGCCGATGACATCTTGGGGTTGTTGATTCTGAGGTGATGGCTAAGCTCAAGGTTGTGTCCCCGTTAGACAATGAACCAGATCGACCCACTGTCTGACGAGCAATTATGGAGAAGTGAGTGAGCAGTGTATATGTGCAGAGGTTGATGAAGGATTGTTGAAGACCCCCACCCCCCAAGTCAGCTTGGGTCAGTCCCAACCTGGGATTATGGCTGAGTAATGGCATCATTACTATCAGTATAAATCAGATTAAGAGCATAGTTGCAGTAGGGAGTCTCTTAAATCTTCCCATTATGTCACACTCCACCACAGAAAGCTCGCTGAAGGTTTGGTGCAACATTGTGACCGGTTTGTTACTCAAGGTGGTGAGGGGTTAACTCAATTAAATGTTAAGATGTGTATAATTCTGCCTGGTTTCTGCCAACTCTCATTCTTTATTAACAACATTAGCATTTTAGGTAAATTAAGTAAAGCCCTAGACTACTGAACATTTCCAATGGAGAATTTCAGTTCACTGTGTAATTAAGCCCAAAGCTGGATTTAATCAGTCTCGGAGAAATTGCCTGTTATGTTTCATATTCCAAGTCTCCCGTGTAGGTGACAATTCTGGAAAAGTCTGAATTGACCACAAAATGTCTGGGAAGTGTCAAATTTTGACAGGCTTTTACAAGCTGGGAAATTTCAACATTTTTACTTTTCTCTTACACATCTGCAGTTGAGTGAGTCCAGTTACAAACAGTAAATAAACAAAGGTAATAAATAATGTACTGAGTGCTCTGTGACCAGTTTTGGCTTTAACTGAAGCTGAGGACTTGACTCTACATGTGCACATACAAATCAGAAAGCCAAAATGGCAGGAACTGTGATTATTTCCTTAAAAAAAAGCTTTTGAGTTTGGGTTGCATATACACAGTCACATTATACACTGGAACACTCACTAGTGAGTAACTCTTTGGGATCTGTAAATTGCACTGTCAGTATCTATATAGTTGGTTTTATTCAGTGGTTTGTGCTATTAAAGTAATGACCCTGGGCTAAAATCAGATACAAGGGTGAAAACACCAGGGAATCAAATGCTATGAAGCAGTCAGGCTAATAAAAAGCAACCCAAGAGAGATTTGTTCACAGTCACACTTTCCCTAAGAAATATTTATCTTGAGATTCACAGCTATAGTCTACCATTCTCTGCTTGTTTGTTTTGTGCCGTTGCTCAAGCCAGACGCATTAGTTTCCAATAACGATGAAATTACTTACACCTTGGATTTCAGTTCACCTTAGACGACCCTGGTTGAAGGCCATGTGACTGGCAGAGTAGTGGATACTGAGCACCATGCTCCACAGTGCCATACCAGATGGACTGGCAGAAATGCAACTTTAGCACGTTCACTTACGTACGGCATTTTTCAAAGGTTAAACACACGGAAACATCAAGAGTCCACTGCTACATGCACAGTACTATGCAAAAGTCTTGGGCACCTCAACATATTTTTTTAAATCATGGCCATAAGCGTGCTTTTGCTTGTGAAAATCACCATATATCAATAGAAAAGATGCAAATAAAGATAAATACAGTAAAAAATGAAAAGAATTACTTATTTTGAAAAAAAAAAAAGAGAGCTAGCTTGAAGTAAAAGTTTTGTTCCATCGCAGGGATTTGTTAAATTCCATCACCAGCACACTTGATTTAACATAAAGTACTGATTAGCCAAACTAAGTATTAGATGATGACTACAACTTATACTGGGCTGCTATGAGATGAGGTTTGTAAATGAGTACATAAACTACTTAATGTATTACTATTATTTGTATTTATCCTAATTAGTGTTAAATAGCTCTTTAATTCAAAATTTTTCAGGAGCCTAAAACTTTTACAACGTACTGCATTCTTTCTTTCATATTCGCCAGATTAGTACATGACAATAACAAATGATAAAGCGGCTGATATATCATTTTTAGAGCCTCGGCTGATCCTCCATTTGGAAAAAAAAATGGAAATATGTAGTCTACTGACCCCATCACTTTATTTTTTGTAGTTCATTTTCATCCAATGTAAAAAGCCAGACATATTACAGAAAATAATAGGAGGTGGCTGGTTGAGCAGGACACACAGACTTTCAAAAAATGTGTCCAAGCAACATGGGACAGATTCTGAGGCACTTCTGCATGCTTCATATTTTTAAAAATGTCCTTAATTGGTCAGGAGCCATCAGCGGTCAAAACGTCTATTACACACTTAAAAATAACTCAGTTAGATTGCACTGTAGTCCATGCAGTAACTTAATAATAAGCGTTAGGATGTTACAAGCCTGGGACTTTAAGGGGTTCCAGGTAGGATTCAGCTAAAAAAAAATCTAAATGTACACAATTTCCCTGTTACCCCAAACATAGTCATAGATCAGCTAAGATATGTTTGGTGTCAGAAGTTTGTCTTTAGTTTTGCACAGGATCTATGGGGATAATGTAACTTAGTTAAAAAGTAATGTCAGATTTTGAGACTTCCTATTACTTGTACTAGTTCTGTTTATTCTGTTTAGAAGCAAACCTTGAACACCAAACACATATTGGCTGATCAACTACACTGGGAAATGGGGGGGAAACAGATTTTTTGGCTGATCCATTCATTTAAGCAATGGTTTTCAACTCCTGTTTAACTGCCTTGCACAGGTTCCAGTATTCTCTGCCATCCACATACCTGTTCCAGCTCATGAAAATCCTGATAATTAGCTGATGATTTGCATCAGGGAATAGCTGAAACTGTGGTTCCCTAGGACCGGATTTGAAAACCACTGCTTCAAAGAATGCCACTGACACAACTGCTGGAACTTTGTATTGCCTCTAAGCAGAAAACTAGATACAAACCAGCATCTAAAGAGTGACAAAACAAATAAAAACAAAGAGGATTACATGTGAAATAAAATGTTTTTCCATTGCTAGCGTATGCCCAAATCCAGGGAACACAGCACGCAGCACTAAAATCCCATTTAAGAGTTTGCCTGCCCCCTTGTGTTCATAAAAGTGTTCTTTAACTAAGGCAAAACTACAAAAATAAAGCATCAACATTTAAAATGGTTTATTCTTTGTCACAATACAAATGAAAAAATGTAAAACACTGTCACACTGTCTCTACTGGTATTACTGAAACTTAATTCCTTCTGCTTGTATTTACAACTGAGCTTACAGTATGAAAGATATAGCCTAAAAGCCTAATCCACTGTAGCGTACAGCTACAGCAGTTATTGTACAAAAGTCTATTATTTCAGGATCAGCAGGGGTCCGGGCCAACATGCACACTTAATGACCAAAAAAGAAAAAAATAATTACATCCGATCAAAAGTTTTAAAAATAAATATCAGACCACCACGTACTCTTCTGTGATTATAATGCCTCTATTATGTCTCGTATGCAGTATGACAGTCAGATATTATAAATCAAGTAATCAAACAATGGTCATGTGTAAAAGAACATAAGGAAAAGAGAATGGAGGTGTTTCTGGAAATGCTGATGATGCATGTGAGATGAGTGGTTGTTCTTCATGCCTGAATGGTGGACTTTGCACTGAAGGCAAAGTAGTACACCAAGATGCCAATGGCGGCAGCTAGGACCTCTGTAGACACCCAAGGGCCACTCCATGCTCCCTATAAAAAACACAGGCATGGATTCATTACTACTAAAACACAGGAACATATAGACATCTTAGACACATGCTGACCATGATTAAGCCATAATATTAAGGAATAGTTTGAAAGAAAAAATCTCATTTATACAACTGTATAGAAAACACCAGTATTTTGCATAGCTAAAACAGCAGTAGCTGCTGTCTTAAAAAAATGATGAATATCAGGCTTCGATGGCTAAACACAGATTTGACTGGTACATCTATAACCTTTAGAATGAATGAGGTAGCAGCAGGTATACTGATTCTATAATCTTTGCTTTACTTCATTTAAACATAAATGCAGAAACTGGAGATGTGTAGTCTATTGACCTACATCATTTTATTACTGTTTTTTGTTTTTATCCAATTTAGGATGCCAGACCAATAAAATACATAGTTAATTTAGGTATTATTAATGAGATACTATTTCTGAAAATAACAGAAGGCAGCAGCTGAGACTGGTATACAGATTTTGAAAGGATAATGTGGATAATGGGACAGCACTTTTGTGTGCTTCACATTTTTAAATGTCAACCCATTGAATCACCAATCTTGTCTACAAAGAGCCGGTGTGGCTGCAGGATTTTAATCCAATCAAGCAGAAGCACACTTGATTCCATTTGTTTAATCAGTTGGCCTCAGTCTTCAAACAACTGATTAGTTATATGAGGTGAGCTATTTCGTTGGAATAAAAACCTGCAGCCACATCGGCTCTTTGTAGATAAGACTGGTGACCTCTGCTTCAAATGGCCAGGACGTAAGTCCAAATGTCTATTATACACTGCTATAACTTAAGAATAACTCAGTTAGTCTGCATTGTCATCCATGTAGTTACAGAAAAAATAAGCTATAAGGTGTAATAAGCTCGGGAATGTAAGGGGTTAAAGGTTTGGCTTGGCAAAAAATCGAATTTACAGTCTTCTCGTTACCCCACACATAGTCAATCAGCCTTACACGCATCACGCATTACAGAAAAACATTAATTAATTTTTGCAGATATCCAGGAACATATAGACAACTAAGGTACATGCTGACCATGATCACACACAAAAAAAAAAACATCACTGTCCAAAGACAAAAAATGCGTCCAAAATAGTAACTGCACAAGAGAAGGCAGAAACATTGCACAAATGTTGTTTTGTCAGTTTTAAAACTAAAGCACACAGAGTCGAAATCAACAGTTACAAACATAAGTGTGTAGCCTACTACACCTATTGCTTACTGCAGTTTGAGTGAGCACAATGCTCAGTCAAACTGCAATTACTGACTGTGAGATAAGGGGAATTCCACTGTTGTTCAAAATTTCTGCATAATTCAATCATTAAGATGTAAACAAAGACAGTCAGAGTGTGTTGATGTGAAATGATCTGTTCTAGAGAAACTTAGCAAGTGAGAACTGTTCACAGAACCAGACATCAGTAGCGTTTAGCACCTCTAAAAGCTACCTCACAAAAAATTGATGCCTGAGACATTGATTTACATTAGTTTTGAGATAAAACTGTGACCTAAAACATAAAGCGTCTTTACATGCACTTAATATTTCGATCATAATCAGATTTCTGCTGTTATCTGATTATTCAAGTGGTCATGTAAACAGCATACTACGATTTCTTGGATCGGAGTAAGGCCCAGAAATCCAATTAAAAAATCCAATAAAAAGAGCTGGATTTTAGCTCAGTAGTCGGATTTGTCAGCGCATGTATACTCTTACTCAGATTTCTTTTGGTTTTCTCAGTCCGCACATGTGTGAGAACAGGCCACTGTACCAAGCAGTGTTTAACACAGCACCCACAAGATGGCAACAAAACACTTCTGGAGCAATGCTGAAACCAACTACATGCTTGACAAAATGAAGAATTTTAATATTCTTCATCTTCTACATGATGCATATTCATATTTTCAGGTAAAGTGACTTGACACTAAAAAAAAGAAATCTGCAGAATGATGAGTTTTACATTATGTTTGCGTCACTTTATATCCTGTGGGTTTATTGATTGGTTGCACAGCAGAAATCTGATTACTGCTTAACTCTTGTAGACCCAGTTTCCCCATTATTTACTTACCCAAGTACATGTATGCATGGTGAACGGATTACTGACAAAATCTGATTTTCTGCAGTTACTGGATTATTAACTGCATGTAAACGCACTCATAGGTACATGGAAGAAGTTATAAGGTCAAATATTTCTCATAAAAAAAAATATTTTGGGGATTTTACCACTATTCTCAACATTATCAATTATAATAAGCATTATGTGTAGGTCCACTGGTGATTTTGGATAGTAAATAAAATGTCTATATTTATGTTGCACACATTGTGACGCCTGGTTCCCATCAGCACAACTGTAAAGAAATCTCCACCACTGTAAAGAGTCAGTTTATTTCACATCAAACCACTCTGAATGGCTGTGTTTACTTCCCAACGGTTAGAATTACGCTGATTTTGTTTTTCAAATTGGTGGAAGCCCCCTGTAAGAATGAATGATTCAGGTAACTAAGTGTTCACTCACTCTGTGATCCACATTGACAGAGAAGAGGGGCTTGATTGTGTCTACGTCCTCATTGTTCCTCTGAGCCTGGAATACACGCAGACACAAAACATTTCACAACACAGCAAAGGAACATTACCAAACGAGGCATTCATGTTATGATGAACCAACCTTGCGCAGTGCGCTATAGGACTCCTCATCAAAGAATTTGACTTGGTATGTCCCTGAGCTGGCCTGCTTGTGCGAGAGACTCCAAGACACCTGGCAGAAACACAACACATGTACTATGTACAGAACTACATCAAGCAAAAGAAGCACCAAAGCTCATACTGCTGAAAAATAAACAGGTTCATCATGGCAGAACATTTCAGCCACATATAATGCACATATAAATTGTGTCAGAAATAAATACAGATCACCAACCTGGTACTTTCCAACATCCTGGCCTCTTGTCACAGGAAACTGCCTTCCATTGACATCAGCGTACAATGCGACACTCTAACAAAAAGCAATACATTCACAATTATTGTTTAATTGCTGAAGTCATCCAGAAGCAACACAGAAATAGGGGTAAACGTGAACTACCTGTACTCCATTGGCACATGTTAAACTGAGCTCTACAATGAAGACAGACTCTGAGGAGATGACAGCATCACTGGTGGTGTACGTGGATGGTGTAATGACTGGATTCAGGCAAGTCTCCCCTACAGACGGGTAAAATAAAGTAGGGTGAATTCAGGCATAGTGGAATACGTTTTGCCATCAGTATCAGAAAAGTCAATCAACAGTCAAGTGAGTTCTATTGAAACTGTCTACAATTCAATGCTGAAATGTTTCTATGCATATTTCCAATGAGAGCTACAGTGGTTTAAAAAATGTTTTTTTCCCCTCAAACAAGCAAACAAAAAAATCTAAAGGTGATAAAAGATTACAAACACACTGGTAATGTTTTACACCAACATCAACAGCTACTCATTTTAAAGACAGGGTCTTACAAAGTGATAGACAAAAGCTTTATATTTAGCATCTGATTTTAAAATTGCAGCCATTTGTTCAGCACACAGACAGCAAAATCTAAGCATCTCTCCCTCAGCCTGAACTCCCCTTCTGATTTACTTTAAGTGAACATTCCTCTTCCTCCAAACTTAGCGTAAAGACCACCAAAGATTTCAAAGGCGGGCAGCCTACTGTACTGCACAAACCAACATTTAGTTAGTGCACTAATAGAGTTTTACTACCAAATGCCTTCGCTAGCTATTCCTACAAAACACAAACCCTTACAACAAAACCTTTACAATAGTGTACTCGTGTGCGTTTATTTCAGTTACCTAAGTAAATATTTCCACTACCTCCTTTAATATTTCAGTCATTTGAGAAATAATGTTACTGTGAAGTCTGTAAAGTTAGCTAAGCTAGTTAGCTAGGTTAGTGTCTGATTTCTACCTACAGCAGTGAACCAGGTTAGTATTTAAGCAGTAGAAACGTACTCACCTTTGCACAGGCAGAACAAAAGTACTAAAAGGAACCCAAGTTTAATCATTGTTCTGTAGTTTTATGGATACTTTAGCATGTACAGTAGAAAATCGTGCACCGCTTTCTCAACGCCGGCAGAAACACATCAGTGGGGAAAGACACATCAGCGCCGGCAGCGTTAGGATGACGTGTAATTGCGCTGTGAATTCTGGGAGTTTGAGGCTACAAAAGAACTACAAAAACGAACTTGCTAAATAATAAATGAATAAATAAATAAAATATCATTATTATTATTTTTTATTAATTAATTACTTACTACTATTAAATACTTCATATTTTACCATAATACTTAACAATATAATAAGCAATAAAAATATTAACTAAATACATTTTAATATACCAAAACATTTGTATAGTATTTAATCGAAATTCCTCACTGTTTATATGATCTCAGTGTGAAAATTTGCCTGTCTTACTCATACAGCATTTGCTAGTTACTAGCTTTCCCTAACAAAATCAGCATGCTCATATGTTGCCATTAGCTTGCAGAATTATGATTTGTGTTATAAGCTGTGTCCTTCATCCTTGTGTTCCAATATGTTTCTGCAGTAAATATCCTTTAAGTAAACAAGGACACAGTGTCGTTGATGCAAAGCACCACTCTTAAGCCATTCAGCTTATTTAAGTTATATTTACTGTAATTTGGTCAAGTCAAAAATCAACACTTAAAACTTTTAAAAAGATCTACATTTTATATTTTAAATATAACAAAATATTACTACTACTGTTATTTCTATTATCTTTTTACATTTAATGATTAATATTGTCATTTTGTCGCTTTGTGGTTCTTATTTTTGCATTATTTTACCACATTCTTCATTATCTGTTTTGTCTTTTAGCCCTCTTTAAAGCTTTAAAGGTAGGGATTATATGTAGGAAATATGCTATACAAATGAAGCTTATCATTATTATTATCATTATTACTACAAAACACACTTTACCAGACTTTAGGGGAAAAAATAACTCTTTATGGATGTTTGCAAGTGTTAGATTGTGGTTTCTTTTTTTCCACAGTTTCTTCCGGTGCTCACTTTCTCTTTTTAAACAGTGCAGACAGCATTTTCCAGACTCACAGTGTTCTTTTCACACTTCACGTCCTTCTGCTTCTTTTCAATTTTACACCGTCTTTCTCCGTCATGCTCTTATCCAAGGCCTGGCATATCTGTTTCTGTTTCAGCTCCTCTACCAGCCTCTGCTTTAACACAGCTGTACTAGGAACTAATGACAGAATCATGTCTCCTACGTCACTTTCTCCAGTCAGTCCACCTGTTCTCTCCTCACCCTCCTTTCATAGGCCGAAATCATTTAACCTCACTCTCTTCTTCAACATCTGCTTTTCTGCTCTGCAGCTCTCTCTTTATCTGCTGATTAGCTTCTATAAGCTCCTGTACACGTCCCTTTAAGAGGAACTCTTTCAGGTCTGCAGTCAGGTGCTCAATCTGTGACCTCTGACATGTCTCTTCTTGTCTCATTATTGTAACATTTTTCATTCTTTCCATCTTCTTTCCCTTCCAGCCTCTGCATCTTCCATATTGTCCATGTTCCAGGCTGCCTGCATCTGCTTGTTGCCGTCCTTCAGACGCTTTTGCTCGGTAATTGTTGCCAGCAGCTCTTCAATGTTAGACTACAGTGCAGCATCAGTCATCTCACTTTCTCTCTGGCTCTATTTCTCCATCTCCTCTAGCATCACTTGTTGTCTCTTTCCCAACAGTTCCATGGCTTGCGTGTCAAGACACCTCCGCTCTTTTTCAAACTGCAGTTCTGATGAACTCCTTTCCATCTCCTTAGTGCACTGCATGAGCTTCTTCTGGGCAATTTGCCTTCAATTCATTTGATGCCCCTGACTCTTGATGATGCATGTGCTGACTGGATGAGGGTGCCAGGCCACGGTGTGGTTTAAGGCAGCAGAACAGGAGTACCTGTAAAGAAACTGTGCTGGTGCAAGTTGCTATTCTGTAGGCCCTTGGCATCTGTCTATCTTTGCTTGAAATTTTAAAATTGCCAGCCTTCCTTTAAATTGTATCAAAATTTCAGAATGACTGGACCAATAAAAACGCTGCATCATTACTTAGAAAGAAGAATTTCTCCATTCACTTTCATTAAAAGTTAAGAAGGTTTTCTCTTCTCCTGTAAAGTTATTATTTTGGAGATACAAGGTCAGGCGCCAAACACTACATTTGTGTCTGTCGGAGAATGACGGGTCTCCTTGCTTTATTCAAGCATGTGGCCCAGATACCTGGTTTTCCTTGACTGATTTACTTTCTGTCTCCCAGCGGTAAGAGGGCTGCGATCACAAGGGAAGCCACCCAAGCAAAAGCAGCCAAAAACATCTGAGAGATTTGTTTTCAACACATCTTTTTTTTGTTCTTAATGATCACTTCCAGGTTGTTGAGTCCACGTTACCGACCAGGATAAAGCTAACCCTCGAGTTCACCCTGAGCTTGTCTGCTGTGTTCTTTTCTAACCTGTTAGGAGAAATGTGAAGACATTAATAAGGTTTTGGTGGATGACTTTAATGCCAAATAAAGATGCAGACGTGCTGACTTGTTGAAATATTTTATTGCAAAACATCAACATTTTATAGCCTATTGTGCATGATTTGGGGAATAAATAGCTTTAGAAAATAAATTATTACTTCAACTAACAGAATCATCATGTTTTAGGTCACAGTATGTTTGTTAATGGCAGTCATAAATAGAGGAGGGGCACGGGAACAGTATTTACTTCTGTTATATGATCATAAAATGCTCAGTGAATACTTCCCCACTGTTGAGGAAGCCTATTAAGTTACTTTTGGCATTAACACTGTGAGGAACTGAACCACTTAATCTTCACAAAAACAGATCGCACTACCGTTTCTGTTAAGTTCTCTTTTGTTCATTGCTGCTAACAGACTCGCTGCTCCCCCGCACTCTCAGTGTGTGTCCAGCTTAATAGTCCTTCTCCATTTCTCAGTCCGTCTGCTGTGACGGTTTAAAAATGCCTTTTCCTTTCGGCACCGTGTTCCCTCTCCTCTGAGGGTTTTGTGGGGGTGATAAAGAAGCAGAGGAGGCTTCAGTGAAGGACTGCTCCTGGCGAAAGGCAAGCTCCTTGAAGACAGCATTCATCTGACGACACACTTCCTGCAAAGACATACATGTTTTTATATTTGATGCCATGTTTTATATTTTATATGGACAAAAGTATTGGGACACTCCTCTTAATCA
This sequence comes from Colossoma macropomum, assembly GCF_904425465.1. NCBI lineage: Eukaryota > Metazoa > Chordata > Actinopteri > Characiformes > Serrasalmidae > Colossoma > Colossoma macropomum. Next base: position 28,341,226 of record NW_023494802.1, on the reverse strand, counting down.
CTGAATTCAGGCATTTCATTCAGTCCCATTGGTACAGGGTATAAAATCAAGCACCTAGCCATGCAGTCTGCTTTTATAAAGAATGGGTCGTTCTAAAGAGCTCACTGAATTCGAGCCTGGTACTGTAATAGGATGCCACTGTTGCAACAAGTCAGTTCACAAAATTTCTTCCCTTCTAGATATCCCATGATCAACTGTAAGTAGTATTTTTGAAAAGTGGAAGCGTTTAGGAATCACAGCAACTCAGCCATGAAGTGTCAGACCACGTAAAGTAAAGTGCTGAGGGGCATAGTGCATAAAAATCACCAACGCTCTGCTAACTCAACTGCAGAGTTCCAAACCTCCTCTGGCATTAACATCAGCACAAACACTGTGCGCCTTGCCCGAGCAGCTGCAGGGCCATTTTCTGTTCCAGCATGACTGTGCCCCAGTGCACAAAGCGAGGTCCATAAAGACATCACTGGTTGAGTTTGGTGAGGGATGAACTTGACTGGCCTTCACAGAGCCCTGACCTCAACCCCACTGAACATGAACTTTGGGATGAACTATAACAGACACTGTGAGCCAGGACCTTTCATCCAACATCAGTGTCTGATCTCACAAATGCTCTTCTGGATATATGGGCCAATATTCCCACAGACACTCTCCCGAAACCTTGTAAAAAAAGCTTCCTAGAACAGGGAAAGCTGTTATAACTGCAAAGGAGGGACCAACTCCATATAAATGCCTATGGATTACAATGGGATGTCACAAACGGTCCTGTAGGTGTAATGTGTAGGTGTCCAAATACTGTTGTCTATATTTTGTATGCAGGGCCTGTTTTGAACAGGTTGTTTCTATGATGCCACAAATATCTACCTATTCAGATTACATTTGTTTAGCCCTGCCCATTCACACTGAAGTTATAAGGACTGACTGCCTGCATACAGTCATAAAGGCAGAGTAAGACACACAGCTTGTTTAATTCTAAGGGTTAAAAAGAGTTTGGAAAATGGTCATGTAAAATGAATTAGGACTGTTTTTAGTACGTAAAACCACCCAAATGTAGACAGTAGAAAATAAAATAGCATAAAAAATGGGATATGGGTTTTATAACAAACTGCACTGCTTTGTGTCATTTATAGCAAAAGCCTATTAATCGTGGTAAAATCACTGTAATGTGTAGATCATTGCTTTCACTTATTAAATAGACACTTCAAAGTGGTTTACAGAAGGATAAAAAGGGAAGGTATCATTTTTTTCTAGTAGTATGTGTGCTGTCTTTTTTTCCACCTAAGTGTAACTGTAGAACAGTTAGTCTGGGAGCAAAGCTAAAATATAACATTTCCTAACCTTGTCCACTTGTATTTTGACATCATCTCCGATATCTCCGTCAACCGCAGATCTTCTCTTCTGGGGGCTGTGTGAGGGACAAAATGTCAGACAAATGTTTCAATGGTTTGCCTGAATTTCATTAGCAACAGACAGAATAATACACTGTTCAAAACTATGGTGCCACAGCAGATGAGTCATTATTCTAATTGTAGGGAACAGAATGGAACTCTCTTATCTCAAAGACGAAGTGTTCAAAAACATATTTTGGTTGCTCACTCTAATGATTTACGTAAAGCCCCTGGAGAAGTGGATGGCCAAAGGGGCTGTCCTGTAGGTATCTGTAAGGTGACCTTTCCCCCAAGAGCAGGGCCAGCACCAGATCCAGGCTTGTCACTTAACACCTTGAGCCTAGAAAAATTAACAGAGGCAATAACAGGTCCGTTAAACAATATCGCAATATCAGTGTTTGCAATACTGAGGGCTAAGATATGCATATGAGCCTCTAACCAATCACAAAGTTTCCTATAGATAGCAGTATTTAGACCAATCACAGTTATAGATAAGTGTTTCAGTGGCTGTCTTGATTAACTGTACGTATGTAATTCAGCAAAAGTTAATTATTTTGGTCAAAATAATGCAGACTAATCTTATTCATTCACAGGTGTATTGCAAGTGCAAATTTGCAATGCATTAAAATCTAATTGTAATACTGGTATTTTGTCCATATCATATAGATCTAGACATCATCCATTCTTTCATTGACAATCTTTACACAGCTATGAACCTGCTGTTAATCATGGTTATGTCCAAAAGATGGAAATACATAGAAGCCATTTTGATCTAATCAGAACCTGATATGCAGGCATGGACGACCCAGCGGTTTTGCTAGTACCGCAGACGTTTCATTCATGACATACATGAACAGCTCTAATCACTGAGGTTAGTTACCGCGTGGGGGTCGGCCCGGTTGGCTGCTCCTCTGTCTGGCTTCCTCCACTACTGATTCTTTCAGCCTCTTTGTGGTTCTGCACTCCCTCCACACTGAATGATGAGGAGGAAGAGGGGGTTATTTGAATAATCTCAGTTAGACTTGCCTTTGTGGTTTCTGACACTTTCTAACACTTCTCTGCCCTTGTTTATAATTTTGTCTCCATTTATAGATGACAGTATGTCATACAGAGTCAGAAACCACATGAGCAAGTCTACTTAAGATTATGTTACGGCTCAATGGGAACAGCTCAATTGTGGGAAGTACAATACTGTGCAAAAGTCCTAGACCACCCTTTGTTTATTTAACTTCCAGTTAAAATGGCCATTAAGTACAAGTTCTTAATTTTTGTGTCAGGAAAAAGCAAAAAGGAAACATATTTAACAGAAGCCTCAACAATTAAATAGAACATCAAATTTTTCAGTATTTAGTGTGTCAGTATTTGCCTTTATTACAGCTCCCATTCTTTTCAGAACACATATCTGCAGAGATATTTTTCACACCTCCAAAGTTCAGTCTTAGAAGTTGATTGCATTTTCTGCTTCTCACGACCATACTAATCCTAAAGACATTCAGTGACGTTGAGGTCTGCACTCTGGGGCGGACCGTCCATTGTTCTGAGAACATCAGTGGCTTCTTTGTTTATTTTGCAATTTTTCTTCTTTTTTGTCTGTTTCCTTTTATCAGTAAGAGCTTCTTGACAGCTATACATCCTTTCAGACTCATAGTGTCGAGTTGTCTTCTCACAGTGGAAGGATGGACAGAAACAACTATGTATTTTTTTACATGTGAAGCAAGAGTACAGCTTGATTTTCTCCTCTCTCTCAAATATGAAAGTTTTAAGTACTGTTTATCTGATGGTGGTCTATCAGGTCTTGCATGGTTGTTAAGAGTCCCATTTTTACTATATCTTTTAATAAGTTTTGAACTTTATTTTTTCAAACTCCTGTTTTTCATTTATCTTTCTCCTCAGAAAATCTCCTATAAATGAACATCATGTACTTTAGCCATTTATGGAAATAAAATAGATTATGGGGGGGGTCCTCTGACATTTGTGCAGTACTGTATGTGATGATTTAAGCATGCATATTTTATGCATGATGCTAATAGGTGGGATATATGTGTTCATTACTTGTTGGCAACATTAGTTGGGCTTTTAAACATAAAGTAAGTAACTGGGATAACATGACGTTTTGAGTTACTGAGTTAACAAATGTAAATGTGTATTAACTTAATATTACTAAATTAATAAAGTTCAGTGGACTTGACATTTAATTTCACCCTTAGAATGTAATTTTTTTTACAGCATGTAAAGAGAACATTACTATCGATTTAACTTTATAGTTGTTCTTATGAGTGACACTGTTCAGTGGGATGACCCATGTAGAGACTCACCTAGGCACAGTGATGTATTTATCTGGGATAAGACCCTTTGAGCCATTTACTTCCCCTCTCCACCAATCAGAGGAGGCTTTGCTGTGAAGTATGAGATGCTCGCCTTGTTTGAAGGACAGCTCAGCAGATGAACGCGCTGTGTATTCAAACAAAGCCACTGCTTCCAGCTCTGCACAGACAATCGAGACTCTACTTAGCAAAAACTTACAAAAATACTTCACGCTGAGACTCACTCACTGAGATTTTCAGTGAGCCAGTGACCCATTAAATACTTACCCTCCTTGGCTTCTTTGTTTGGAGATGTATCTGATTCCACCTCCCCCTCCTCTGCAGCAGGCTCACTGTGGGTCCAAAGACATGCGCCAGTTTTGTTTTGGTACATGCTTGCACACATACACTTATTATCTACATCATTAGAATCTCACTGGCCATTTTATGATCCTCACTTAACATACAGGTCCACTATATAGGTTTATACACTGCAGCTCATCTGTTTTCAGCCACAATTCATCAGCCACCCTCATTGATCATTGGTCAGTTTCTGACAGTTTTTGACTCTGATTTCTTTACAGTGGTGGTGATGGGAACCAGGGGTCGTGATATCTACATTACAAATATAGCCATTTTATTTACAACTTCTTTACTATTATTTTATTTACTAAGGACTAATGATCTTCTGAGTTTTACATGTAATGTTTATATTGGTAAAATACTGGTAAAGTTTTCCTTGGTTACTATTTCAATACAACATCCTGCATGTATGTCTCCATTGTGAATAGATTAAAAAAATAAACGTTTTAGGCTAAAACTTTCATAAAACAATGTCTCAGGCATCAGGTAATGTATTCATAACTATTTCATGCAATAAGTTTCTGTGAGGTGTTTTTAGACACACTGAACATTTCAGACATCTGGTTCCTATCACCACTACTGTGATTCTGACTCTGTAAGTTTCTCTTCAACGATACTGTATGCCTTTGTTTACATCTTTACCATTTAATTATGCATACATTTTGAAAAATGTGCATGTTGACATTTGCACTGACCTCGCGATAAAATGGAATTAAGGCCCAATCCCATTGAACCCCTTGCCCCTACCACTTAGCCCTTAGCCCTCTGTTTTGCGCGTTCACGTCTAGGGGTAATGTCCCAATTGTTTGTGAAGATAGAGGGGTAGGGTAAAGTGTTAGGTCTACATGGCCCTCCAAATGGAGATTTCTCAAAGGCACACTCTAAATGGAGTGTTATAAAAAGAAAAAAAAAAGAAAAAGATGGCAAGATGGCTGTGCAAGGCGACCAAAGAAACACAAAAATGTATTTTCTCCGTTAAAAAATTTTCTTCATTAAAAAATTATGATAACCATTGTATTATCTTAGTTTAATGTCGTTTCAATGTATTATGGTCGTTTTCTTTATAACAAGCATTAAAAAATTGCTAATAGCATGCTAATGTCTCGGTAACTAGCTAGCTAACTAAATGTAACTAAAGCCCAGCAGCGAGGTTGCTGAACTTTTCCCTTCTCTGCTATCACTGAAGACGGGCCGGGTTGCCTCCAGAGCACCGCTGGTAGCCTGTTAATGAAGTAATGTTTTTTTACTTTTTTGACTTAATTTGAGGGTTGTCCCATTTCGTAGGGTAAGATTTCAACCACTACCTCTTGTAACTCAGTTCCAAGGGGTTAGGGTGACACTCGAAAACAAGGGGTAGTGGTAAAGAGAAGAAATGGGATTGGGTCTTAAAGAGCGACTCTACAGATTCAGGAAACGTTACAAGTGTATTTCTGCACTGTATCTTCCTAAAGATAGAGAAACACATACAGACATTGAATTTGATGCGTGGGTGCATTCGTAGACTCCAGAGGGCTAAAGGCCTTTCACACAGTGCCCTATTGTAATCACCCAAGTTAAATCTGGCCATGAGCGAAACTGACAAGGTAGTAACATGGTACAGTGGGGGGTGCTACTATGAATGTATCAGGTACAGCAGTGTTGCTGGAGTTTTTTTTACACATCAGTGTCACCGCTAGATTGAGATCAGTCCGCCCTCTAAAAATATCCAGCCAAGAGCAGCTTTGTGGTCAGAAACTGAATATGGATAAATGTCTAGAGACGAGTAAATACAAACTGCACCTCAACAGTTTCTAACTGTACACTAGAAAGGTGGTGCAATAAAGTGGCCTGTGAGTGCACTCACACGTATGTGTATGTGTGTGTGAGTGGGGTTCTTACATATCCTCTTGCTCTAGTGTCATGCACATCTCATAGACTGGTCCCTCTAATTCACTCTGGCTGGGGAAGATGCTTTCATGCTGAATGATGATTGTTTTGACCAGGGCATTGATCTGCTGAAGGGTGGCTGCGTCTGCATCCTCAGGTCCTCTGATCAGACTGGGCCCAAAACACACGGCCAGGTTGTAGGGCTGCATCATGTTCTCATCGCTGTACTGGGAGACACTACACACACACACACACACACACAGACACAGAGCTGTGGATGGCCTGCGTATGCATTTAAGGAGTCTTAGACCACGGCAGTGGTTGATTACTCACTGGTTGAGGAATGCAAAGAGGTATCTCATCACAACAATAAGCGGGGGAGGGTAGGAAAGGATGACTGTTTTTAACTGAGCTGCTTTCTCTGCCTCATCTTCTATTCCTAGGAAAGAGAAAAGGTTCAAAGGTAACATCTTATTATATCCATGGCAACTAAACAAATACAGGATGCACTAATCTAAGTCTACATTCACATTACAGGCCTGATTGCTCATTTCTGTTTTTTTGCCTTTGATTTGATCTGCCTTGATGGTTCACAGTCATGTTTGCAAGTGACTCATATTAGTCGTTACTACGATCATACCCCTGTCTCCTACCCTACATGCACATATTTTCAAAATCAATAATGGACACGTGCCATGCACCACAAAGGGGTTGTATTTGTGAGACAATCCATCATTGCAATAGCAAAAAAAAATGAACAAACCAGCAGAACAAGTCTTCAGTTCAAAGATTATTTGCCAAAAGCTCACCAGCTGATCACCAAAATGGGGGAAAAACATTTGCATAGCTTTTGCAAATCATGGAATAATTCTTTGATCGAGGATTCAAATCCGAGGTCTTGGAACGCTTATCGTGACATGCTTCTCGATGGCAGTGTCAGTAGCCAAGACAACTCGAGAGAACATGTTTTTTGTGCATTATTTGGGCTAGTAGCAATGATAGTATTAAACTATCATTGCTTTTTTTTCAGGCTTTACCACTGATGCCCTCCGTTTTGAGTTCTTAGGTCTCTCCCCATTCAAAATTTGCAATGGGATAGGTGTTACGACCCTCATCTAAAAAGCAACCAACAGTTAGCTGCTTGGAATGATGTTTGAGAGGGAGAGAGAGAGAGAAAGACAGACAGAGTGGGAGGGAGCGAGAGAGGGACGCGACCGGGCAGTTATTTCCAGCCATACAAGACCAGACTCCTATCTCTTTGAACAGGGAGAGACCTAAAAACTTCAAAACTGAGGGCAAAATAATGTTACAAAAGCAAATTTCAAAATCATTGGTAAAACTTGACAAAAATCTCATAGTTATAATAGTACTACTACTACTACTACTAATAATAATAATAATAATTATAAATAATAATAATAATAATAATAGTTTATTACATAATAGTTTGTGTAACAAATAAAGCACAAAAAAGAGTTTTCTTGAGCTGTTTTGGCTAGTGCACTGAGGGGGGGTTTTCCCGACCACGGCTTTACCAGCAAGCCGATTGGCTTTTTTGTGAAGGGCTGGAATTTCTTCATAAACTGACGCCATGCTGAAAGTTACTGGCCTTCCTATTCATTTCCCAACCAGTGACATGTCTCTGATTCAGCTCACATATAGAGTTTCTGTCTTGAAATGGCCTCACTAATAAAATTAGCCTACTTTGGAGACTGGACATTCCATGTTACCCTCTTCACCAGTCATGGATGGCTCCAAACACTCCCTTTTCACTGATTAATGCATGTTTTTTAAACAAAACATAATGCTGAGGGCTCTTTTTTTTGGTTGTGGGGCTCTATTTTTAGGTTACAAAAAGGTGCAGGTAGAATGCTGTCATTTTCTTGCATCACAGATCTACTGTCAGAAAAACTTTTTCATATCAGCTGACATGCAACATTACTGAAGTCACACAGTCTGCCATGGAATCTGGCCAAGATTATATTTGCAGCACCTTGTGCAGTATGACACGCAATAAAGTACAAGCTTTTTTCACACAGTCTGCGGTGGTCTTTCACATAGTAGTTGTGGTCAATTCCCACCCTCTAGCTAGGTCTTCCCCTTTCACATGATGCTTCAAAGCCAGGAGGATGACAGCTACTGAGATTCCTGTGAGACATGTGAAGACAGTTACCACACCTTTTCAAACTGCCGCTAATGCAACATCATTGAACAGCTCAACGCGCTTGGAGGAAAACGCTAACTGCAAAGGGTGTAACGTTAGGCTCAGACCACAAATCACATCGCCATAATCACTGTGCAAGTCAGTGCTGGAATGAGAACATTTAATGTATTAACAGAACATTTATTTGGCCGACACAGAACGGCTTACAATTTAATAATTTTACAGAGAAGTAGCTCTATGAGTCCTGTTCAAGGATTCTAACTGGTATACCATGTGTCAGTCTACCCACCCAGTGACAGTGAGGCCAATTATGTTCTCAAGGGGGCAGATTTACTAAGATAGGCGCTAATTACCAACAGTCTACCCACACTTTGTGCCTGTGGGGGTGGCCAATTTAGCAGATTAACTTCTAAGAACTTCCATGCAAATGAACACAGCACAATATAACCAAGTGTTTGGCTCACATGCTTTTTGTGTAAAGCTCATTTCAGCCAGGTAGAAGAAAAACGTTTTTCATTCTTCAAACTGTGACTTATTGGGTTAAAATAACTCAGTAAGTCAAAATGTTAACTCAAAAAATGATTACTTGTCAAAGAAGAACATAGAACTTCAACATAATAAATTATTTTGAGAAAATTAGACACTATTTTGATATTATATGTCAGACATTGGGAGACAATAAGTATTTTTTACTTTCTGTTTTGAAACAGGTACAGACAAAAGAGTTTCAATATGTGGTTTTAACAATCATTTGTAAAAGACAACTGTCAAACCATTATTAAGGAAAACATACTCTTTGATAGTGTTGTAAAACATATCCAAAGTATCAAGAAATAACAGGTTAAAACGTTGTCTGTCCAAAACTACTTGGTTTTAGGTTTTTTTATTCCTTCATCAAATTAAGGATAATGTGTCATGGCTGTTATTTACAGTTGTTTTTTTTTCTTTGAAAATAAATAAATATGTATGAAAAACTCCCTCTTTTCTCTGTCTCTAAGCACAAACAATTGAGCCATATTCATGGCAAAAATAAGACAAAGTTTTTACACGCATTCAACAGTGCACAGTCAGTATTTACTATTAGTCTAAGTAAATCAGAGCAGGTGCTAAAGACTCGGTGCGCCTTTTCAGTAAATCATGACAGCCACTTTTAACGTCAAAATTAAATTTGCGACGGCACAAAACACTAGTATATCCTCCGGCCACAAATGGATGTGGCAACGCCAGGCTTTTGCTGTTTTTTGCAAGATATTACTGGAACTTCTGTTCCGAGAGATGTGTGGGATGATGACGGTAATAAGTGCATGAGCTGTCAAGCATGATATCATATATGTACCCAATCTTTGTCATAAAAGTGGCTAGAATCTGGTTTAAAAAGATGCGATTGTGTTCATGCAGCTATCAGATGTGTGTGTGTTTAGGCAAAAAGATCAGGTTGGTACCACTTCAACTTCAAACGTAAACATGGCCTTGTAATACATTTTCACCGCAATCTTTCTGAATGAATAAAGATTACTGAAAAGGGAATGTTTTCTTACGTCCACATTCCATTAGCTGCTCAAAGCTGTCCTTAGGAAAGAGAGGGTTTTCCATTCCTCTGAAATACAGCTTGAGCGCACAAGCCACTGTATCCATGTCACACACTTCATCTGCCAAAGGGTCATCTCCTGTGCACACATAGACACAGAGTGCTTATAGAGAATACTGCAACCCTGATGTTAGTGACAGCAGTAGAGGAGCACTTTCATGCACGCACACACATACCACTTTCGAAGGCATCTCTCAGCCGATTGATTTCCAGCTGCGAGCCTGACACTCGGAAGATCCCTTCATGGTGCAGACCTTGCAAATGAACAGAGGAAAGCAGAGTGACAGGGATAAGTCGCTCAGGTTTAGAAAATTTTTCAATCTAATCTCTATCTGCTGTGTCTGTTAAATGCAATCAATTACCATAGACAACACTTTCAACGCTTTCCCTGTACTTGGAAAAAAGAGAAAATATTCTCTGATTGAACCACACTTATAATAGAAGCCAATGGGCAGCTGCTGAATTCCATCAGTAAACATTTCTGCACAACACACATTCCTGTACAGCACTTTCTTCAGTCGAAGGGGACTAGTTTTCCTGGGTTAAGGCTGCATATTAAGGCTGCATCTCAAGCTGCACACTAAATAGTATGTCAAAAATAGAACACGACCACTAGCAGTACGTTCATTAGTTTGTATAATGTAATAGTATGCGGGTTAAGGTGCAACCAAAGCCTACTGTCTGACCATGCATAGGGTTATTCAATTTCCAGCCAAAAAGCCATTAAGAGCCATTAAGTTTCTATGGACATCAGATATTAGATCATCCATTTACATGTGGAAGTGAAAAACAGAAGTTTCTAAAACTGGACCTATTAAAAGATTTAGAGAAAATGGGACTTCTAACAACTGTGCAAGACCTGTTGGACCACCAAAACTGTCACCATCAGACAAATGCTTCCACTGTGAAAAGACAACTCAATGCTGTGGGTCTTGGATGTGTAGATGTCAAAAGACACTGCTAAGACTTCAGCACTGAATGTGTGTTTGGGATTTGGGAAAGTTCAACCAACTTCTAAAACTGAAGTTTTGAAGGTGTGGAAAAGTTTGCCTGCAGATTTCTTCAGAAAGCTGAAAGCAAGTCTCCCAGAACAGAAGCTGTAATAAAGGCAAAGAGTGGACACGCTGAACACTGAAAACTGTGATATTATATTTAGCTGTTGAAACTTCTATGTCATTTCCTGCAAAAGATGTTTTCTGCTACTGCCCTGACACTGGAAAATGAATTACTTGAACGTAAAGGCCGACTTTTGCACAGTACTGTTTTCCTGTTCTTTCCTTACAATAGGGAAATGCGTTGAAATGGTCTGTGTTAATCGATGGTATGATACAGACACAGCAGACAGATAAACAGATAGACAGATAGACGGAGATTAGGTTGCAAAATACGGGAATATTTCTTTAAACTTCGATTTAACCTACAAACAAAACAAAGGCTTTTCTATGTTCATTCTCCACTGACTTTTTAAATAGTTCTAATACTGGACCACTGAGCTATAAATAACTGGTGTTATGCTCTAGTTCTGACATGCAAGTCCTAGTCTGTATAAGAAATAGATTACCGTTGAGGTTAATAAATCTGATGCAGCTCTCCACTACCAGAGGAATCGGCTGTTCAGATGCCTGCAGAAGAGGGACTGAGGTTTAGAGCACGTTTGAGTGTATGCTGTACAGTTCTACAATAGAGAGAGAGAGAGAGAGAGAGAGAGCACCTGGATGTAGGAAAGCATGTCTCCAGAGAAGGGTTTCTGGCTGATATGACCAGCGCTCTGATTCTTTCTCTGACGGACAGATCTCCTGGAACGCTTCCTGACACCAGAAATGTAACTGTGATTAACACTCAGAGGAGTGGAAAGTGCAGTAATGTTTCTAAAAGGCTGCTCAGTCCTGACCATAACCAAATAAGAACTAAATAACTGCTCCTACACTCAAAAAAACAAACTAATGAGGCTGTTTGACTTACAAACTGAAAATATGTCGACATGAAATAAAAGAATTGTGTTCTCTTTAAGTAACTGGATTATAGAAAATAGACAAAATGAGTGAAAGTACATTTCAGTGAATGAAATCTGTTTATTTTGCACTGAATTGCACTGAAATGTTGCAGTTTTGGAATTTTCCACAGGTAAGAGTTCATGGAACTTCCTGTGATTGAGCTTTTAGAGACATTAAACACTTCTGACATCTGGGTCCTGTTACCACCACTGTGAACAGTTCTGACTCAGTAGGGTTTCTGTAGAATATTTTAGTGCTCTCTCACTTCTCAAGAAACTAAACCATTACATACTGAGGTGGCAGATGTAGCTATCTGTACACACTTAATAAAGATGGTTTGTCAAGGGTTCTTTAGTAAAGAAAATGGTTCTGTATAGAACCACAAACACTCCACCCTCTGCATGACTAAATGATTCTTTGCATGGTGAAATGCTGTAGATGATTTTATATAGAACGTTTTTAAAAAGAGTTCTATAGAACACAAAAAGGGGTCTTCTATTGTTTTAGGCTTGACATCATAACAATAGCAGAACCCTTTTTCGTGCAATATAAAACCCTTTTCAAATTAGTTCTATAAAGAACCATATATAAACACATTCTCCAACAATCTTTCATGATGCAAAGAACCTTTTAATAATGCAAAGGGTTCTTTGAGTGTTCATGGTTCTATATAGAACTATTTTATTTACTAAAGAATCAGTGAAGAAACATTTTTTAAGAGTGTAACAATAGCATAACGCTTTTTGGTGCTATATAGAACCCTTTTCAAAAAGATTCTATATAGAACCATCTACAGCACATTCTCCAGCAATCTGAAGAACACATTTAATTATGCAAAGTGTTCTTTGAATGTTCGGGGTTCTATACAAAACCATTTTCTTTACTAAAGAATCCTTAAAGAACTATCTTTTTTAAGACTGTGTTTATATGAAGCATTAAGATTTTATTTACATACCTGTGATGGTGGCTGTCTAGAGTTTCAGCTGATTAGTGATGGACACAGAAAAAGACACTTCAGTACATTGAACATTGGGGATAATTTTCAAAAGATTAGTATCTATCAAAAGTAGGGCTGTCAGAATTACTTGATTGAACTTCAGAACTTGTTTAAAATAGCATTGAGGAAAATGTGCCTTATAAATGAATCTGCAATGATCAACTTGCGTGTTGAATGATAATAATGAATATTTTCAATTCTTCTACAGGTTTTTCTTATTGTAAGAAACAGAGTCTGATGTTTGGGCCGGTCAAATTACATGTTTTGTTGATTTTCTAAGAGGAAATGATTACACATCCTCTTAGAGAACATACTTCTGCACATTTTAATACACAATTACTGAGTATGTGCTGAATTGAATACGTTAAATTTTCTTTTTCAATATGCTAAACTCAGTAAATAAACAGAAATTGAGCACTAAAATTAGCAGAAAAATAAGTGTGTTCAAAAACAACAAAACAAGTAATCTGACTTGGGGCTGTTCAATAATTTGCACATGGTTGTAGATATATCTTCTTAGTTATATGAAGTTTTGCCAAATTTATTTTTGTTAATGAAGACTCACAGGCTGGGCGTTGTGGCAAAAATATATAATCACGATACTGTAGGACAATTTCACGACTAACATGACTGACAATATTTCTTCTGAGATCTGGTAAGATGGAACAGACAAAAAGATGTAGTAGTGCCACATTTAAAGACTATGAATGTAACAAGTTTTATTTATTATTGTTTCACATACTGCGCTGAATTAACTCCAATTAAACAGGACAAATTATGCTCTCTTTGTAACAAAACATGTAGCTGGTCAGCGTTCTTTATGTACTGGTGATATCCGAAATGTGCTCAGAAATGCATACTGTGACATAATGTGAAAATTTATCACAATAATGATAAATGTTCTCATATCGCCCACCCATAGACTCACCAGTTTATCTTTTTCCCCAACATAAGTATTTTTACAGTTTTTGAAAGACCATGCCTTGTTTGTTATTGGTCAGCTAAGTCTGTTTTTATTGTTATTTATTGTTTGTCTTTTTCTAAAAGCTCTGATTAATGATCCAAAGAACCAGTAGACAGTGACAGCCCAAATTAAAAGATAGGTAGGTCAATTGCACCTTTCTTTATGGCCACTTCGAGCAGGTTGTGTTTTGCCTGTCGTTTTGACATCAACAAGTCATTGATGAGATGATCCTTAACTTTCTGTGAGACAGAAAGAATCAGAATGCAAATTCAGATACTGAACAAAAGAGCCATTACCTAGTTCTGACAGTAAAACCTGCAATCTTAACGCACATACAGCACTCTTTCTTTAAAAAAATCATTTACCATAAAGTAGGATTCCTCTGTCTCTTGCAGAGTGGATCTACGCTTTGCTTGATTGATCTTATTGGTTGAGATTTCACTAATATTCTCCATCGATTGGCTGGCAGTGAGTTCAGGGGTGGATCCAAAAATGTCCTCAGTAATGCAGTCAACCAGGGCAGAGTGAGCAGCCTCAAGCACCTTACTGACCTGTTGGGGGTGGGGGTGAGGTGATGGTCAACATTATGTTGGTTAAGAGCAGGGTCTGCTAATGAATACTTTGCATAACTCAGTGGATTATTTTTTATTTTAATAAAATCAGTGTTTCAGTAATAATATAAGATTTAATTGCCGGTTTTGAAAAATGAGGCTTGCTGGTTATTAATTTTACTATTCATCATTCTGGATGCATCAAAACCTCTGCATGCAAATATCTGCAACAAAGTTTTGAATGGTAGAGTGTAATCTATGTGTGTCATTTGGAATGAGTGCTCATGCCGAATGAATGAAAGTACCTCTTCGTTTTCTTTCGAGGAGAGTCTGGTCTGCAGCTGAAGGAAACGCGTCTCAAGCTCACTCTTCATCTCATAGTCTGCAGACACCTCACACACCTGCACGCAACAGGATATGCTAAATAAACTCACACCCACCCACGCATGCAAACAAACAAGACAAGACTCTCACATACGCCCACACACATCCACGCGTTCTCAGAATCCCCCCTGCGCCCCCAGCTAGACACTAAGCCTATGTTTGATACTATGCCCCATGTTAGTTACTAAGTAACTTAGTAATGTTGGCATGTGCAAAACTCTGGACGCTCTAGCAATTGTAAAGTAAACTTAATGAACTTCATAAGCCTTAATGGACACTAACGGTTAGGCAGGTCAATTAGGACTTCCAGCTTGCAATTTCCACTGTCCAAAATGTCATTACGAAACAGCAATTAAGGGGTACTGTGGAAGTCAAGGAGAGATCCGGAAGACCAAGAAAAGTATCAGACAGAACTGCCTGCTGGTCAGAAAGGCAGAGCAAAACCCCCACATGACAGCAAAACTACACAGCTACTACACAGCTTTGTTTGCATAAGCATGATCTGCAAGGAGGAGTCATAAGAAGGAACACTCATAAGCCAGAGGCATTTTAGAAATAAATTCTGTGGACTGATAAAGTAAAAATGGAACTCTTTAGCTACAATCACCAAAGGAACGTTTGCAGAAAAACAGGAGCAGCATTTGATGAAAACTTGCCAAATGTAAATCATGAGGGTGGATCTATTATGGGGTTGTGTTGTAGCCAGTGGCACTGAAAACACTGTATGGGTAGATGAAAAACAGCAAATTCTGTAAGTAAATGTGACAAGTCAGTCAAGAAACTGAAGCTGCAAAGTGGAAGGCTTCTAATTCTAATAGGATAATGATCCAAAACCTCAAAATGCGCTATAAACTACGTCAAGAAGTGCATGCTGAAGCTTTTGGTACTGGCCCTCGTAGTTCCCTGACTGTAATTAGATTTTAAAGATGCTGTGAAAGATGGTCTAACAATATCCCGGAACTTTAAGCGTTCTGCAAGGAAGTGGGTAGAAATTAATGAAACAAGAATAGAAAGACTCTTAGCTGGCTAGAAAAAATATCTGCAAGCTATAGTATCTGCCGAACGTAGCGCTACTGAGTATTGACTTAGCAGAGTGGCCAAGCTAATGCTGATGTCACAATTACTATTTTATTTTTTCTATTTTTTTTAGTTAATCAAATATGAAGTATATAAAGTAACTGTGCATTAACATTTTGCTGTTTGCTGCAGAGGGTGTGTTTACTTCTTTTTTTTACTTTTTTTAATATCAACAATGCATCAATATGTAATTTGCAACCCAGATAACAGGGTGACATTGATCCATTGTTGATTTTTCATCAAAATCATCATTTCGGTCAAGGTTGAAATGTCAATTCAATGTCAACACTGTGCTGAAGCAATGTTATAACTATCAATAAAACTCAGATCTTAATGTTGGCCACAATAACGATAAACTTTTTTTATAGTTGACTACAAGATAAAAGTTGCCAGTTCATAATACTGGCAGTAATGACCCTGAATATATATTAATTTGTAGTTCACCGCAAGATCATGTGATGGACATGCGCCCCGTGCTCCTTACAGCTTGCTGCTGTCTAGGTATAATTATAAAACATTGTCTTAAAACTGAAAGTTAATTCCTTTAAAGCACTGCTGATTTACCATCACTTTATGGTTGCAAAATTCCTGCTCACAGCTGTTCACATCAGCTATGCCAACTAGTGAAAAATGAACTAACCTTATTTAACCCCTTAAAATCTCTTATTAAATACTAAGGCTTATTATTGAGTTACTACAGGGACTTCAAACCTGCTGAGCTATTCTTAGGTTAGAGAAGTGTGTAATAAAACTTTGGGCCCGCCGGTGGGCTCTGACCATTTAAGGTTACAGTCATTTACTGAGTTGAGAAATGTGACTCTTCGCCTTTAAAATAATAGAGAAAGACAAATATTGTTACTTCTATGCTTCTTGTACAATATCTGATCAAAAAAGGTAAATTTCTTTATGTACTTTTCAGAGCACCCAATGAGATAGGAGATGAAGTGAAGCTGTCTTCTGCTGATAATGAATTACTGAAAATCTGAGCAGGTGACTAATTTTGCACTACTGAAATGTTTTGTTTTTTTTTTAAAGTAATTTCTAGTTATCTTGTTAGGTAATAAATCTGAATATAGAAAAAAGGGAAAATGTTGTTTGTTTTAGGCCAGTTGTTTTTTTAAGAAATTAACTTTGTCGAAGATAAAGCAGAATTGTGCTGATTTTCTAAAGATAGCATGTTGTTTTTTCTGAAGATAGCAGCGTGTGATGTTGTTTTTTATTAAACTTTCAGTGTGAATCAATATTACATTAGAGCACTGATTCAATGAAGTCAACATTGATGCTTCAACACTGATTTAACAGAGATGCTATGTGCTAAGTGTGAATTATTCTACTGACTTGGTTCAAAGTCAGAGTTAAAAACACATTTTGGACTTCTCACTTGGACTTCCTTTTGAACAGTTGTACATGTATAAAGTCATAATATTTTTAAATTTAAAACTCTAAAATTTAAAACTCTAAAAAAATGTTTACGTCATTACATAAAATGTGTTTCTATAGTGGCAATTTTAAGGTTATACACTTCCTGCTCTAAAACGCAGGGCTGTGGCTTAAATAAGGTTCCACTTTTTTCATTTAAACTCATGACGAATTTAAATTAGGGATGCATTGATATTGATACTAGTATCGGGTAACTGTCCAATACTGTGCTAAGCCTAGTGTATGCTACTGCGCTAAAAAACTCAAGCTGGCAGTGAAAGAGGGACTGCTCAGAATTTTTTAACTTGAATTGAAAAAAACAAATGTGGTTTGGGACAGCCATCTCCCAATAAAAAGTACCCTATAAATGATGATTTTGGTGTATTATTGTGTCAATTAATGCCCTGGGTTTAATTAGATCATAACATAACTCTTGTAAATACTATTGTTTTTTTTTTCAGTGTGGGACTGCAGTT
The DNA here is from genome assembly GCF_904425465.1 of Colossoma macropomum. Classification (NCBI taxonomy): domain Eukaryota; kingdom Metazoa; phylum Chordata; class Actinopteri; order Characiformes; family Serrasalmidae; genus Colossoma; species Colossoma macropomum. The sequence continues at coordinate 28,323,698 of NW_023494802.1, read as the reverse complement.
TGAAGTTATTCCATAGAATGGTCCACATTAGGGAATTTTAGGCAGCATATATTTGAAGTGAACACTGATGTGAATCTTTCTGATAATTTACATCAAACAGAGCAGGTCATAATATGCTATAATGTGGCATGAGATGACAATATACACACATGAATGTCACATCAAATGCACATCCTGCTCTCTCATTATGAATGAACTTTATGCAGTGACACATCAAACTGCTGATATGCAGCACGGTGACCGAATGTGTACTATTGTGCACTCTTAGCACCCCCATTTCCCGTGTCCCTGATACAGAGTATACTAATACACAAGAGTTGAAATTTCCAGCTTTTACTGGGGGAACTCTAGGTTTTTTATATTCTAACATTGAAATTGACCTTAATCTAAACTTTCTGCACATTTTATATCAACCAGTAAATGCTTTTGATCTATTTTAAGAGTTGAAAGCTTGAACGTTTTTTTTTCTTAGAAGCTTAATATTACTACCCTACATCAGGGGTCTTTAAAGCTGAAAGAACAAAAACACTCAAATTCTGTGCCCAACAACAGTTAGACTGAATATTGTAAATAAATCAAGGTCTCTATCAAGCCTAGGCATTTTCATTAGAGATGACAGGAATTCACCCACAACAATTGAATTGTTACTTCCTCAAAACGTATTTACATTTTTTAAATACAGATAATAGAATTTCTCTAGAGAACAGGAAACCGTCAACAGAGAGCAGGAAAAGAAGAGTCAGGAAAAAGGGAACAAAATCTGGCTCTTTGAATGTTTAAAAACTTCACTGAATTGGTTCATTAACTAAGAGGTATAGACCTTTTGTAAAAATTTAACAGTACCAGATGAGAAAATCTCTTTATATAACAGTATTTTCACTTAAACTACAGTTACAAAAGTGACATAACACAGGAACCCAAACAAGCTTTTCGACAAGGCAGAGACCACAAACAGACAGCAAACGGCCAAATGCTTGTCACCACTTTTCTTACTGATGGTGGAGTTTCTTGGCTACTCTCACATTCCAAAACACTGCATGCGTAACCATGGAGACTGCGTGGACAGAACCTGCTGCAGCCTGGCTTTCTATTGACTGAATGGGCCGAAGGCGAAACAGACACTTTCATGTTTCATACACAACAACCATACATGGTTTCTCCATGAAAATGGAAACACTGTTCCATCCCAACCTTCACCTTCACATTTACACCCCTGCTAATACACAATAATGTGGAGTCCTGATTTTCCAATAGGGATCAGACAACTGTTCTGAGCACAGTCTAAGATGGTACCTGGTCTCCCTCATGAGGTTGGTACTGAAAGCGCAGTGGCAAGCAGAATGTGGTCTCGTGAGCCTGCATCAGCGCATCCCGGTCATGGCTCTGGTCTAGGCCAGACTGAGCAGAGGCCAATTGTTGCAGTCCGGAGCCCAGGTTCTGGTGGGCCTGCAGGCGCCTGGACAGGTAAATCTGAAGCACTTGGGACAGGGACTGGTGAAAACCTAAATCGCTGCACTGTAAGAACATGCAAGAGATTAGACCTGGAGTAAACCTTTCAAAACCAACAAGCAGAAACACCCGAGTCAGAATCATTTATTACATTTAAATGGACTATCGTCAGTTGAAGAGTTACTTCAAGATGCCTCCCAAGAGCATTGACTCACACTTGAATGTTTTTGACATTGATAGTTTTGGTCCTAAAATCTGACTGGCAAAGTCACAATCAAAGTACAATCATACTGGCTGAGCCATGTTGTAAAAATGTTCATGTTTACGCTAGAGATGCATAAAATTATATCTATTATAAAGAACAGCTTGGTGCTAACATAACACAGCAAATCTGTGCTATGTTAGCACCAAGCAAAGGTGTGATTACTTGCAGATATTAGCATTATTACAGCGATGATTGGCTAAACAAAGCCTACCTATAAGCAGAATCAAAAACTTTTCCAATCTTCTGCATATGAAGGAAAAGGCCTAAAACCATACTAAACGTAGGCAAGAACTTTGTGTTTAAACTGGGCTATCAATTTATTGTCTTAACTAAATTTTGGATGAACAGCTTTGCAGTTAGATCCTCTGTTAATAAATTAATAAAGTATTTTTGAAGGATTCATTGGAACTACAACATACAAAGTTGAAAATGTTACTTGAATGTCTTATGAGCTTCAAATGTCCACATTTAAGACAGCAATACCAGTAACTGGGTTTAATAATAAAAACACAGTGTGGAAAAGGGACTGTACATCAGCAATAGCTTGGTGCTGGCATAACATTGTAAATACCATAGAGGTTTCATAGAGAAATTATAATATTATTTCATGAAACTTTACTGTATTTATAGTAATGGACTGAAAAAAAGCTAGTTAAAGTTAATGTTTCTTCCTTGAACACTGTTTTATTATCACATGCATGATCGGCGCATGATCATGATTATATACCAAATATACACAGAAAATGCAATGATGGGCTACTGAAAGTTCTCCACATTATAAAAAACTGTTAAAAAAACACATAAAAGGTTGAGTAAAAGAAATGTTTTTTGCAATAATCATTAATAAAAGTGAGTCAAAAAAATTTCAGTCACCAGGGTGGTTCAATATAAGAGGCATGTAACCACTAAATTTACATTCTGTACCTACTAAAACATGTCAAACCAAAATACTCACATCAAAGATGGCAGAGAGATCATGCAGGTAATATCTGTTCATGGAAGCGTTTGCTGCCTCCAGATTGAGCAGATAGTCGTTGCGTGCTTTGGTGCATTTCAGCTGCGTCTCTTGAACTTTACATTGCCTCTGCACACAGAAAAAGGAGCAACACAATCAAACCACGCAAACACACATTCCCCTCCCACACATGAACACTGAGAGTCAACCGCACATCTGTACACTGTCATTTAGAAAGGGAAGTTTCATGGTACACACACATGCCCCACATCATACAGGCAAATACAGAAGGAAGGATGTTGCTGGGGTGCATGGCAAGCAAGGAAGTACTCAAAATGTACATGCCATTTTATTTAAAAGTAAGGTCTTTATGCAGATCCACCAATCAGGTAAAGGTAGAAAAAGTGCCAAATAACTCTGTTAAAAGTGGAAGTCCACTGTCCATGAATGTGCAGCTAAAGAAAAATTCTAAACAGGGCTCAAAACAATTTCAATGCCCAACCTATTTCTAGTGTACATGAACTGCAGTCAAATGCAGAAGATTAACCACCCCTGTTTAAATGTTTTGTTGATTTTCTTTTTTTCTTTTTATTTGAGGAACCAAAAACAGAATGATGAACATTAGACAAAACAATGAATAGCCTCCAATAGCTCAATACACTGGCGACCTCAGTTTTTATAATTACATATACCCTACAACACCACACACACTCATACACACACCGACACATCAAGACTTTCCAAACAATACAACAATAAAAACAACCTTATCCTTGAGGGGGAAGAAGGAAGATAAAAAAAAATTTATAACAATAGTAATAATAATAAATAATAATAATAACATAAATAATAAAAGAAAAATAAATAAATAAAATAAATAAATAAAAGTATTCAATCCACCGGCATAACCTGGAGTGCGTCAAAATACAAAAGAAAAGAATTCCATTTGGCATAAAATGCAGCAGTGTTACCTTTTATCGTGAATCTAATCTTCTCCAATTCCAGAAAATGCATTATATCACGGAGCCATAATGCAGTTGAAGGTGGTTTAGAGAACTCGTTTTGTTGATTTACTAAGTGAAAAAAAGTTAACACATCCTCTACAGGGATGTAAATATGGCATTTTCAGCAAATTTTCATGCACAATTTCTATTTATTTGTTGAGTTTAACATATATTTAAACACTCTACCTATCTGCTTTATTAGAAACACCTACCTTACAGGTCCACTACATAGATGTAATTACAGACTGTGGTCATGCCACACTTTACCCCATGTATTATTGGTTTGTTTCTGGCCACAGGACTGCGGTTGACCAGATATTTTTGGGCAGTGGACTACACTATAGTGTAAATCTCCAGCCAAACTGCTGTGCTCACCACAGTGGGAAGGGGAGAGGACAGACAGCGCCCTGTGGCAAGTAATAAACTTCTCATGCAAAACAACAGCAACAATTTTGTACAGAATGTCAGCTAGAATTGGGCACACAGTCCAGCTATCTGCACCTTTTTTTAAAAAAAGGAACGGAAACACAAGTTTACAAGTCTGCCAGTGGCTGTCATTATCTGGCACGAGTATTGTGAGAAGAAGAAAATGAGCAATTTGGTAAGTTTCATGTGAGCTCTTCAAAAACTTGCTTTATTTTTGGCTGTTATATTAAGTTGATTAAGTTATAAAACTATAAATATGAATTAACTGTATAACACTTTCCTGCTAAAAACAGCTTAGACCTGCATGAATTCCCTGCTGGTCTAAGCCGGCTTATGTACTGGCTACCATATCAGCTTCCAACACAAAACATATGCTGGTTTTGCTGTGGACCAGCTATGCTGATCTAAGTTGTTTTTTCTTGCAGGGCTATAAAATTGTTCAACAATCTTAGCTAATTAGATGTTGGTTTACTTTGGCCAAAATTAGTCAGCTAATAATAATAAGTCTCCTAGCTGTGATATCTCTGCTAATACCCCAGATAGTAAGAGGATAGTGGGCCATCTTTGACCTGCTGATGACAAAGCTGGCAGCCCACTGGCTTTTTGCTATGTGTTTTCCGGGCAGCCCACTGGTGGCCCAGCAGTCTCAGACAAAATGCCACTTTACATCATTCATTTTCCACTCACAGTCCAATTTACTTATTTTCATTCATTTCCTTCTTTCATTATCCTTAAATGAGGTTTGGTAAATTATTTTAATTTAGCAGTGTCAGCAACATTAGACTCATATTAAGCAAAATCTACTGAAACATCTAAATGGTTTGTTCAGTTAGGAAGTCCCTTTAGTCCCATGAGTGCAGTTTGATGGGTTACCTGGAAGAAATAAGAAGGTAAAGCTGAGGGGGCATTTTAATGTAAAAAGTAATCCAAAAGTAACAGGTAATGAGATTAAGTGTCTTTAATATAATAATCCTATGGATTGAGTTACAGATGACATTTAACAGGTTTTTAATCAGTAGTCTGTATTGGAATACGTTTTAGGTAACCCTCCCAACCCTGGTAAAAAGCCCAACAATATTGCTGTCCCTTTTCACTTTAAACTATCCAGATGAGTGATATCCCAGCTCTGGTCCACTGTAGAAAGGTGGCAATGACTTTGTCTGTATCCAGACACCATACCACTAACTTACTGTTCAAAGTTTAATGCACACAACATTTTGAGTCAGCCACGAATCATTGCAACTAAAATCTGTTTTAGAATATGTGGGCCAGATAAGCATGTTTTAGTGTAGGCCACTTTTGGCTCAATTGCAGTTTTCCAGAACCAAGAGTGGGCCTGCAGAGCCATATGCTTGCAAGAAGTGTCCCACATCCGCATGCTAACTGGGTAGCAGTGTCACTGTTAGGTGGTTCAACACCCAAAAATATCCAGACAAGAGTGGTTGTGTGGTCAGAATCTGAGCATTGATGAAGGGCTAGAGGATGACTAACACAAACAGTGCATGGCAGCAGATGGGCTTACAGTTACAGTCTGTAACTGTACACCAGTAAGGTGGATCTACAAGGTAGATGTTTCCAATAAAATTGGAAGAAGCAATGGCAGTTCTTTGAATTTCCACAAAAAAATCTTTCACAGTGCAGCTTTACATTAAGATTTACATTTCATTACAAACTCTGGTGTCTCAGGGGTCTTCAAGGATAAACAAGTTGAAGTCTTCAATTTCTCAGAAATGGAGAATGCATTACTCAGACTCACTCAAAGCATCTCACAAAAAAAGGAGAAGCCTTCAGTGACACAATGGCAGAGAAACACAATCTTCCTCGGCTGCATCCTAAGCTTTGAGACATGGCTTATATGTAAAGTTTTCTCATACTTGAGGGTGAATTCATACATGATTTTTTTTTTAATTTAATGTAAGTTCTTTCTATCCAAAAAAACCCAAAACAGTTCATTTTATATAATCAAAACTAAAAAATGAATTACCACTTACACTCAATTATAAAAGCTTAACAAATTCAACAAAGTAACATGCTAGATAAACGTGGTGGCCTACATCCTACATTTTTCTTTTTCTTCCTGATGTCCAGTTGTAACATTCACGTGGGCTTTTGTACCAAAAACATAATTTATAACATGATTGATCTTTACATGACTGTCTTTATCTCTTAGATTTAATCTGTCTGTTTTTGTGTCTGTGCTTATAAGTCTAGTTGCTCAAAAAGCAGTTAAGGTGGAAACACTTCTTATTACTTCAGTGTAAATGGGTGGGGCTAAACTGCTGTAGGCTGAATTAGCAGATATATGTAAATGTGTTGTTTTCGTAACATCCTAAAAACAATGACTACAAAATAGGCAACTTTTGCTGCTTGGTTTCCATATATGTACTATATGGACTGGGAAGTGAATGAAATATTTTAGAACTTTAGTGTTTGCACACAGTGTTTGCATACAATATCAAACTCTTTTATTTAAAAGAGCAAGAAAAATTCAGTTTTCCATAACATAGACCTTTTGAAAGTTTGACAGATTCTTTCTCATTGTATTGGAGTAGAAATTCAATGATCCAAAAGCATACATAATTTACAAACATTACATTACATAACACTCCCACAGTGGTGTGACTCTGCTACTTTCCAGTGCTTTTGTCTGTAATATAATGGTATAGAAGGGTAATCACGCTTACTTTCTCTATGAGTCTCTCTATCTTCTTAGCTGCACTTTGTTTCTGTTTCTCTTCCTGTTTGGCAGCTTCCTTCAGCTTGCTCTCAGCTGACATGTACTCCGCGTGGTACTGGGAATATGTCTTCAGCGTCTGCAGTTCAAAATATTGGAGGTTTGGGAGGTCATAGGGTATACTTAAAACCAACTGGCAGAAGAACATCACTACAACTGCTTCTAGAAAGGGTCTTTGCTCACCCATTCATTTACAGTGAAGAAAAATATAATACACTTACAGTTTGCATCTCTGCCGTGACCTTCAGGAGTTCTTCCTGTAACTGGGAGCCAATCTCTCTACTCTGAAGGACAATAAACAGAGATAAAAGAGAGAGATGAAGATATAGAGAAGAATATAATGTAGGCAGGTTCCTAAAAGCAGTGCAGCGTTAAAGGAAAAGTTTAGTCAAAAAGCAATATGTTTTCCTTTTATCCCAGATGCAGCCAACCAACCAACACATGTTTGGTGTCTGAAGTCTCCTTTTTCACCCTGCTGAAAGAAATCATAGCGACCATTAAAAGTTTACATGGCTTCCTGGTGGTGTTCAATAGTCACTAATGGTACTGTGGCATCAAAGCAAGTGTTGGTTTTTTGGAAGCAAGCTTGAGCAGCTTGGCCAGTTACAGTAGAGCCTGAGCTGGTGTGCTGCGTGTTTTTCCTTTAGCTGCACACTGTTTGAAGTCAAGTTATTAATAAAGCTGAGTTATGGACCAGACCCCTAACTCCACAAAGTTTCTTCTGAGAACCCCTATCGCTACAGTGTTTAGCATTTTCTTGGTGGGCTGATATCATACTGTAAATGATTCTAAAGGTTTAACAGATATCCTGGATTCCAGATGCATTTGATGGTTTCCTAATAGGATCTAAAGGTGTCCTACAGCAAACTAGTTGTCTATAATGACAACCATTGAGCCAATTCCCTTTAGAGCAGGTTTTAATTTTAATGCTTCTAATGGTCTGTGTTCAGCAGGGTAGTTTGGCACTGGAACCACAAGGCTAAAGTAACTAACAAGTACAACGGACCAGTTAGCACTGTGCAAACTGCATGCCTAAATCATCACACATTTGCTTAACACCTCAAGAAGGTGTTAAGTAATCTCATATAGATTTGCATCTGTGTTTTCTGACTGCATGGCGTACTGTTATGTACAAAAATGGACAAAAGTGCATTCAGTAGTAGCAGCCACCTTCAAGGCTGAGTTTTGCCAGTACTTTGTCCATTTTTGTAAATACTCAATAAATTAACCTGGCATTTTCAGTGCAAAACTACAAGTCAGACACTGAATATGTCTTGGCTGATGGACTATGTTTAGGGTAAATCTGATCTATGGCCACACCACTGATTTAATAAAAATCTATTTAGCCAAGAATTACATGCATCATGAAGCCTAATACTTTCTTCCATCTACGTCTATTCAGAAATGCCTTAGCTTGCTTTCCTTCTCTTCGTGGTCACAATATCCGATCAGTCACAGAATGGAAGGTTTGTTGTAGTATCTGTTGTAAAATTACTTTTTTAATGAAATTTGTATGGGTATCATAGGAAAATACCTATCTGGGCCATGACCTGCTAATAGATGAGCTCTGTATGGACCATTTTACCAAATTAGTTCAAACTGTGGTCCCATAGTAATTCAGGACTTAGATATTTACAAAGATTATAACAAGGTGCTATTTGAAATCACAATAAGATAAATGTGTATACAAAACCATCATTTTTAGGGTACTTTCTATTGGGAGGTGACCGTCCCAAACTAACCCCTAAGTTTCAACTTTTTTATTTGTAAATATATAAAAAAAACCTACATTTTTACATTGTATTTGTTCTACATTGTTTTTTTACATTTTTTTTAAAGTGTTGAACGATTTAAATGAAAAAAAATAAATGACAAATTTTTAAATAAAAAAACTTAAATAAAAAAAATGCTGTCCTACGTCTTCATGTCACTGCCGAAACACAGAGTTTTACTCTACAGGCAGAGCCTTATAGATTGTGATTAGTAGTGACAAAACGGAATATTCAATAATTTATTTTAATAAAATAATATACCAGATAACTAAATCTGATTTTTTGCCAAACTGTTCCTCACTGTTCCTCAAACAGTTGCAGCAGTCAAAGTGATCCTTGCTCTAAACTTTAAGATTTAGGAAACTCAATACAGTAAACATGTTAGCGAGAGCTTAGGTAGATGGCTAATCTCAGAGTGTAAGTGATGGTCTATGCAAATGTGTGTGTGTATATATATATATATATATATATATATATATATGTGTATATATACATATATATATATACATACATACATACATACATACATCATCTAAACCGCTTATCCTTCTGGGTCACGGAGGGGTGCTGGAGCCTATCCCAGCCGTCATTGGGCGGAAGGCAGGATACACCCTGGACAGGTCGCCAGTCCATCACAGGGCAGACAGACATACACATTCACACACACACCTAGGGGCAATTCAGCATGTCCAATTAGCCTGACTGCATGTTTTTGGACTGTGGGAGGAAACCGGAGTACCCGGAGGAAACCCACGCAGACACGGGGAGAACATGCAAACTCCACACAGAAATGACCCTGGTCGTCCGGCCGGGAATCGAACCCAGGCCCTTTTTGCTGTGAGGCGACAGCGCTACCCACTACGCCACCGTGCCGCCCTATATATCCAACGTTCAGTCTTAGAAGTTTTCATTTTCTGCTTCTCGTGAACCATATTTTGCCATTTTTTTTCTTTTTTGTTTTCTTTTCTCACTAATGGCTTCTTGACAGCTACACATCCTTCTCATAGTGGGTTGAGTTCCTCCTGACTCTCAAAGATGAAAGCTTTAAGTACTGTTTATCTGATGGTGACAGTTTTGGTGGTCTATCAGGTCTTGCAGAGGCTAACACAAATTATGCATAACAACAACAATGTAGACTTAGCTGGGTGTTTCTAATAAAGTGTCCATTACCAGAGGTGTAGCTAAGGGGTGGACAGAGGTGGCCAGTGCCACCCTCCTGTGAAGCATGGCCTCACTTCAGGGCTCCCCAGTTAAACCAAGTAAGACAGTCAGCTATCATCAATGAAGCAGTCACCACAGGAAAGTTCTGCTATGTTACAGTGAAAATCTGCCATCAGGGCAGTTAGCAATTCTGCACTCAATAACCAGTGCATCCCACAGGCTGCTCATAACCTTAACATTATTCTTGCTCATTTTGCTTAAAAAATCAGCTAACATTGGTTACACTGATTACCCCTAGCAGTCTGCCACCCTAATAACATTGCTGGGCCTAACCTGGCCACCCGCCTGCAAAGGGTCTGGCTACGTCCCTGTCCAATACTTGTTATTACAGTAATGCAGAAGTCAAGGCAAATACCACACAAAGATTATCATGCAAATGTGAGAGTGTGTGTGTGTATATATATATACTCTTTTAGCCAGACGTTGAACATGCTCCAGACAACGGGAGAGCTGCTGAGGCAGAGTGGAGCCACAGCTGTCACTCAGCGTGCTGTGATCTTTACTATCCTGCCGCGTCTGAGACAACAGGGTCTGCCAGCACTGCACCACGGACTGACTACTGAACTCCTTCCTGAGAAACAGAGACACACAGACAGAAAGAAAGACGCAGTGAGGGGAGTGCTAGATTCAATCTGCTAAGTCAGAAGGCCCAATAATTTGCGTCCAGTTGTACCCATTTCACTGAGGGTCAAAACTTACAGGGTCCAAATCCTACATTTTCCTTGCATTTCTTTTTTTTCCCTTGAGGTCTACTTATAACATTTGTGTGGCTTTATGCATCAAAAACAGTCATAATTACCTACATGACCATTTTCCATTTTCTCTTTAACACTTCAGGCTGTTTTTGTTACTGGGCCTTTGAGACTAATTTATGCAAAAGACCTCTGTTCTGAGCGGCCACTCTGTATTGTGTCTCAATCAAGAAGCAGTTTGGGCTGAAACATGCCTTATAACTTCAGTGTGAATGGGAGGGGTTATACTGTTGTAGGTGAAATAGGCAGATGAGCTGTTTTTACAGCTTAGTTTTGACACACAGCCTGTATGGACTGGGGAAGCATATTCTGAAACAGTGTTTAAATACTACAACTCTTTTATTAAAACTATTTGGTTTTAAAGACATGGGCCCCTTAAAAATCCTAAATGCATTCAGTTCATTTTAGCACTTCATGTTCACAATATCTCACCACTTCAAGTCTAGAATGAATTTTGCAATTTACACTCTCCCAACAGCCAATGAAAAATTCAAGTTCATTGTAGACCTACCTCAGATGTAACGGTACTTGCATAAAATTAATAATAAAACAAGCCAGCTAAGGAAACCACAAACCTGATGTAAGCTGATAAAGAGGATGGGTTTATTTTGTTAAAAATAACAGTAAGAAAGTGTGACTATCATAGGAAATTACCATTCTGGACCAAAACCTACTACTAAATCAGCTTTAGAGTTAAGCATACAGCACAGCTTAAACAGAAATGTCTTTCTCTGTCCTTACTTTTTGATTTTGGACGCGAACTTGTCGGCAAGCTTATCCAGAGATCGTGCGTATTCACCCTCAATCTCTCCCCGTCTGCGCAAGTAATCACTCAAATCCTGCAGCACCTGACTGTTCTGCTCCAGGTGAGAATCAAACACACGCAGCTGCTCCGCCAGCTGATTACGAACCTCTATGTATGAGAGACAGAGAGAGAGAGAGAGAGAGAGAGAGAGAGAGAGAGAGAGAGAGAGAGAGACATTAATTATTTCAGTTAAGTTTATCTGATCTTTCCTCATTTTTACAAACCAAAATGGTGGAAAGATTAATTTATAACAACAAAACGTGATTTGACCAAGGGCGCCCAAACACAACTGTATCTGTATTGTGTTTCTACTTTATTGCTCTGAGATTTTTTCTTCTATCTGGTAGCCACAGTTGACACAGCCTCTTTTCTACCCATATTTATTTCGATTTTTTTATGTACAGTGCCTTATGTAAGTCTTCAACCCCCTCATTAGACCCTCAGATTGAATTAATTTAAAGTGATATTGGTTTTATGTAAAAAGCTATTCTGTGACACAAATTAATAACTGAAAAATGATGTTGGCATGAGTATTCAACCCCCGTGCTGTTTACTTAGATCAAAGATATTGCTCTAACCACAATAGGCCTCTACCTGTGAATCATTAAAATAGTTCCCCTTTTCTGGATAAAAGCCCCCCTTAATTAAGGCAGCATTTGTGAAACTGTTAATCTGAAGGAAAGCTGTGAAAATGAAGACCGAAGAACATTTTAATGAAATGAGAGATAAAGTTTTAAGTATGTACAAGAAAAAGGAAAGGGATTTCCGAGTGAGCACTGCTAAATCAATTGTGAGGAAATGGAAGCTGCATTATACCACCACGGCACTGTTTAGCCAAGGCCTTTGCTCAAAACTCAGCCTCAGAGCAAAAAGGGGACTTGTGAAGGAAGCCGCAGAGAAGCATACTATGCATTGAAAGAGCTAGAGAGTTCAGTGGCTGAGACTGGGGTGAAGGTGCACCAGCCAATTATATCAAGAGCTCTGTATACAACTGGCCTGTGTGGGAGGGAGGCTAGAAAGAAGCCTATACTGAAGAAAAAACACATCAAAGCCTGTCTGGAGTTTGCCAGAAAGCATCAGAATGACCCAGCTAAAATGTGGGATAATGTAAGTGTTTTGTGGACAGATGAGACAAAATTCAAAATACTATGAATGGTGCAAACCTAACACTATGCATTCCTCAATAGACACCATCCCAACAGTGAAGTACGGTGGTGGCAGCACCATGTTGACAAAACAACCTGCATCAGTCTGCTAAAAAACTAAAGCTTGGGATAGCCTACACCTGTCAGCAGGACACAAGACCAAAGCAACACACGAGTGGTTGAACAACAAAAAGCTAAATGTTCTACCTTTACGGCCAAGTCACGGTACGTGTCCACTAGCACCTTTTCTCGCCGCAATCCACTGCTTTTACAATTTATGCTTTTTAATTTTCAGAATACATCATTCATCCACACAAGCTAGAAACTTAGCTTGCTCAATCTCACTAGCAAGCTAGCTGCCTTAGCAAGCAGCCTACGAGCGCCGTATGATTTGAATTTTGCCTTCCCGCTTGCCATGTAAACATTACCCAATCGAATGTCTTCCCTTCAGATCTTCACTGTTAACAGTTCTGTATAAAACCAGATATTTTCATTATTAGGTCATGTCATGTATTCAAAGAATAGACACACAGGCACCGTTGACTTTCTCTGCTTTTGGAGAAAGTTTTGCTTGCTGTTTGTGACAAAGGCCAGTCTAACACTGCCTGATTGTCCAAACACAATGTAGTGGCTGCTCTTATTTGCATAATGTTGAAATTTGCTGAACTGCAAACCATCATGCGCCACGCAATGTATGTGTAACTGCATATCTCTCCATTTAATGAATAGGATGCAGCGAGGCGAAGCTGCAAGTACCATCAAAGTACAGATCTCAATCCAATCCAGAATCTGAGCATCTTCAAAGCTACTTAACACAGTTGTGTGGAACCACTTGACATAACATTTTTTTACGTAATACATTAAAAATAATCAGTACACTTTATTAGAATTAACTCAAATCACTTTAGTATGGTTTACTTGAATTTGTTCAGTACATATTGCTCAATCAAGTCTTCTCAACACAGTAAAATGGAACCACTTCACAAGATTTTTAAGTAAATCCAACTCTTGATTTTTTTGGGGTTGTTTGTGTGAAAAAATTATTAAATAATTTACAGTTTAAACTTTACAGATATTTAACAAAAACCAAAGATGTCTTAGGCCCCACTTTTCCCTACACCTGTCTCAGATTTATCAGTAAGTACATAACATTACAAACGCTTAATCACAAGCCTGCAAAAAAAATGTACACAAAAGTTCTTTATGAGTTTTTTTTATTTTGAAGCAGTTTCTCAAACTTTCTCATACTGTGTTGCTGGTGAAGATTCATTCTGAAGCAACAGCACTTCTCCTTGCATGTTCTCTTTACTGCTGCACTGCAGTGCACAGCCTTTTCAGTGAGGTTAACTTCATTAGTCAACAAGTGAGGAACAACATAACTGGTTCCTCTCTGGTAAATTACTCGCTTATTTTAACAGTTTCTCAAGTGCTGCTTTATCTACCATAGGGAAGGTAATAGAGATGATGATTGATTAGATAATCGACTGGTTGAGATACAAGACCACTGTATCTACAGGGAATTGCGAACACAATGACCAGGAGTTTGAACTGGAGAGCATGGAAAGTGCTGAAGCAAGTATTCACTAACAGCAGCTGTGGATTATTCAGCACATTGTGTGGGAGCAAGTTCAGAGCTACTTCCACTTTTTGGCTCTTAGATCAGCAGATAAGCTCCAAAATCACTCTGTGAAGATTTGCATGTCAGCCTAGCTAATAAAAAACACAGCATGCTGTTGAATTCAGCATGGAAAACTATTCAGCTATGAAAATATTCATAATTCTTGTGCCAAATTGAATGAATGACACTGCAAGAATCAAAAAGGTACACCAATGTTTCTGTGTTAAAAACACTTTATCTTACCAGTAAGTATGTTTTGCCAGTAAAAACACTAACATTAGAATAAATACAAATGAACACAAAAACAGGGAAATGTAACATGATTTTTTTTTTTTAAAGTAAGAACAACACAGGTTTGGTCTTTGACTTCTCACTGCACTCCAGCCATTGCATATGCAGCACATCTGATTCAATTTAATGTTTGATTGGATTGATTAGCCCAACTCGACATCAGAAATGCTTACGCTAAAACACTGACACACACAAAACCACAATGTATTGTTTACTTGTATTCGTTCTAATGTTAAGTTTTAATGTTAGCAATGTTAGTATTGGAATAAATAAATGCTTGCTACTATGGAAGCCTTAAAGGCGTGTTTTTACTCTGCTATTCCATGATAAGTTATTTTTTTATTAGTTTTCTCAATATCTTGTGATATTTATTACATTATCACGGCAAAACAAATGTTGTTTTCTCAAGATCTTGAGTTATTTCTGTCATTATCAGGACATATTGGACATTGTTTTATCACATACTCATAATGTCATGATAATGGCATAAATTTCTCAAGATTTTGATAAAGCAAATGAGAATAACTCATTAACATGGCAAAAAGGGGAAAAAACATGCATATCCATGGCCCTTTAGGCTGCCTGAAAAATAACATTTTTTCTCAGATGACTTTGCTAGACTTATGCATAGTGTAAGGTAGAACACTTTGGTTTTTGCTAAACATTTTAAAAGCATTTGTGCAGGATTAACCATTCATTTATAAAAGCGACTAACACATCTCAACAGGACAGGAATGAAAACGTAAACATTGTTTGTTACACCTACCATTTCCGAACAATTCAGCTGACAGTGGAATGAGTGCACATGTGACAACTTCCCCCACAGACGAGGCTGACTGTAACAGACTGATGGGCTAGTTGTAACAGTCACCATAAAATCTGGTAAATGTACGCAAAATTAAATTCAAACCAGTTCTATGTTGTTTGAAGCAGAAGAGCTTTCCAACCTAAATACATAAACAGTACGTATATATCACTAGTGAAAAGAGGCTGTGTCAAAAGTGGCAAATTTATAATTGACTACAAAGTAGAACAGGAATTCATCACAATAAATTAAAATATATTTGATTTACACAACACCTGTATTACATTGTTGATTAAGCTGTGCCTAAAAATATTCTAACAAATGAGCCATTTCGAGTTTGTATGTAGGGGTTGGGTTTCTTTCACTATTTATTTAGGGAGGCTGTACTTTAGTGTGGGTAGCTCTCAGAGCGAGTTGCCTACATGCTTAAAAATGACGCTATATTACAGCCACCAATAGGGTGAATGATGTAATATAGGTTTGAGTTCTGTTACAGACAACACTTACAATGAAAAGAAGTTTTATGGTACAAAAACTCACAGAAATATCTGTCTGATTGCTGTTTAAATTTGCACACAATGTTGTTATGGGAATACAAGAAGATGACCAAAAGCACAGTCTACTTTAACTTGTTTAACTACATAAAATATCCATGTTACATTTTACCCAGTGTTAGGTTGTGCCCTGCTCTCTATTACTGTATATCCTCAATCTCTCAAATTTCAGTTTATTCAGTATTTGGTAAATTGTAGTAAAAATAGGCAAGCCAAAAGTAAAATTTGATCTGCTTCTACACTACATACTGCACGCAGCAAGACAAACACATAGTGGGTGTTAATGAACATTTCACACCAAGATAATTAGATGAATCAGGAAGTCCACTAAGGTTTTTTTTTTAGATATTCAGTTTTGCCGTTTTTCATTTTTCACTGATTTTAAAGTGTTAATGTTTTAATGGTAAACACTCAGCAGGAATTTTTCAACCAGTTCCATGCTCTTATCTGGCCTGTTCTACTGAATTAGTTCAAACTGCAATACAATTATTTAGACTTTAGACATTTACAAGGATAATTATATGATCTATTTAAACCCAATGTGTTAACATCAATAGTAATAAGCTAAATATATAAATAATCATCATTTATAGGGTACTTTCTATTGGGTGGTGGCTGCCCCAAACCCTAAACCCTCAAATTTCAACTTCTGAAAATAATATTTCAACTTTTTTATGTTTTTTTTAAAGATCTTTTTAATTTCTTTTAAAGTGAATTTGTAAGATTTAAATCTAAAATGAGTTCAATTTTTAAATTAAAATTTTAAAAATGCTTCCTTATGTTTTTATGTCACTACTGAAACACATAGTCCACTGCCAAACCCTTGCATTTATTTTAGTCAAACCCCTGAATTTAAGAGGAGGAAGTCAGACATGTGGTGAACAGTTAGATCTCATTGTTTTGAAGTAAATGCATCTCAAAGTCTGAAAATCAAGTGTGTAACATTAAGAAATATCACTACCAAAACATATACCACATATTTTCTGCAATTAAGTATTTTTCATGTGTAAATGATAAAATATAATGATTTCATGTGTGTACAAAGTTTCAGTAGTGTTATTATTGTATTGGTAGTGACAAAAAGGAATGATTAATCATTAATTACATTATTAAGGTACAGGGTCACTCAAAGCAAAATGATTTTAGTCTGAAGTCCAAGTCAGTTAAAAGTCCAAAACCAATTCAGCAGATTGATCCATATACATAAAATCACTCAAATGTCCATTTTCATTGACTCCACATTTGGTAAGTGGTAATAAAAGTAGACATACAGGTGAAATGTGTTCTGATTCCACAATACAAATTCACTCCTTACCCAACTAAATATTACTTTTCCTGCCTTTATTTATTTATGTTCTCAGTTGTTTATAATTGCATTCAATGTATTTGAGCATAATTTTAGTAACCCAAAATCGCCATCTTACCTTTGATCTGGGTGTCATAGTCTGTTGCTGTGAGTCTCCTCAGTTTGACATTGTACGACGACATCGTAGCTCCAACTGGATGCAATTCTGCATTGAACACAGTGGCAATACAATATCAGCAGACAGCTCGTAGACACTGGCCAAACATGAGTAACCACTGTTATGGGTTGGTTAAACCGACTGCCAGGTTAGGTTACTTCTATTTTACATACTAGATACTACCCAGTGGCAGCCCACAGACCCATCCGACAGACCCGCAGACTTGGAACGATTTGCACAATAACTCTTCATGTATGCGCATTGAAAACTATTCAACGAAAACTGAAATTAACTCAATTAACGATTCCCTGCGTATGTAATGCAAGTCCCCTCAAATGCACCGTACTGCAAAAATAGCTGCCACATTTCAGTTTGCCTAAATATAGCACATACAGAAGTAGAACCATCTTGTCTATGTGTGTGTGTGTGTCTGTGTGTGTGTGTATGTAGCGTTCATGGGTAAATGCATTATAGGTAGATGGATAAATTTTGCTTGTACTGCTTTTAGTGGCACTTGAAATAGAAACGGAAGGAGATGGCACAAATATTTAGCTTTGATTGGATAATAATGGTTAAAGTCATGAATATACTTCAATTGATATGTTATACTACAGTCCATTGCAGTGCAACTTGGAGGAAGAAGTAACCTGGAGTAAGACCTCCTCCCCCTATTTTCTCTAAATGGCTGTAGTCTAATTACTTCTGAAGTATAATCTGGATCACTTCATTCCTGTAACACCAGAAACTTTTTATATTATACACTTTATTGATCCAACAAGGAAAATTTGTCATTGCCCAATTATGTCCAGTCTCAGAGCAGTGCAACATCGCCAGCAGAGCTGGTGGGACAGGGTGCTTTACACACAGTTATACGCAATCAGTCCTGGGATTTGAACCCACGACCTTCCCGTTGCTGAATGCTGACTCACTTCTCCAACTACTAGATTAGCAATAAGTTTGACTTTGAGAGAAAAAAAATTGAAAAAAAAAAGTGAAAATGTAAAGTTAGACCTAAAGTTAGACACAGGCATTAGACAATGTTTTTATCCATTTGCTGGAGATGAGTTTATATTTGTTTATTTAACATCAGTGTTTATATATTAATGTCATTTATCTTTTTGTCATACATAATAAAAATGAAGTGGAATCATTAAGACATAAAATGACAGAAGTTGCCTCAAGTTATAAAAATATAACATTTTAGTGCTTAATCAAATTTTTGTCAAAATTCATGAGGGGGGCTTCTTGAATGACCCATATCCTATATTTTACTCATATTTTATTTTTTATTTTTTAAGGTCAACTTATGACATCTGTAGCAAAAATGACAAAAAAAACATTTTTACATGATTATTTTTCCTTAGAATTAGTCAGACTGTTTTAGTGCTTTTAAAACTGATTTAATATTATTAAGAGCCGAAACACTCCTCATAGTTTCAGTGTGAATGGGCAGGACTAAAGTGCTGTAGGCCAGATAGGTTGACATGTGTATATTAGTTGATTCTCGTGACATCACAGAAACAAAGAATTCAAAATGGTTGTTTTTGCAGCATAGTTGCCAGGTATGACCTGGGTAATGAATGATACTACGGTTCCATATAACAGGCTCTTTAATGTTCTGTTTTGTGCTATGAAAAGGATACTGTCTGCTGTTCCAGTTTACTTCCCCTAACTGTGCATATTTATTTATGTATTTATTTTATATTTTTTTTACTACACTCTTCTACAACTTAAAGACATTAGTAGTCCATGCCATTGAATGAAAACTGGGATTTAATAGGCCTGGAAATGTATAGGTTTAAGTGCTTAGTAATTTACATTAGGGGTGTAACGATACACAAATATCACAATAAGATAGATATTGTCATTTTTGTATCACGATACAATATTTTTTTGTATCTCTTCTGTATTTGTTTGTGTCATCCTGTACTTTTGATACAGAATTAGGAAGGTTTTAGAAAACTTATTACTAGATATGCTAACATCTATTTTTGAATCATTAATTTTTTTGCCCAAAACAATTTTTCAATTTTTTTAAAATAAATAAAAAAACAACAGTTTATCCATATCAATATCTATATAAAAGTAAACAAATGTCCACAAAAAAAGGCTGTGTCTAAATATTAAATGATTGCATAACACGTTTATTTACAGTATGATCTTGTGTTTTTATAGGAAGTGTGACTCTGACCTTCTGACTGAAATTAGTGAGAGAGGATTTTCTACTATGGCTCAATCACTCCAGGCAAACCGTAGAACCCACAACCAAACAGAGGTGGACGCTACAACCAAATAGGGGTGGGCTTTACAAGTGGTGGAGATAGGTAGCTATTAACATCCCTACGGAGCGTGCAATGTTGGCACTCTGTCATCATTTGATCTACCACTCTTTGACCATCATTACTGCACTCGACTGAGAAACCTCACCATATCAAACAGCCTAGCTAATCAATACTGTGATTTGCCAATATCACTCATTTTACAGCAAAAAAACTGATAAATATATTACCAAGCATACCGTGACATCCCTAATTTACAGTGAGTTTTCAAAATAGATCTTTCTGATGCAAATGTTATAAAACGTTATTCTTAATACTAATATTTCAGTGAGCATGCTTGAAAACATACAGCAATTCACCCATAGTATAGTAGGCAGACTATTCCCTATTAGAGAATCTGCAAGTCTTTTACAATAAAAGAGAAAACTGTAAGCTCATAAGAAGAAGTCTATCTAAAAAAGGAACACAGGGCCTCTGACCCTAAAGTTTAAGTATGCCAGGGTAGAAGGTGTTTGCCCAGTTGCACGCAGCAGCGGCTGCAGGTTACAGAGCACCCATCGTTCTGTGACCACGCAGGCCAAGGTTAACCAGCAGTACACTGCACAGCCTCAAAAAAAGGGAAGACAGCAAGCTTCCTGTGTTAGGAGCTGCAGAGCCTTCAGCAAATCATGCCGCGGCTCCTCACTCTCATCATGAGTCACCCCTCCTCTCTCCTCTTCTCTCTTCTGTTTCGTTCTCTCTTTCTCTCTATCAGGCGTCAAAGAATCAACTTCCTCTTTTGCCCTCAAACGAAACAAGAAAACTGGTCACTGGCGAAGTTTAACTCATTCATATCAAGTTCAAAATGCTAGATTGCAAGGGAGCAGGACACTGATCCACTTCTTCTGCATAGCTTTTTTTCCTTTTTCTGCATCACGAGCAATCAGTCAAGCATCTTCACTGGTTTCATTTTGATGTGTTATGATATATTTTTTGACACTTGAAAGTGAGCACATGCCTAAAAATAACAGTGAAAATGAGGGTTCTGTGGGGCATCAACACTTGGTTCTCTCAAGAGCCGTTCAAAGGATGTTGTTTGGAAGAGGCAGTTTTTGGAAAATGACTTGTACAAGTGTGAAGAGCCTTTTCAAGGTTTAAAGTACCACAATATAATCTAAAGGTGCAAGATTTTGATGCGCAACTTTACTATTAAGAGGGTAACTGCTTCCCGGAGAAGATTCATGGTCCACTGTTGACAATATGATACACATCATTACCTTTAGTTTGAGGTTTGAGAAGTCAGAACAGGCAAAAAAAAGCACCAGTAGTGCCACATTTTAAAATGTACCATCAAAAACTACAAATTCAATGATCTTATTCTATGTTTCACATACAGCACTGCATTAAATCCACTTAGACTGGGCTAATTATGCTCTCTATGTAACAAAACATGCAGTTGTTTGGTGGTCTTTAAGTACTGACAATGTCCACAATATACTCACAAAAGTATTGTGACCTATATGACATAATTTATCAATAACAATAAATATTGTCTTATTGTTCACCCCAGTCAACAATCTAGGACTATGCTTCAGATGAAATAATGCTTTGAAAATTGAATCCATATTACCAATGAAAATCTAACCAATCATAAAGACTGTAAACTATAAATAAATGTATTGTGTATATAACTACAAGCTAACATGACAGTCACGATACAATGATACAGTACAATCCGACCCATTTTACTGTGTATTGTTACATGCTTAATATATATATATATATATATATATATACACACAATATGTATTGTATTTATATCTTGCATCTCCATTTTTAGTGCTTTCAACCTTTTTTGG
Organism: Colossoma macropomum; assembly: GCF_904425465.1. Taxonomy (NCBI): domain Eukaryota; kingdom Metazoa; phylum Chordata; class Actinopteri; order Characiformes; family Serrasalmidae; genus Colossoma; species Colossoma macropomum. The sequence goes on along the minus strand of NW_023494802.1, from coordinate 28,302,322 downwards.
CATAATTTTAAACTCCGGTTACCCTTTGCAGTGTTAACATTTCATGATGAACGGACCAACAGAAATGGTCCTTGTTACATTCTTTTCTATTAAAATAAAAAATAAGTAAGTAAATAAGTAAGTAAGTAAATAAATAAATAAATAAATAAATAAATACCCACCTACACACACAATGTGTCATATCGTATTATATCATTGTATCATGATTAGCATACTAGCTGTGGCGTTTCATAGAGATATAAAACAGCTTGTTTCAAATATTGTACCTTTATAATAGTGAATGGTCTAATAAAATGGAAATATTATCTTAACACAAGGCACATTTTAGCCTTATTTTTTGTTTTAGCATTTTAGCTCATTTTCGCAGTATCGTAAAATGTATCGAATCGAGACACCGCCACAGAGTAGACCCCTGCCATTTACAGAACAGTAACAGGTGTAATCTTCATAGACCCCTCAGTACGCATTAAAGCACCGCCACATACATATACATACATAATTAAGGCATTTTTAACGTAAGGACAAGCTGACTTACCCAAGACTGATCCTCAGTGACTCTCACATTGGCCTTCACTGCCTAAACCTTCAAACACTTCACAGCAGCAGCCAGACGTGCTTTCTGCCTCGCATTAATGTGTCCTAGCTCTAGACCAAACACGGTGAAATTCTCCTCTCGCTCTCTCTCTCCGACACACACACTTACACAGCGTCAGATACAGCGCGACTGTCGCTGTAACATAAACTCTCACAGACTGTGAGAAGGCAGAACAACTTCACTTTCTGAGTCCCTCCCTGCTTGCCTGCCCACTCATTCTGACACACACACACACTCACTCTCTCTCTCACAGCTTGTGGTGTCTCCGCACACTTTACACTCCCCCCCCACCAACCTCCCCCCAAACCCAACTCACCCGCCCTTAAAATCAGCCTTAATGTTGCTCGGCTTCACCTGATGCACGCCATAACGGCAGTCCCTGACAATGCTGGGTGGAAACAGTGGTGAACAGTGGACATCTGAGGAGAATTTCAGTTACTGCCAGGAATGTAGTGTAAGTTCAGTGCAACTTCAGCAGAAGACTTGCCCACAGAAACAACCAACGGTGCCTGAAAGTAAAAGGTGACAATATGAATGCCACTTAACGTTTCACATATTCACATATATATATATATAAATAATCGATAGAGTACCTGCTGTTGTGGGTGTATGGCCCAAACCCTAATACCCAAATTTTATCCTGTGAAAAAACGCTCTCCCACGTTTTCATGTTTTAATTATAGGCGGAACCTTATTTTAGCCACGCCCCTGCATTTCAGAGCCGGAAGTGAGTCTGCATCCCTGTCCCCTGTTAAGCCTTGGGTACACTACACGACTTTTAAAGTCTGAACAGATTATAAAAAGACTGGGCATCTCACTCTACGCGACTGGTTTTTGCAGATTTTTGAGGGCGACTGTAATATTGAGGATCACACTAGCTCACCTGCTGCCGAACCGAACTTACTGAGCTCGCGCGGACTCTCGCGCTCTCCCGTTACTAGGAGACCCAAATAAACAAACGTGGAGCTGCTCGCTGCAGTTTTCTCTGCGGTTTGCGGTGATGCAGTAAAGAAACAGCAGGTAAACATGTTAAAGCGAGGGTCACTGATTTAAATATGTGGTATTTTGTAGACTTTTAAATGTACATAAACTCGATTGTGCTCGTGCCTTAAGCTCAGCTCATTAAAAAGCTTCGCTCCAAACGTGAATGACTGTTCGACATTTTCTTTATTTACTTTCTTTCGCGCTCTCTGTTTCATTGGCTGTTGCAGGAATCCGTTCAGACTGAGTCCTTGACCAGTTTACACTACTACATTATGCTCAAAGTCGGGTCGAAAAAATCACACGTTTGATAAACTCTGACTGGTCTGAAACGCGATCGGGAGGCCAAAAATCTGAGTCTGCGCCCCTCAAATACTACTCGATTCTCTCTCCAACTGCAGACTAGAGCTAGCTAAGTTAGCACAGACTCGGCCAGACTGAGAATCGGGGCTAAAACTGGGGTAGCTAAAAGTCGTGTAGTGTAACCCCGGCTTTACATGTTCCGATACACCTGGTAAAGTTTCAGAGGCATTATCGTTGTTTTATTAGTAACGTTCATTCATTTGTTTTAATACAATAAACATAATTAAGCTATAGATTCACTCAGAGCAAAATGATTTTAGTCTAATGTCCAAGTCGTTTAAAAGCCTGAAATGTGTTTTGAACTCTGACTTTGAACCAATTTGGTAGATTCATATATGAAAGTACTGTATATCCATATATACAAACCTTTTTTTTTTAACAGAATTTGATACCACCAGCTGTCCTTTACAATCTATTAAAATTTTATGATGAATAGACAGTAGCAATAGTCCAATATTATTCTAAACTAATATTATTAGTTTAGAATAATATTAGTTCTAATATTAGTTCTAATATTATTAGTCCAATATTATTCTAAACAAAAAAAAGAGACATTAACTCTACATTAACTTTATATTAATTGATACACAGCTTTTTCCTGACAGTGACAATATACAAATCGCACCAGTTTACAGTAAGACTACTTTTATTAAAGGATTAAAAATGATATATGTGTGTGTATATATATATATATATATATATATATATATATATATGTATGTGTGTATATATATATACACACACACACATATATATATATATATATATATATATATGCATATAGAATACTGTTATGTTTTATATGTATATCGCTGCTGTCAGAACAGAACCTTGTATCTCCATTTTTGACATAAACTGAAAATGCCTGTTACCCTTTGCATTGTGTGTAAATTTCATGATGAATAGATCAAAATAAACAGCCTAAAATGACTTGGAAAAAAGTCTGGTTCCACTAACATACAGTAAAAGTATGTTTTTTCTGTCTCCTGTAAAGTTACCATTTTGGAGATACGAGGTTTTCTTCCAACAACACCAATATATAGATAGATAGATATAACAGTATAACAGTATTCATATGTACTAGATGTGCCAAATGTGATTAAAGTGATGAATTTAAATCTACACTATACAAGTATATAAAATTACAAAGATTTTTAAAATGGTAATTCCAAATCTTTAAACGATAGACAGACAGATAGATAGATAGGTAGATAGATAGACAGATAGATAATGTTTAACGATAGACAGAGAGAGAAAGAATGAATGTGTGTCGAACTGCTAAGATGACTGTGTGAGAAAAACAGGAAATAGCAGGGAAGAAATGCTGAAGTATTTTCATATTCTGTTTAGAGTGTCTTGCGGCTACAACCTATAAAAACAGTACGTAGGTATTAACATTACTGCTGACTAAAGCAACTCCATGAAATCCCTCACAAGTCAGTGATTTCACACACTACATTAAAGCACAGTTCCTGTTGCACCCCTCCCTTTGTTCTTAGGTCACATTTTTAAAATCTCTTTATTTCTTTCCATATAAGAATCCTGAAACCTGTATGTGTTGTCATAACCACAACGAGGCCTATGTCAAATGAAAATGACCAGACCCCGTTTATCTCACAGAGCCATCACTGAGACGCTCGGTTTCTGGGAATAAACGTTATCATGCCATCATAAGGACAGAATTAACCAGAAATGCATCTTGCAGCACTGCAGCAAAGGCATAGAGAGTTACACTGTTTTAGCTATGGCATTTTGTGCTAAGCATAAATGCCAAGGATTGGCCCTGCCAGCTTTTCTACTGATGAGGAGCTGGTAAGTGTGAAAAATCAACCACCCCCTCAACACCCAAGAAACAAAGCTCAAAACGCAATAATAATTCACACTTTCTCTGAATCAGAGTCAGTTTAATTTGAATTTAACCATTTTAAGCAATAATTTACATTATTTTTTCAAGTTTTAAAACTGCTACAAAATATTATTTCTACTGATTATCAAAATAACAAAAGGATAAAAAAAACCCACCAACAAACCAGCAACATTTTCTACATACTGATGTCCCACAGCAGTCTTTACTGCTCTCATAGTCCTCTACAATTCAGGTACAGAAATAGGGGTTCCCAATCCAAGTCCTGGTGACCTCAAGCTCAAGCTTTTGCTTTCCCTACTCTTCACACCTGACCAGCCCACTACAGAGCCACTGTAAGGGGAGCCTGGCCACTTCCTATTTTTCTCGTAATATCAAAAACAAGACTGCAAAATGTGAGAGGGTGCCTATGAGCAAGTCCTTAAGAAATGTGGCTGAATTAAGCTAAATGGCTATTAACCATCTGTGCAGGACTGTTTCCTCAATTCTGGACAGTAGAAGGACAGAAAACTTGCCTGTCTTTCTGTATGACATCAGCATTACTGCTACTGAGTGCTGATTGGCTGGTGAGCTGATAAGTTCATTGCCTGAGTGAAGTAGTTTGCTTTCACTGATGTCATGAACGTACATGAGGCACTGTTATAAAGTCCTACAACTTCAAAGAACTCAAAAATATAACAGCAGTGTTGAAATATTTTATGCTGGTATGTGTTGAGAAAAAGAGCATTTTTCTATATAAAACATGATTAGGCATTTACAAACACTGACTTTTAAACCTTTAAACAAAAGCTCTATAAGAACTATTCATTTTGGACTTGCTCAGGAGCGCCCTCTAGTGTTTGACAAACCCAAAAGACATTGATTATCATATAGGTAGTTGAATCAGGTGTCCTATATGAGAAAAAAACACACTGGGATTGGGAACCCCTGGTACAGAGGTAAGTGATTCTGGCTTTAAGCTGTGAGACAATCAAACAGACAATGAAGACTAATCCACAGTCCTGCATGTTGATTGTGTTCTCATCAATTAATCAGGCATAAAAATTCTATCAGTTCTGAAATCAGTTAATCATGTCTGTCTCATGTCGGTTTCAGTACGTCATGTCTTGAAAGCTTGAAAGTAGAGCAGTTTCCGAAGAAAGTTGAAAGACCCAGGCATCTGTTTGTAAAGGCCTTTAGCAGATATCTGAGAGACTTCGTTGTTCACCTGCACAAAATAATATGTAGGAAGATACGGTCGTGAGTAATTATACACAAAAACATGCTTATTTTCACTTCAATAACTCAATAGCTCAAACTTTTGCATATAACTGTATACAAAACTGGACACTTTCTATAAGAAAATTTAAGGAGAAATATTATTTATTGGTGGTTTCCCTTGTGAAAGTGATGTTTTTTCCCTAAGCCTGCAGATCCAAAAATCTCAGACACAGAAGACAAGTTCTCAACCATTCCCAGGGTGTGATAAATGACATTTTAATGCTAATTTGATTGCATGTCTTTGTTTCAGCTGTCTTGTTCCGCTTGGAAACATAACAATTGATTATCAACCTAGATCAAGTAGTTTAGGATTTCCTAATTTGAGATAAGATGTTATAAGATTCCTAAATTAAGATTTGTTTTTGTTATACACATTTGTGAAAAATCTTATCTTGACCTTGTCAGATCTTAACTTTGGACAAAATATAAAAAGTTTCTGTAATACAGCTCCAGAACTAATCATCCAACATCAGTATCTGACCTTAATTTCAGACAAAAAGTTGGATATCTAAACTTTAAGACATAAAGTATGCGCAATAATTATTTTTTATGGTATATAATTATACAGTACTATGTTCTGGCCTGAGAATAACCTTACAAACAAGTACCTCTGGGCCATTATTAAGCAGATTCGACATTCCTGGGTATGAATTCAGGACCCACTGCTTGTGCTTAGAGCTGAGACATTCTGAAAGAATGTTTCCAAGGATGAGTAATAACATAAACTCTATTTTATTTATGGAAACATGAAGTATGATTTCAGGTTTAGCTTTACCAGAAATCAAGCTGGTTAATTTACATTAATGAATGCCAACATAAGAAATTATTTTGAGGACAAATTTCCATTATATTATATATTAATACATTTGTTTATGCATTTTCTTTGTGTGAACTACAACTAGACCCTAAAACATTCAGTGAACAGCAAATACCACCATCAGGCTTATGGTAGAATAACATTTATGATCATGCAGTCAAAAGACGAAAGAGTCAAGTAAAAGAAAGAGACATACCACCATTAACATGGTGACGAGGTCATCACTGGCTGCATTCTCCTCCAGTACGCGATCCAGTGTCTCCACATACCAAGAGCCTGCAAATGTGTCCCTCCATGACACATATCCTGCGGAGAGAATTCGTTCAGTGCTGTTGGCAAATACTAACCAAAGTCATTGTTGTTATTTTAACAAATTGATGGAAAGCCATGAAAAAAATGACTCTGAGCATGTTGTTTTGCCTAACTGCATAAAAACACAATGTCCTTAACCCTTTGAAGTTAAGAGTTATTACTTCCATTTTGCTATACTATTTAAAAGTAGTTATGTAACTGGGCCAATGACATAGCATGCATTTCTGTGTTTAAATCCATTATTTTCCTTAATAAGGAAATAATTTAATACACAATATATACAATGTGTCACATTCTCTATGTGAATATATTTTCAGTACATCAAAATAAAATTCATTTTAGGCATTTCTGCCTCCTAAAGTCTAAAAATGTCAGGTGGTGTGACCGTCCAACTATGTATGTAGATTAAGTAAACAATTTAAAAAGGTAATTTAGTCATATAAAGTTCTAAATATAATACTTTGGCATGATTTTATGTTCGCAACCTTTAACATCATAACATGTTGAAAAAAAATCAGAGAGCTCTGAAAGTATTCAGCTGAATAAAAAACTTCTGTCCATAAATTCTGATCTCTTCAAAGTCATGCAGCCAAGTGACAACAAAGGACTTTTATTCTGACATGCTTTTTTAGAAAGAATGGGCTGGTTATTGCATCATTAAGAAGACTCAAAGTGACCTTGATGCAATGACAAGGTCAATAGCCCTTTGATAAATATTAAAAAATGGTCCTTTTGAATCAGACTGGCTCAGTCAGTAATAAGTCAAGTGGTGTGACCCCAGGAAAACCATGAACATGTGTTATTATAATAACTTTTATTTATTTGGAAAAAAATTTATGTACAAATTTGACCTTAAGGACGAAGGTTTATATGGGTGTTTAAGTACAAAGACCAGTTTATAAACATTTTCAGCAGTAGCAAATAACTTTTAAATATTTTAAAAGATTTTTTAAAGATTTTGAAGATTTTTTAATGTATGGTTGCACCACCTGACATGTTCTATTCTATTTATCATTATTAAAGCTGTGAAATAAATGAAACACATTTAATAGATTCTTGCACATTCACACATGCATATCATAACCTTTTTAATAAAAAAATTCAATTATCATTTAGAAAGTCCTACTTGTTGCTCAATTACATATTTGAAAACAATGAGTTACAATGAATTACATTTATTTTGATTTACATTCTGTACACAGCTTCAAGTCTGCACTTCAAACTTTTATTTTGAAGATTGAAAGTTCAGAATCTGCACTTTCGACAGAATTTCTCAACCTGTTTCAATGTGCTACGAGTGAGAAATAATTCATATTGTACTATAACACGCTTTTGCTACCGCCGACATGCATTCGTATGCAAAAGTTTGAACACCCACAGGCAAATTACATGTTTTGTTGATTTTCTAAGTAAAACAAGTTAACGCATCCTACTGCAGTGATTCCCATTTGGTGCCTCAGGGCCTCCCAGATGGCCCACATTTTTCCTTACAAGTTAAGCTGATGGACTGCCTGAGGACTGGGTTCAGATCCACTGTTTTATAGAGAACAAATTTTAGTGCACAATTTCTATTAACATACTGAAAAAAAAAATAAAACAATGTATAAAATGTGCCGTAACTTCTGCATGGACTGCACCTTTGTTGTATTTTTCTCCCAGTATGTTAAATTCAGCAAATACACAGTAACTGTGCAGAAGTGTGTTCTTCGTAGAGGACATGTAAATCTGTTTTCACTTGTAATTTGACCAGGAATACCCAAACGTTTGCATGTACCTGTACACACACATACCTGGAAAGGTAGAGTAAGACACTAGAATGTCGCTGGGCGTGGGAAGAGAGGCCCTGGCGTCAATCTCATCAGAGAAGCTGAGTGAGTCACTGCTGGAGGACAAGGGGATGGCGTCCGTCTGATCATCAATTCCACCTGGAGTGGGCTGAACCTCATCCGGAGACACCTCAAAACCGATGTCCCTCTGATCTGTCAATGTATGTCATTTAAGCTTAAGTAGGGACAAGCAGAAATTAGAAAACATGACACTGAGAATTTCTCTTATTTTATGTATTCTATTTTTCTATTTATTTTCTGATCTGTTTTATTTCTCAACCTTACAATTTGATTGTAAAGCACTTTGAGCATGTATGAAAAGTGCTCAATAAATAATTTTCTGTAGTGTAACAAATACAGTAAAATAAATACAATGCAGACATTTTAGCACAATAACCCAGCATCACCTAAACATTCTGTTCTTCCAGAGTACAATGAATACATCACCAAATATCAGTTTGAAACCAGTCAAATCTAAGCACCTGACTGATGCTGATCATTGTTTTTAGCAAGTATCTCCAACCTGATCGTGCACCTCTAATTATCATTATTATTATTATTGATGTCAAAGACTCTGCCCTGCCCATAGGACTGTACATGACACTACACATTTTGTACTAAACATTTTTTGCAGATCTAAAAAGCAACAAATAAAATAAAGTAAAAAAGAAGCTATTGCAAATATATTCAAATATATTAATAAGCTAAAACTGTTACTTTTACTTTGAAAAAATAAATAACTAACAAATGTGCTCTAACTTTTCAAACGTCATTGTATATAAACATAGTTACTACAAACTGCTCAGTGATGTCTGATCTCTGCTGAACGTTAACTGCTTGAACAAACCAATCACAGATAGGAAGAAGGCAGGAATGAAAACAGAAAAAACTCTCTTGCCCCAAATCTGTGGTTTACTCACTACAAGAAAATGAGCAGCTTCTATTTAAAACACAATCCCTGAAAAACAAGGCCATCAGTGAAGATGAACTAATGGCTCCTGTGCTCACCTCCTCCACACGCTTGTATGAAAAAGAGTTTGGGCTTGCTCTGCAGAGATGAACAGTTCTGGCCATTCAGGTAGTTTGTGATTATCTGAACAGGGACAGAGGGACCATCCACACCGTGCACTGCTCCAGGGAAGCGGTTGTGGCTTGCCTGAACATCAGAGATGATACAGCGTTACAAAGATGTGCAAGGTTTTCTTAACTGACTGAAAAATACCACATTATGATGCTTATGAAAAGAGCATTATAAGTGGATAAAAAATGTAAATATAAGCAAAATTATATTTACAACATTCACTAATGACTTTTAGCCAAAAATACATTTAACATGTAGAACAAAACATGGAGTATAACGTTACAGGTGTGATTTGGTCGCAGGCACAAGCTAAAGGTAAAAGAAAGTGGCCATCGTTTAGCCTACTACAAAGCTTAGTTAATGGAAGTGATTGATTATGATTTTAGGGGAAATAAATCTTTGGAAAATCCCTAGTCTATGTGGACGTAGGGGTGCTGAGGATGCAGCAGTACCCCCAGATGCTCTTCACATTAGCATAATTTGAGTGTAATAAAGACCCATGTGTGCTTGTTTTAGAGCAGTGTTTGTATTTTTATATTTTATTTCTACATTTTTAAAATCTTCACTAGCCGCGCAACGTTTAAGTTAACACTGTATTTTCATTACAGAGAGCTGACAGCTGTTGGCTGCTTTAGGCATGTCGCTAAAACACACCCAAATTAAGGTGCAAAAAGAGAAAGTCTATGCAGAGTTGTAGCCCAGTTTTGAGCCCCACAGCAGCTTAATATTGTTTTTTTTTAACTTGGAAAAAAGTAACGTGAAGCTTTTATCACCCGTTATTTCTCCCGCTCGTTCCAGTGCTGAATCTCACCGTTGGGCACGACATAATCTGTTACCTCGCTGCAGATCAACAATGACTGATCACCACTCGGCTTATTTGCATAAAGTTCGTTCGGAACGAGAAAGTAGTGTGATGATGTGTGTCGATGGTTTGATTTGTCAGTTATATGTATATATTGTCATTTTCAGCATCATCTATGACATATTCTGGGGTAAACTAGCAAAAAAAAGAGAAAAGGCTAATAATTCTGCATGATGTAATAGATGACATTGCATATCTGCTACTTATCATTATGTTGCGAAATTTAACGACGGACGCTTAAAAAATATATATTTGGTTTTAGTTTGTTTGCGGTCTTCTCAAAAGCGAGGAAATACAGATTTGACCATTTTTGGATGTTTATTTCATGAGAAATCAAGGAGAGAAAGTCAAGTAGGCAACAAATGTCCTATTTAAAATCAGCTTTACGGTGTTCTCACTAAACGTGCTACCTTATTGAAATATATAGTGCATACTTATAGGTAGCTCCTACATAAAACTTTAGGCATGATATTTCGACAGTTTTAGAAAATGCTGCCAGCAATAAAACTACAGGTAGGATATTTTGATAGACTAAATTGCTGCATCAGAAAATGTTACTAGCATTAAAAGAATAAGTAAGATATTTGGATATTCTAAATCACCTTATGAGGGGTTAAGTAACAATTTTAAGCTGAGTCTGTCAGACTTGACAGACTTGAGGTATAGCTCAATTAACATTACAAACAAAGTGGAGCTCCATGAATGACACAGTTGTTGTGCAAGAACCTACAACACTTCTCAACCAATCACATAGTTCCATTAGAAATAACTGTTGTACAGTTACATGTAAGCTCCATGGAGCAGTGTATTGTGAAGAGATTTATCCTGCAAATCGTAATCAGCACAAGTCCAGAAAACCTTACTGAAGGCCTTGCATAATATACAGCACAGCACAAAATGCGCCTTTATGTGATCACAATATGCACTCACAATCAGCCTGACGTTAACATGCCATCAGGGGTGGGAAGTAACAAAGTATAATGACACTCATCCTCCTCTTCGTCATGTGTCATTTTCACAAGGTGACCAATCAAACAAGAGGGCGGGTCAAATTGAACTGGAGAGTGAACGTAGGGCCATATGGTAGGACAGCTTTGCTCGTGTTTGTCATTTATAAAACACTGAGCTCAAAGATAAACATTAATTCACTGGTAAATGTACCTCTATGTTGCTATCACCAATTTGATAAAAGACCTTGAGAGATAGATGTACCTCTCACTACTGTACCTTGATATTAAAAATGAAACCTGCTGGAGTTTTTCTCCTCCAAAAAGAAGCGCAATAAATGCTGGTTTCTTTAGTTTTTCCATTTAGAGAGTTGTGTGATGTGGTTTTGACTTCCCACTCATAACATCACCCACAAAGAACTGCTCTCTTCCTTCTCCACTTTGCAGAAGTTGTTACGGGAGATTTCTCACGGTTCAGATGCCGCCTGAATGCAGCCTAATCACAAAATTCAAATACAGCGATAGTGGTGAGTCAGAGCTTAATCAGGAAGGTGAAAATACATCAGAAAAAAAATCTCATGCATAGATTTCTTCTAAAAACTATTTGACCTGGGTGGTTCAAAAACAATTCTTAGTGTATGCGGTAAAAAAAAAAAACAAAATCAGTCATTTGAATGATTCTGCAGATGATGCAAGCAAGTCTAGCATAAACCGTTATTCATGCTTAATGTCACGGCTGTGTACATTAAATAAAAACTTAGTAAATAACACCCGGTTTCAATATTTAACTGAAAGAAACTGGGCAAAAGAAAATGCAGACGGATAAAGCCGTTGCACTTTATACAGCAAATATGCATTCAGCTGCATTCACATGTAGCATAACATGAAACTAAGCCAAATGATTTAAAATATTTACAAAACAGAGTTTATACTAGTACTATAATCCAGGGTTTCTCAAACTTTTCCACCCCAAAGCCCACCTGTTTATGACTATAAAGCAAAGTGGCTCACAGACAAGCTAAAATCAACTTTTTTTTTTAATTGTTTTATTATTGCTCATGCTGAAAATCTCTGAATTAGGTCCTGAAAAAGATCGTCCATGTCAGTTCAATCACAGAAAGCACAATTTGCAGTTATGTAAAAACATAACATGTTTAGAAACCATATTTTTGCAGATATGTCAAAAAAGGGGAAAAAAAAAAAGGTAGACGTAGAGGTGGACTGTGATTTGGAGGTGCAGTCCATCGCATTTTCACTGACAAACACTCCACTGGCTTTTCCACAGGAGTAACTGGTCTGGAAATGTCTCTTTAGGTTTGAGGGTTGTAGCGCCTCATTTGAAATAAACCACACTTAGCTCTGTGGTCACCACAATCCACAATAATAATAAGCCTTAGTTGATATCTGCTTTTTTGTCAGTAGTTTATCAATTTAAGTTTAACTACTCAAAAAATCAAACAAACACAGATCTTCCCTATTATTTTAAGACTCTTCCGTTGTTTTTATCAGCTGCAGCTCAAGCTACATAAACTATATGAGAGTAATAATCTGTAAAGAGTGACAGTAGAGTGCTGACGTGCTGGCGGAACAAGAGGAAAGTCAGCTCTGTTGATAAATTCCCTCATTTCATCATAAAATGTGTCCCAGCAGCGAACTGAACAGGGTTCGGGTTGAAGCGGACTGAGACCCGCAGGGTTATGAGGACCGGTTCAGCTGTATGATGCAGATCCAAATACGGGTGGAGTGTTCACACATGTCAAAATGGAGCAAACTAAAGAAAAAAGTTTGACAAGGTAGGAGAAAGCACCCTGAGAAACCTCTCCATCTCTGACTAACTGTCTGCACTGCGCACCAGCGGCTGCATTGTCTCAAACTGATGACGTTTAATTAGCCTGAGACTGCAGTGTTTTTATTTATACCTCTATATATCTCTACTAGCCCAATATGAACTACTGTCTCCCCCTGAATGCAGGCCTGCGGAGCACTAGAGGGCACTTCACAGCCCACAGGTTGAGAAACCCTGCTATAATCAGGTGTAGGCATCTTATAACAGCCTATGAGTCTCATTACGAAATGTCATTTCCAAAATGGCATAAATTTTATGACAATTAAGGATTTTTTTAGGCACCTAGCGCTATCATTTCACCTCATATTTATTACATTTTATTACTTTCAGGCCTTTTTAAGAAACAACAGAATATCTTGGGTTAAAAAAATGTAATTGGGTTTTAAACAAAAAAGATACATAATAAACATAAACTTCATAATAATGGATACAATCTGAAAAAAGTAAAATGTCTTACACAAAGAAAGATAGAAAAGTCACAATAAAAAGAGTTAATAAAATCAAAAGTTGTGATTTAAATTAAAACATTTTATCACGTCTGCATTTTACCATCCTTACCTCGGTGCCATGTGACAGGATGACCACCACGCAGCAGTCGTACATCGAATGATCCATCTTAGCAAGTGAAGACAACTCGTGTTTTATTTGCTACCGGGGAGAAAAACAGAGGCCTGTTACAAAATTATAATGACAACATGATGGAAATATCAAGATCAGCATCTCATACTGACTTTATCTTTGTTATGTTGACTACGCACACACACTTACTTTGCATTTCAGGTTCCTCTTAACAATAACGCGAAAATTGAGGGATTGGAATCTTTTTTCTAGCTTGTCACAATCAACGTCAGACCCCTTACGCTCATTCAGGTTTGAGGCAGGTTCAAACTCCACGTTGTTGATGATCAAACAGATTCCGCACGGACTGGCATCCATCTTATAACTCTGTATACATAAAAACAAAAATCAGTATACAGTGCAGTGCAAAAGTCAGATACCACCCTTTCATTTATTTCATTCCCAGTCAAGATGACTATTGACTATTTACTGTAGACTATTCACATCTCAGATGTCTAGTTTCAGTGCTTTTGTGGATCTGTAGCAGCTTCTTCTTGACAGCTACAAATCTTTTCAGACCCACAGGCTTGATTTCCTTCTCTCCCTCGAAGTTGAAATCTGTTTATCAGATAGTGACAGTTTGGGTGGTCTACCAAGTCTTGCCTGATTAGGACTTCCAAATTCTCAATATCTTTTAATATTTTTTGAACTTTTGAATTTCCCTCCCTTCCTTATGTGGACTACCTTATATCTAATCTTCTATAAAATACCTCATTTAACTCTTTTAGATGCACATGAGGAAGAAATTTGCAAGGCAGCTAAGGTGTGTTTGGGTAGTTGTTTGTGTGAATGTTAGTGCCTCTTTGAAGGGAACATTTCTAAAGCTTTGGGAGCAGCTTCTGTTGGGAGGACACAGCTGCAACTTGTTTTACAATCGTTAAGCTTGTTTGAGACTGAGGGTAATTATAAGATTTAAGGTTGATCACACTAAACACTGAAAAATATGATATCAATCTTACTCTATATTATACAACATTTACTATTAACTACATTTTCTGTTTTTTTATCTGACACTGAAAAATTAATGGCTTGTATTTAATGGCCATTTTGACCGGAAATTAGATAAACAAAAGGGTGGCCTCTGACATTTGCACAGTGTTGTACATTTATAACAAACAAACCTTTAATGGGCAGAAAAAAGGCTTATAAAACTAGCGGCTGTGCACTAGTCTGTTGTTACCTGTACACTATCACGCCTCTGCCTAGGTGGCCTGGGTCTTTCTCTGTCAGGAGCTGTGGAAATACCAGGTAATCTGCTCAGTCAAAAATACCAAAATCTACAAAATGTAGTTAAAAAAATAAACATTCCAAAATTTAATCTAATCTAAATGTAAAAGGCCACAATGCAATTCAAACACAATTGCGAGAAAGATTTCTAAATCAGAGTATTGGACTGAGACAACATTCATACGCAGAACTTTGCAAGAATAACAAACACAACATTTGGTCAATGTCAGGCTTCTCAAAATCGGAGCTAAACTGCTGGAGGTTGCTGAGTATCTAGATACATGTAAATTTGTTGTTTTCGTAATATCACAAAAATAGTGAATTAAAATGTACTGTTTTAGTTTTGCTTTGTTTTATATGAACTGTATGGACTGGTGAGCGAATGGTTTTGTAACTTTATCCATGTTTTCCTACCACATTATCCTCCTTTATTTCACAATAGCAAGGGAAATTCAGTTGTCAGTTATATGGGCCCTTTAATTAGAGCTGGCACAACACCACTTTTTCCTAACAGTGTGACTGTGTGCTATTTGTTACAAGATTAGATCAGATTAGTTCTTTTTTCCAATCTCTACTACCTGCATTATTTATACCTACATGGGCTGGGAAGTACATCCAGAGGCAGTGTGGTCGGTTTCAGTGGTACCAGCTTCGGTGAAGCATCAGCTCTGTCATGGTTTTCGGCATTCTTATTGTTTTCAGGATTCTCTGCTGAATTATGGGACAGTAATCATGAGGAAGAGAAGTCTGTGGTGATTCAATCATGGCAGATTTGCAGTATTAGATGCTGTGGAGAACATTATGTTGTAAAATCACTCACGGACTGGGAGGGGGATTACAATAGGTTGCACAGGGGGTGAAACAAGGATGGAAACAGAACCTCCACTCTCTAGCAGCTCTGCAAGGCTGGCTTGGCCAGTTTCACGAAGACAGTCCAGAAAGGCTGGGAGAGCTCTACTGCCTCTGGTCTCCAGGTCCTTCACCAGCTGTCTGGCTTGAGCCCGCCTGGTTCCGGAGCTCTAAGAAAGTCACAAAGCATTTTTTTTTTCACAGCTTAGAACCCAAAGGGAAGTTCAAGGATGTTCAGCAGCCAGAGAAATAAGGTAAAAAACAAAAGCTACTTAAAATATATAAGCACTGAGTAACTATGTGTACATGGCCATTGCTCTTTCAATATTTTACTAGTACCAAATCATGAAAGCGCTAATGGAAATGTCATAAATGTCTTTACTACACATGATCAACCTAAACTTGTGGCTGGCGATGAATCTCTGTGAAAATAAAAGAGAAATTCCACTGATGTTGTACAATTTCTCTATCATTATATCATTGAGATGTAAACAAATTCATTCAGAATGTTTTGATGTGTAATGGTACTTTGTAAAGAAACTGTTTTTTTTTCCATTTTATTTTTACTACAGTAGTGGTGCTAGGAACCAGGGGTCAGGATGTCTAAATCACAAATTTTAACATTTTAATTTTTTTTTTAAGTATTATTTTCTGTTTTTTTAAATATTTTTTACAAAAATAACTTCTGAACCTACAGTTTTTATACGTAACGTTGATGTTGGTAAAAGTGTTTTCTTTGGGGACTTTTTTATGTTGCAACGCCCTGTATGTACCTCTCCACTATGAATGGATTTTAAAAAAATGTAATTTCGACCAAAAGCTTATCTCACAACTATAGTAAAACAATGTCTCAGGCATCAGTCAACAAATCTGAAACCATTTCATGTAGGTTAACAACTTTCTGTCATGTAGCTTCAAGGGGCTTTCAAGTCTCCAGATGTCTAGTTCCTATCATCACCACTGTGAACGATTCTCGCTAGGCAAGTTTTCTACAAATCGTAAAAGAATTTGCGGAATTCCCCTTTAAATAAGAGAAGTTAACCAGTGATGTTTCCTCTAATAGGTGCCATTTCCCTGCATCACATTAGAGAGCTCCATCATCTCACCTTTATCTCATCTATCATGTCCTGAGTGAAGATGCCCCTTGCCAAAAGTCCATCGTAGACATCTGAAGGATCTAAACTCATCACCAGATTAGTCCTGTTCTGCTGAAGGATCTTTTTATGCCGGTCTTCCATTCTGTGAAAGGTGAAAACAGTAACCTACGTCAGCGCGACTCGTAGTTAGCTCTTCATAACAGGAGATTAGCATTAACGTTAACATCAGCTAGCTGAGCCCGACAGACTAACCTACACCGGGGACCGCTCTAATACACAGCTATTAATATAACACCACAAAAGTAAGTTAGAAAGCCTTCTTTAAAACATTATTAACTGATATAAGACTGTCTAACTGTATGAAAGACTGGCTGATACTCACTTTGCTTTCCTGTTTACATCACGCGTCCGGCACAACCCTTACGTCACTCCTTGGATGCGTTAGTGCAGCCCGAGCGGCGTTCCAGAAACGCAGATTATGCGACAGAAACGTCAATGTCATGAAACAGCTCAAAGAGACACTCTGACCAAAATGAAAACTCAACTATTCCTGTCAACACACCTACCCGCCCACTACTGCTGCGTCGCAGTAACGTCTAGAGCGAGATTTTCCGGTATAAAGACACGCCCCATGTGATGATGTATGTTGAGAGTTGGAGGAACTTTTTAAAAACTACAAGCAGAACCGGTTTAAGCGGAGCCTGACCACTTCCTATTTCTGTCGTTATATCAAAAACATGACAGCAAAACGCCAGAGTTAAAATAGTTTCTATCCACGTCTGCAGGACCTTTCTTCAACTTTAGAAAGTAGAAGGATGTGTTTCACTTCCTTTTTCTGTTTTCTTTTTTTAGTAAACAGATTTTGGGCAGTAGGACGCTGACGTTACTGTTACTCAGTGCTGATTGGCTAACATTACTGCTTCTGAGTGCTGATTGGCTTGCAGTACTGCTACTCAGTGCTGATTGATTGGCGGGTGAAGCAGTTCATTGGTTGAGTGAAGCAGTTCACGTTCTCTGGCGTCATGAACGTACATGAGGCGCCATTATGAAGTCCTATAAACAGCTGTGTTGAAATATTTTATGCAGTTCAGTAATCAGGAAATTAATCAATTCTTCTATATATAAAAAACGTTTCGGCATTTACAAACGGCATTTTGCTCAAGTGCTCCATATTAACCCATTCATTTTGGACTTGCTCGTGAGCGCCCTCTAGCGTCTGACAAACCCAGAACATATTACAGAGTGGCGGTTCTCACTACACATTCTCCGCTACAAGCCCTTCGGGGGTGGTCACGTGAGGGCAGACTGTAGGCAATGTATTTATATATATCCCAAATGGAATATGTTACAATTATGTTTCCTTAGCAAAGGTACTGAAGATGTACCCTTGAGGTCCACCCGAAGAGGCTGACAGATGCAATGCTGCGCTACAGAATATTACATGACAAATAACATTAAAGACTTGTTTTAGAATTGAGCTACCTTGTTGTGATGTCTTACTGTGTTGCATATTTAAAAACTGTAGGCAAGATATTTTGATAGGCGTGGATTTAGTGATTCTAGGGCTCTAGACAACATACAGGAATGGGGCCCCCTGGATGCACATTTTCAAATTAATGGCCTCCAGAGTAGCACAATCATCTACACTGCCAAAAAATGCTATCTTGAATCTAGTCAATATATCAATATTTATCATTCTTAAATTGTTGTAAGAATATCACAAGATTATTCAACTTAAGTCAAGAAATTTTTACTTAATTAATTTGTTAACTGAAATGATCTCACTACGTTGGCAGATCATATTGCTTGTTTTAAGAAATATGTTTGAAACAAGCAAAATGATCTGTCAATATAGGGAGATAATTTGGTACAGAGTAATGTAGAAGTAAAGAAATGAGGTTACTTTTCCCACAAAGTAATACGCAGCATAATCTCATTACATTTTGAAAAAAGGAACTTGGGGTGGTTTGCAGGTTTGAGTAATTATTGTAACACTGGAGCTATCTATGCTAACACTGGGCCATCATCTTCAATATCAATTTCTTCCAAAAATTTTTCTTAAATGTGTTCTTGAGAAAGGTCGTAAGAAAAAGTCTACATCAGATTCATGACGTGTTCTTAACCTGCAGAAGTGTTTGCACCTTTGTGTGTAGATTCTGTTCTTACCTAAGAACAAACGCCAAAAAAGAAAACATTGGTGAATGTCTGAATCTTCACAAAAACTGTGTGAGTGGGTTTTAAGAAGAAATTTCTTCTTAAAAATGGGTGGTGAATGAGGCCCATTAGCACTAGCATTATGTACAGGCTGCTGAGCCTGTCGGCACTCTGTTTTCACTGAAAAAAGGAAGTGAGCTTTTGCTTTCCTCTCTATTGTTGTCTCTATTTTTTTCTGCTGCCCTTAGATGACTTTCTCTCAACATCCATAATGTAGATTATTGCTTAATTGTCTTGTTCATACCAGTTTGTCTTTCCGCAGTTGTGTCATTACATAACACCATGGAATAGGCCATTACAACCATGACGGGGGTGAGGCTGCATCGAAATTACTGGAAATAATCATAACAATCGCAAATAACAGCCATTTTTAAAATGTAAATACATTTCAGAACAGGTTATTTAACTTCAAAACATACAGTATATCTAATCTGTATGTTAATGGGGGTCTAGGCTCATGGAG
Organism: Colossoma macropomum; assembly: GCF_904425465.1. NCBI lineage: Eukaryota > Metazoa > Chordata > Actinopteri > Characiformes > Serrasalmidae > Colossoma > Colossoma macropomum. Next base: position 28,283,100 of record NW_023494802.1, on the reverse strand, counting down.
GTCCTCAGCAGCTGTCTACCTTTGCCTAGTGAAAAGGCTGCGTTTGCCTACATCACCTTATCAGAGGGTAAGTAATAACATTTAGTGGATTCTGTTTAATACACTCAAAGCAGCTGAATCACAATCCAAGCCATCAGTTCATACATTTCAAAATTTGTTGTAGAATTTATATAACTCAGCAGAAGAGATATCTGATGGAACCTGCTTCCCAGCCCTACTGTACACTCTGTAATAATAATACATTAGACACATTCATGCATACATTCTGGAGTTGTCTAGAACTGCTAATTTTTTAGAATAAGGTAATTGAAATGATCTCTTCAATAACTAACACAGATTTCCCAATAAGCCTAAGTCTGCATCTTTTGCTTGACAACTCCACTTTTCCTATCTTAGCTCACTGAGATTTGAATTTGAGGTTTGAATTTATTGCTTTCATGTTCTGATGACCACTCTGACATTGATGGTATATTTGTAGAATTCTGTAAGTTCTTTATGTTCTATATGTATCTGTACAATAAAAAACTCCACTTTTCCTATTGTAAAGAGAGTACACAAACTATGGTTGGCAGGCCTGACAGACAACAAACAAACAATTATTGTTCAGTGCTGACTTCCACCTCACTCTCTTACAGTTACACACTGGTTGCAGTCCATTATAGAGACCCTTTATTTAGAATGATCTTCAGCTAAGGTTAACAGAGCAAATCCAGCTACGATGAGGATATGGTTTAAAGGAATTGAAGGTTTTATGAAAGTATGGTTGGATGGGATGGGAGGGGCTTGGTGAAGGGTAAAAGGGGTTGTGTTTATGGATTGTCATTTTATGTATGTTTTCCCTAAAACACTCAAATAAAAATTGTATTATTTTTTTTTTAAAAAAGCTTGAATTCATGTTTAAAACAATAAAACTTTAGAAAAAGTTACTATACTAATGTTATGTGTGTATGCGGTGGGGCCGGATAAGTAGGCCAAACTGAACACCTGGAATGGCCTTTTAAGTTTTCACTTAGAGTTAAGCAACTCTGTGCAATGCTTACAGGATTAACTACAGTAGATAATGATTACAGTAATGTAATGGTATACAGCAATTTCAGAAAATTACCACTAAGTACCACTTAAGGCTTTTCACTGTGCAACACACTCAATCTTAAGAAATACCTATGGGTAATCTTAAAGAAAAATCAACTTACTGTGTTTTATGCAACTGGGTATGTTTAAGTCATAACGCATTTTTCACAATGCATACATAGAAATGCAGCCCAAAGTTGTTCACAAAAATGTGCAAATAAAGCAAAAAGAAATAACAAGCATGAACTAACAGCAACACTAATTTAGAGCTAAAGTGAAAGTGTGTTTTGAGTTTTATTTTTTAAGTATTATTATTATTATTATTATTATTATTATGTGGCTGTTCAAGAATATATTCAAATAATCAATTTAAAGTCTCCTGTTATAATCTACAAGCTCGTGAGAAATGTGGCCACTAGATGGCGCTCTGCCATAAGCCAACAACGTTTGTTGCTCCAGCCAAAAGTTTCTTGTTTTTTCTCCTGAAGCCATATTCACTAGTGGTGCTTGGCATTGTACAACTGTTTTTGTGCTTCTTTTGCCTCCAGAAATTGACGGCTTTAGGACGTTTAAGCTAGTTAAATTAAGTTAAGTTGATTTACATGATGATTTAAACCCCTATAGGAAGCTATGAAGATGCCATTGTTAGAAAAGTTAGACTAAGATGCAGCTGAAGAAAAGAAACAATGATTGATTATTGTTCAGATTTAGCATGTGTAATTCAGTTCCACGACCAAGTCATGCTTTCTCAACTACATGATATAGCAGGCCTGGACTAAATCTCACACAATGACATCAAGCAATGGTGCTTGTGTTCATTGTAAGCAACTTGTTATGCAATCTTTCCAGGGAACAGCTTAAAGACGTGTTCTTGCTGTTTTGGCAAAAAAGTCTGCCGTATCAGCAAAAAAGGATGACAGTGGATGTTTGAGCAAAGAATAATACTGACAATTATCCGAATAGGCCTAGAGAAGCATGAACAATCCACAACTAGTGGAGGAAGAAGGTCTGCAAGGGCAGGGTTTCAAGTTTTATTGCTTTTTTTAAAGACCCCACATCAAAGAAAAAACATTTTTTTGAATTAACTCTTCTTTTGATGTCACAAAAACCAACACATTTACATATATCCATGTGCACTGTAACCCGAGGTAAGTTTACAAAACCCGTGGCTTGTTAACATAGTTAAGTATTGGTCAACAAACCAGCAAGTTTAAGTTCAATGTACTTCCATGTTAGAATAACTAAATTTTTTTGTAAGATTAACATAAACACACATTTCTGCAATTCATACATTATTATTGTTTTAATTTACCTTTATGATTACATATTTTAATAGCTAAGTGCGTTACTACTTCTGATTAGGTTATATTGACCATTTTGCCAAACACCTATGGATAAATCCTTAGTGTGAATAGAGTCACCCACCAGCACAGACTCACACTCAGAAGCAGGGAGAATGACAATTTGCCCTTTTAGTCAACAACATGAGGTCAGGCGGCCGAGTGAAACACATATGAAAAGTATACACCCAAGGGAAGGTGGCCTATGCGGAATGAAAACATGCTGATGATGAGTAAAACAAGAGGAAAGAAACACCCATTATGCAAACAGATAAAGTTTTACCCAACAAGTCTGTGTTATCGAAACAAATGTCACTGTATTTCACTGACACAACACACTTTACTTAGTTTCGCTCAGTTACACACATTTGTTGAGTAATATTAAGAGACATGATTAAAACCAACAGAAGCACAGTTTAATTTTTTGAATGTGGCGGTTTCAAAGTTGCCAATGGCAACAGACTGAACTAAATTTGCAAGTTGATTAAACTCAAAAAAGCTATTTGATTGTACGAAATCATCCAAAAAGTTGAAAAGTTGACCACTGTGCAGATCTGTGTGTTCTCCAAACTGAATAATAGTTGAGTAATATTCAGTTTTATATACAACAGACTTAATTTATTTGAGTTAAAACAAAATGTGGCATTACAATGAGTACAGCATGTTAGCCCCGCCCATTCACACTGAACTTATAAAGAGTGTATCAGCCTAAATTGCTTTTTAAATGAGACAACACAGGGCAGCCAATCAGAACAGCGGTCTTTTTAAAGGTAAAAACATAGTAAAAACAGATTTTAAAGAGTTTGGAAAATTGTCATGTAAAAAGGAATTAGGACTAGTTTGGATACATAAAACCACACAAGAGTTATAAGGGGACTTCAGGAACAAAATAAAATACATATAGAATCTGGGCCCTGTTAGGTTTTATGCTCATTCTTATTTGCACAGTCCAGTGAAGTATAGTCGTCTGCCACAGACAAAGTCAAAGACCTGAAACAGAAGTAGAGATTATGGTTAGACCAAAAGAGACAGAGACAGTAGATTAATACTGCACACATGCTGCATCTGGCAGAAGCTGGGCTTTGGACTTGGCTGCAGACTAAAGCGGCCTTCATCAAAACATCATCCAGGAAAGGTGTGGAGGCCAGCTGCAGTGGCCTGAGGTGGAGAACACACAGATCTGCACAGTGGTGAAAACTGCTATATATATAGTTTAATGGTGGTGCTTCGTAAGAAACAAAAAGGAAGTAGATACTACCACATGAGAGCTGGTTAAGCATTATTTTTTACCCTACAAGATTTGTCTCGTGAACTTCAACAGCTTGTGAGCACAAAATGGCTTTGTGTTTCTCTTGTATGACTGCTTTTTTTCTTTGGCACCAGACTCAGTCATGAACAGGTGTGCAGCTCATTAAAGAACAAAGGTGGAAAAGTCTTGAGTAATTATATTTGGAAGATATGTAATTTATTTGAGCACTCTTGAAAATTACATTTCCTATAGAAAAAACATACTTTTTAACCCTTACATTTTCATTTAGACCTTTTTATAACTTAATACAAATTGTGAAGACTAGGGGATTTTACTCTCTTGTCAATCATTTGAGTTGCCGCTCATTTTAAATTATTTATTTATGTGTTTTTTTAAAAACAAATTCATATAACACAAACAAACACATTTTCTAAGCTGCTTATCCTCCTGGGTCACGGGGGGTGCTAGAGCCTATCCCAGTGCTCACTGGGCAGAAGGCAGGATTCACACACACACACACACACACACACACATACACGTGCATCTCCAGTTCACCTGACTGCATGTCTTTGGACTGTGGGAGGAAACTGGAGCACCTGAAGGAAACTCACACAGACCCAGGGAGAACATGCAAACTCCACACAGAAAGGACCCTGGTCGCCCAGCCAGTGAATCGAACCCAAGCCCTTCCTGCTGTGAGGCGACAGAGCTACCCACTGTACCCACCATGCTGCCCCCAAATTCATATCAGTAACATGAAACTGCCCACTAATTTATACTAATTTATCTTCGGTGAGGACCAGTACTGTTGATTCTTTACTGCATCACACACCCTCCATTCTCCCACATTTTGAGTAAATTAAAAGGGCATTTTGGCAAAAATTACAAATACATCTACATCTGTTGTTAACATGCCCACTTGCCTCCTACAGTGGTGCCGCAATAGTTCTGAGAGTGAGATTTTCCAGTTTAAAGGTTAGGAAAACCCCGTTTAGATGATGTATCTTGAAGGTGAAAGGAGCTTTTGAAAAGTGTGTGTTGGGGTGGATACACAAGGAAAGGCTGACTGAAAGTTTTTTTCCCACTGGCTGTCCAAAGCAAAAGGAAACGAGATAGCTCATGTTACTGCTTGGAAGCTGATTATCACATCTGTTTTTATTACCCTCTAAATCAGTGCTTTTTATTTATCGCTTTGGGTGAATTTCAAAAGATTCACTAATTTGCACAATGCATGCTGGATATTATGATGAAAGGATACTGATAAAGAAAATGGGTCCAAAACTGTGCATTCTGTCAAACTGATGAGGCTGGCACATATAGCGCTGTACTACAGGAGGCACAGCACAACAAATAACATACAAATGCTAGTTTTAGGCCAGAAAGCCCTTTTTCTGTGCTGTTCCTGCTGTTGGTAAGCAATGTTCCAGCCTTAGCCAAGTAGCAGCTTATGGCTTTGGCTTATAGGCACACATAGTGAGTATTCAAACAGGCATAATGTAATTAAATCATAAGAACCCAACTTTACTGATAGAAAAGCAATAGAAAGGCCTCAAAGCAAGGATATACAGCGGTGCAATGTCAGTTCTTTTTTAATGTTCATGTTTTGTTAATTCATTACTGTAAACTTCTCAAAATGCAGCACAGAAAGACACATTATCCTGAACATGAAGTAAAACATATATCAGATATTTAGGTCATTTACCAAGGTTTTTCAATGCTTTTAACCAGGGCTGCCCAAAGGTGTGCCCACAAGGACATTTGTTTTTGCCAGAAAGTTGCCTAACCCACCACCTCCCTCAGCCAACGAGAAAACATGGAAATGTATACAAATTCTGTGCTACTTTTTGAAGTACTTTTAATACCAAAATAGTGTAATGTTTAAAAAATAAGTAGTAGTAAAAAAGTCTAGTATTCTTCACACCATACAATTATAACAGCAACGTATGTAGCTAGTAGTTATGAACTAAAAGAGTGTAGTAGACGGAGCTCCTTTGACAAGAGGAAGTTTAGAGACCACCGATGTGAATAAATATTTTCACTGAATTTAAAGACAAGACTTGTATGCCTCACATTTAAGAAAACCTTCCGAGTAGCTAAATAATACAGTTTCTGTAGCAATGCAAAGCTAAATGCCCTCGGGCCACAACAATTACACATTACACCCCGCAAGACAAAAAGTTTGGGCACCTGTTTTTAACTTTACAGATCTGCTCTCCACAGCGCCTCTATCGGCCAAATGCAGTCAGTAATATTTGGAAGGAGTTGTGTCCACTTCAGCTGGAACTGAATGAATGGGGAGAGTCTATTCACTTGGCTGAAAGTGAGCAGAAGGACACCAATAGTGGGAAACGGTGCCGGGATGTCTAACGTCGAAGGTTAGCCCCGAAAACAAATCAACCGAAAGCGGAGAGGGGGTACTAAACAAGACCGAACCATGCTGGAATGAAGGAAAAGCAACGTTAGCCCGTCGAGCGGACTGAGGGTCTGCTGGTCGGTAAGAATAGGCTACTTTCAGCCAACTCACTGCAACAGGTTAGTGAGAGTTGGACGAGGCTGTAGTTGCCTCCCTTTTCTCCAGGTTCATGTTCCAATTTTCCCGTTCCACCTTAAAAGGTGCAGCAGTTACATTCTGGCGCCTGAGGCACCAGAACGTAACTGCTACACCATTTAAGGTGGAACGGGAAAATTCGAACCAGAAGCTGGCGAATAAAAAGCTGACTTCAGCTTCGTGAGAGTTGAGGACTCTGAAGCAGCCACTCAGTCTAGTAAATGGCGTAGGTTTATTTATTTAACTTTTATTAGGCACTGAATGCGTTGGAAAGAGTCATGCCTTTAATAATGTGAGAAGCAGGCAGCAGTGAAGCAGTGCTGAATGTGGCAGGAGGAGGCTAGGCAAGGTAGCGTAACGTTACCTCAGAGGTAAGCCACATTATACAAGGGGAATTTCACTAGCTCAGTTGACGAAGGGTGAAATTATCAAGCAGTGTTTTTGAAAGAGGGCATGTACGTCTGCGGTGTGTAGAGTTTTTGTTTATTTGTGTAGCCTTCCTAAAGTGCTCCGCTACCGCGCGTAATATGTGGACAGCAACCTGTGGAGGATTGCATAGCAGCAAAGAGAGCTGTTAGCACCGAGGGCTAGCTAACATCAACAAGAAGCTGAGCTAAGGCTTTAAAGGGACTTACAGCAGTGGGGTCGAGAGGCGCGTACAGCTGTGGGGCTCAGTTCAACAGACACTTTGACATTGTTTCTGTCAATACGTGGTTATAGTTTGAAAACGAAGTTGTCTAAGTTGGCTTGTTTTCCACTTTGCTGGTGATCTTCCAGGCGGCGGTTGTCTTTCTACCTCACTGGGAGTAAATGCAGCGCGCTAGATGGTTCCCAACAAGTGGACTATGAATCCAGCTCTCCACAAGTCCCCTCCTAGGAGCTGGCTCGGGATTCGGCTACGTCTCAGTAAGATGTTTTATTACTTTCCCCACTGAATTTAACTAATTTGGAACCTTAGTTTTTTCTTTAATGCTCACTGGCTTTTCTCAAAGAGGTTTCTGTGGACTCATAATTAGTTTTGCAGCTTTCTGCAAGGACGAAACGGCCGTCTCTTTTAAAGAGATCGCCAATTGCTAAAAAACGCTTAAAGGGGGACTCCACCGATTTTCGAAAGTTTTACATAATTAGATGGTTAAGATGTAAACAGAGTCATTCAGGGTGGTTTGGTGTGAAGTGCTCTATTCTATAGAAACTTGCATAATCAGAACTGTTCACAGTGGTGGTGACAGGAACCAGACGTCTGAAGAGTTTAATGTGTCTTACGGCTTCCTCACAGGACGTTATCACACAAAATGATTATGAATACATTGTTTGTGATAGTTTTGTGATAGTTTTGCCCTAAAACGCCTTGTTAATCCGTTTTAATCCATTCATGGCGGAGGGGTACATGCAGGGTGCTGTAAATTTTTTTTACAAGTTTTCCATGATCAACATTCCATATAAAAACTCAGAAGACTCGTGTAGGTTCACTTGTGGTTTTGTTAAGTAAATAAAATGGCTATATTTGCGTTGTAGACATCGAGAACCCTGGTTTCTGTCACCACCACTGTAAAAAAAATCTGACTTTCTTTGATAACTTTTTTCCCAACTATTTCACATCAAACCATTCTGAATAACTTAGGTCACAACGACGGAAGTATGCAAAAATATGAAAAAATAGTGGAATTCTTGTAGCTTGCCTGTAGCGTAGTAGTTTACCTGCTCTTTTACTGTAAGCGAACTTTTTTTGTGCTTGTATCAGTTGCGCAGTCGAGAAAGAGTGACAAACCCACAGTATAGAATGAATAAGCCTTAATCTCTCTGGCTTGTGGCTGAAAGGGTTGGTTTATCATCCTAATTTGCATGTGGGAAAGGGCTGCCTGTATAAGGTTGGTAATTGACAGCAGCATACTGATATAATACATATCATAATTGAAGCATCACAACAAATGCGAATAAATAAAAAAAGTGATAAATAATGAATAATAATTAATGACTAAAATGGCAAATAAAAGAGCATTACCCATATAAAGACTTTTTATATACACTATATGGACAAAAGTATTGGGACACCTATAGGAGCTTTTGTGACATCTCATTTTGAATCCATAGGCATTAATATGGAGTCAGTCCCCCCTTTGCAGCTATAACAGCATGCCCTCTTCTGGGAAGCTTTCTACAAGATTTTGGAATGTGTTTGTGGGAATATCTGCTCATTCATCCAGAAGAGCATTTATGAGGTCAGACACTTATGTGACACTCTCCGCTCTAGTTTATCCTAAAGGTGCTTGATGGGGTTGAGGTCAGGGCTCTGTGCGGGCCAGTCAAGTTCTTCCACATCAAACTCACCCAACCATACCATTATGGACCTTGCTTTGTGCACCGGGGCTCAGTCATGCTGGAACAGAAAAGGTTCTTCCTCAAACTGTTCCCACAAAGCTGGAAGCATACTGTTGTCCAAAATGCCTTGGTTTGCTGAAGCATTAAGATTTCCCTTCACTAGAACTAAAGGGCTTAAGTCAACCCCTGAAAAACAACCCCATAGCATTTCCCCCCTCTACCAAACTTTACAGTTGGCACAATGCAGTCAGGCAGGTAATGTTCTCCTGGCATTTGCCAAACCCAGACTCGTCCATCAGACTGCCAGATAGAGATGAGTGATGCATCACCCCACAGAATATACTTCCACTGCTCCAGAGTCCAGTGGCGGCATGCTTTATGCCACTCCATCCGACGCTTAGCATTGTGCTTGGTAATGTAAGGCTTTCATGCGGCTGCTCGGCCATGGAAACCCATCCCGTGAAGCTCCCAGCGCACAGTTTTTGTGCTGATATTAATGCCAGAGGAGGTTTGGAACTTTGCAGCACTCAGCGACTCCACTCTGTAACTTTGACCCGGTCTGCCACTTCGTGGCTGAGTTGCTGTTGTTCCCAAACACTTCCACTTTTCAATAATACCACTCACAGTTGATTGTGGCATATCTAGTAGGGAAGAAATTTTGTGAATGAACTTGAAACAGTGGCATCCCTATTACAGTACCACACTCAAATTCAGTGAGCTCTTTAGAACAACCCATTCTTTCACAAATGTTTGTAAAGGCAGACTGCATGGCTGGGTGCTTGATTTTATACACCTGTGGCAATGAGACTGAATGAAACACCTGAATTAAGCAATTAAAAGGTTTTTTTGTCCTTATGGTGTACGTTTTGTAAAATACTTTTTTGTTCAAATTCAAAGAAGTAGCATTGCTACTCAGGAAAGTCAGGGGAAAAAGCACGCTAAAATGTGAGTGTGCTGCTGCAAGTCACCCTATAAAGCCCAAAAATTATAGAATTTTTTTTTCTATAATGCTAATGCAGGTAGATACAGCAAAGCAGTCACTAATGTTAGAGAGGTCTAGCTTTAGGCTGAATGAAAGAATTTGTTTTGTGAGCTTGTATTCTAGAAGTAGACATAATGGAGGCTACATATGGTTCTAAGATGGCAGAATTTAAATTGTAAAGGAGTTTTTTGGTTGAATTGGACGGTGAAGTTGTGTCATACCTTTAATAATCAACACCCTTAATTGAGCTTCGTCTGTAAAAAGTCACTTTTAAGTATGCTGCCTCATGCTGGTCATGAGATGTTCCTGTTGGCCATGAGACACAGCCCTTGGAAATGTTAGAAGAAGGACTGGTGTTATTCTAATGTTTCCTTGTTTTGCAAGGAAAACGTCTCTCTCAACTCACAGCTTTAAAATGAGGACAGAGGGCAGGTTGCTCCAGGATAAAACCTAGTTCAGAGCTAAATTACTTAATGGCGAATCCCCTTCCCCTTTGAAAATCCCATGTAGTCCAGCTCTAAGCTTAATCTGTGTCTTTCAGTGTCCTGCTTCACCTCAGTTTGCTTTTTACGATATAAGAGTGACATGGTAGCTGGTATTTATGTAACTTTTTATACTTTTTGAAAGACAGAATAGCAGACTTTGCTTTTGTTAAGTGCTAAGCAAGCAGACATCTCCACACAATGATAACTTGCAACAACTGTGATAAGATTAGCCTGCTAGCGTGCAACACTGTCTGCTGAGCCCGCCATAGAGGTTTATATTTAGTAACACCAAACTAAAGCACTTGCATGGGCTGGTAATTCATGGGGGGCTAAAGCTTGGCCTACTGTTCCAGGCCACAGGGTCTCAATCCTCCCTAAAAATACAAAGCTTGCTTGCAAAGCTGCTGGCGTGAGGGATCTGACTTACCACATTTGGCTGGCCTGCTTTTATTTTAATAAACATTGTCAGCGTCATCAGAAAACTTCATATCTCAGAAATGAAACTTCATGAAAGAAGGAAAAAAAGTTCAAAACATCTATTAATTTAAGAAATTACACTTGAAGAGTTTGTTTTTCATAATGTTTGTTGGTCCCATTTGTTACACAATGTGGGTAGCAGCTGGCTTTTTCTGATGTTGTCCTCATTTTTTTTTCTTCTTCTTCTTCTTATTATTTTATTTATTTATTTATTTATTTTTACCCTTTACCATTTGAACCCACCAGCTGCCTTTCGCATTGTGTGAACATTTCTCATGAATGTCAGAAATGGACCAAAATTATTTGGAATTTTGTACTGTTGGTGTTCGTAAAACTTAAGGACATCTTTTTGTTTTCCTTTAAAGTGACGATTCAGAAGATATAGAATTTTGTTATGACATCTACAGTATATACACTTGAATGAATTCATGCTATCATTTTCCACTAGCTCGTCTTTTCTAGTATTGTCGTTGGGGCTGTCATCAGTAGAGAAATTCAAGATACTGTATGAAAAAATTGTCATTCAATACCCAATTTAAATACCTAATTAGTAAGTATTATTAGCATCTGTGAGCCGATAAGCATGCTTGTTGCAAAATCTACACTGGTGTTTGACTCTAAATTACATCTTGTAAATGTTATTGACTATAGTGGTTTTTTGAAGTCTGTACTCCATTGCGATCTATGAATGTACTCACTTTCATTACCTCATGCTCATTTCTGGTTTAGTTTCACCCACTTTCATTTGTTCGTTAAAGAGCCCATCTCATTTATTTGCTGAACTTAATGTAAGGGGTAAAAAATTTAAACATAAAATGCAGACTGTACAAAAGTTAAGGCACAATTGATATTTAATGTTTTATTTTTTCAATATGTTAAACTAGAAAAACAGAAAAAAAAATATAGAAATTAATATTGTGGACAAATTTGCAGACAAATGCCATATTTAAGTTTGTTCCATGTAAAGGATGTGTTAACTTATTTTCACTTACAAAAGGAACAAAACATGTCAGTCAAATATTTGCATACGACTGTATGTAAACATTGTTTGTTGAATAATATTCGCTCCCCAGTCCCTACAGTCCATATACAGAAATAAAGCTGCAAAATGATAAATGATAAAGCTTATAATGCCACAAAATCAGTGTATTTGCATATATCCATGCATATAGCAGTTTAGCCCTGCCCATTCATGCATTCAAGTTACAAGGAGTGCAAACTGCTTTTCCGCCAGTCAGATCAGAGCTCATTTGCATATATCAGTCTTGAAGGCACAGTGAAAAAAACACTGTTTATTTCTAAGGGATAAAAAAAATGAAAATACAAGGAAAACATACAAGAAAAGTACAACACAACTTTTAAAAGAAGACATCAGGAAAAGTTTTGTTCAGGAATGTGTGTGCTTTGGTATTGATATTGAAAAATTATGCACTTTTGTTCCTTGTTGTTTGTTGTTGTTTCCCTGCCTTCCTTTCAGGCTAAATCTCTGAGCAGTTGGCTCGTCTTGCTCTAATCCTCCACCCAAACAATCTTCAGATCCTTTTGCAGAGGAAATAATCTTGTTATCTGCAGTGTCAGTGGGTATTAATTAGGCACCCTGATGTGTTTCTCTCTTCAGTCTGTCTAGTACAGTAGCACTCCACTTTCCTGATGAGTCACATGACCCTGTTACTCATGAATAAAACATGCTTCAGCTGCTTAGGAACTTGAGCGTGTGCTGGTATGAGGGTTGACTTATTGAGTACATCATGCAGACAGTCTGATAGAAAACAGGTGGTGTTCTTGTAATATGTTAAGGAGCTCAATCACTAGAAAAGATTCTTTTATAGAACCTGCATGACTATTGGAATATTTTCCAGTATTAAAAAGCTGCCCTGTGCTTGTGCTCCGTTCTGTGGTTTGGCAAGGATACATTAAAATTTGTTCAGTTATGGGGAATAACTTAAGTGTAACTGACTTAGGCCTATGATTGGTAGATTGCATGGTTACACCATGCCTGTGCTTTTAAAATCTAAACCACACAAACGCAGAGGCAAAGAAGGATGAAGTCAATGTCCTGAACACAAGTACACAGCTGTAGGCCATTCCTTTCTCTGTCTTTCCTCTCTTTCCCATCATCTTTTCCCCATCACTCTTTCCACATGTCGTGGATGGCCAGCTTTTAGACTGCTCTGTAAGCGTATTCTTCTGTCTTCGGGTCCTGCCCCTTGTTAAAGTGACTGTGGAGCTATTAGTCTTATTTGAGTGAGGGAGATTAGCAGTTTTTTAAAAGCTGTGAACTTGCATCCACAGTCTCTTGCTATGACAGATGGTTCGCTGCTGTTGTGGCCTGAGGGGGCTATTCGAGTTCCTTCAGCCAGGTCCCAGCTGTAATGTGGAGTGATATATAGGCTATTATTTAGCCAAAGCCATGCCTTCTTGAAGGGCTAGACCGGGGAAGCCATTTGGAACTTTTGGCAGGCGCCGCTGAGAAGCTAAACTAGCCTATATTAAATCATTTTAACAGACTAAGCAGGTTTGCTTGCATGTGATCTTCCACTGTTGTTCCCTGTTTCTATTTGTAGCTGTGTCAGACATACTGCTCTGCAATTGGAGAAGAGTTTTTGTGCTTCATTTGAAAGTGTGGTCTGGTTAATTTTGTGCTGAACCTGCTCACTTGATTAGTTTGGTCCAGCTCAGAATGATTTTGCATTAGAGGTGGGAGATATATCTGTATAAAAGTGCATGGCATTGTGATGTTATGACACAAACAGCCTCCAAGACACATCAAGCATTAATGTTAACAGCTTAAATAGTTATTAGAAACTCAACAGAAAAGTCTGACTTGGCTAAGTCTTGCTTGCTGTCCAGTAGTTAGTACATTAACATGTCTAGTCTTATACTGGCTGCGGGCGGCAGCGTGTGCGTGCAGGGTATGCTTTTTGCCGCTTGCCATATACAGTGTGGCTCTAGGAAGAGCAGGTGTTAAAGAAAAGGCGTCGCAGAAATGTCTGTTTTATCAATGCAGTATATTACTTTGCAGTTTATTTATTGTTCTCCCTTTTTTTCCCTGATTTTTCACTCTGTTTTTTGTGCTGTGTTGCACAAAACTGACATTAACTGTGGTGCAAGATGAGGAAGGGCGAATCGGCTTGTAAAACCCATCCAACAAGCGGGATAGAGCAGCAAATTCAGCTAATGCAGCCAAATGGCATTAATTAGCGGCAACAAACAGTGAAATATTATTTTAGAGATGAGGTAATTAAGTGCAAATTAGAATTAAGGACAAGTGAGCGGGTGAGGGGGAGGAGAATTCTAGAAGAAGGGTTACAGGAGAACTATGTCTATTAAAGGGAACTGAAAAAACTGCTACAGTACATGTAGACCATTTAGGGAATAAAGAAAAATGCTTTTTGTTGCAAACTTTAGTTGGTTTTATAAAGTTAAGAAGGAAATGTGTATCTATCTGTCTCTGTATAATATATATATATATATATATATAAAAAATAGCGACCTGCTACTGACTGGCACTGGCTCCGAGACACTCTGGCTGAGGGCACACGCCCTCCGAAAAAGGGACTTGTTGTTAATGTTTTTTGTTAGTTTAAAATACATGTATGTGTTACATGTGGCGTTCTGTGTCATGGAGTGGGGTAATGTGTGAGTTTTGTGTATGAGGGTGAGTCACCGTCAGGGTGAAGCCTCTGGCTATTGGAACCTTGTATCTCTATGTTTGTCATTTTTCAGTTTTTAACAGAATTTGAAAATGTCTGTTGCCCTTTACGTTGGGTGTAAATTTCATTATGGATGGACTGAAAGAAATGGCCCAAATTACTTGGATAAAGCTCCACTTACCATATAGGTGTACTTCGTGTATCTACAATTACAGACTGTAGTTCATCTATTTCTTTGCGTACTTTGTTGTATACTTTCAACCTGTTTTCCAGTGGTCAGAACCCCCACAGAGTGTTAGTCCACCTTGTAGATGTAAAGTCAGAGACAGTAGCTCATCTGTTGCTGCACAGTTTGTGTTAATCATCCTCTAGTTTTTCATCAGTGGTCACAGAATGTGCTTGGCTGGATATTTGTGGTTGGTGGACTATTTCCAGCGGTGACACTGAGGTTTTTAAAACTAAACAATTGACAAAAATTGTAGACACAAGGAGGCATACTTAATGAAGTGGCTGGTCAGGGTGTGTGTGTGTGTGTGTGTGTGTGTGTGTGTGTGTTTTCTTCCATCTTCAGGTGTCTACATATTTAAACCGACACAATGCTATGGAAAACCAGCAAATGTTACAATAACTAATCTAAACTATGAAAGCATTTTATTTTTAATTCAGTGTTGTACTGTACATCGACACATGGAAGCTGAGAACAGTTAAGAGCGTCTGTTAAATGTCCTTTTAATGAAACATGCAGTGGATCAGTGTTCCTTGAGTATTGACGACATCCATGATATGCTCAGAAGTGCTTGTTGTGATATTTGTCTCCTGATCTTGCTTTACAGGGAAGATAAAGTAGGGAAGACTCTGTCCAAAGTAAAGGGATCTCCTCTTAAATGCTCCTCACTTCAGAAACAGTCATCATGTGTTGTGGAATGACCCACACCCTCTCAGTTTGCACTTGTGGCTGGACTCTCTGCCACGCTATGCTGAAAAGATGATGAAAGGAGCCGTTACTCAGAGGCTGTGCCGTGACACCTTCTCCAGACTGCTGTTCTAGTCCTTCTTTAGCCCAGGCTGGGGTCCACACCCAACTTATGACTGTTTAGGAAGATCGCAGGCCTCCCATAATGGGCATGTCTTTGCAGGATGAGCTCTTTAATGTCAGCTCGCGTGCACAGAGAGAAAACCTGTCTGCTGCCAGCTTTTCGTTGTGTGAATACCCCCAGTAATTTCATCCACAGAGTTAACAATTAAAGGATTCTAGAAACTGAAAAAGAGAAATCCATAGTACTTATGTTATCTTCCAGCTTGCATGAACAACATTATTTGGTAGTAATACATTCTGGCGTTAATGTTTAATGAGACATTTGCTACTATATAGTGAAGAGGTTTTGTTGGTGTATCCCTTGTTGATGGAATTTCAATTAATCTTATTCAGTGGATGTGTTGAATTAATCATTTAAGACAACTTTATCAAAATGACTGTAGGCAGCTGTCTTGAATAGCTTTAGGGGGTGTACTGTGGCTCATAGCTCCACCTGTAATCTTAAATGGAATAGTACTGAACAGTTTTTTTTGTGGCTCCCTTTGGCTCGGATTGGGTCTAAGTTGCGACATTTGACGTCCATAATGTCTTCTCAGCTAGAAACATTTGCTCTTATAAATTGTAATAAGGGCTGCACAGTACATTGTATGTCACTTGTGATTCAACATTTGCTTTTGCAGTTCTGGTGTTGTAAAAGGCTGAATTATACAAATTATCCATTAATAAGTCTCATTAGCATTGTGTGCTGTGAACGTCTTGACCAATCTGAGCCAGATGAGTTTCTACAGGGGTTTTGATGAATCAAGGGTAAATGTTGGTCAAAATATAGTCCATTCGTTAGTCTTGATAGACCAGTGTGCTCTGAATATTTTGCAGGGCATATTTCAAACACCATGTGTAGCTATATAATCACAAGTTACATTCACCGAGCACTTCAATAGGTACATCTACCTTGTGTCTACATTTTTTGCTCATTTTATTAGCTCTACTTACCATATGGGTGCACCTTGTAGGTAAAGACTTTTACAGGACCATCACAGAGCAAGTATTATCTGGGTGGTGGATCATTCTCAGCACTGCAGTGACACTGCAGTCAGACAGAACTCCTAATCACTACAGTGTTTGTTGAGATCTCCCACTGACTGACTATGTGACTGACCATGTCACATGGTTGCTTGTGTCACTGCATGGTGCAGGTGTCTCACCGTGCTGCTGTCAGAGACATATACTGAGTTCTTTTTAAGTGTATTCATGACAGCATGTTCATCAGTAGTTCAGTTTTGTTTGGTTCTTTCATCGTTTGAAGCATAGGGGAGAGGGGTGCACAAACTAAGCTCAGGTAAAACATAACATGGCTGTTTTTTATGTAGTTAAGCAGATTCAAGTACAACATGCTTTGGCCATTTTCTCATATCCCCATAGCAATGTCATCTGCAAATTTTGACAGCAACCAGACAATAATTCTCAATATTCACAGCTTTTCTACCATTAAAGTAACACTTTTTTGCATCCTGTGTTTTAAATTTATTGCTAAGTTGTATGGTTAAGTCATAGAATTCACACCTACATTATTTAATCACCCTTTTGGTGCCCATAACACCACTTTATGCCGACCAGCCACTTTAAGTCTCTGTATCTACACTCAGTGTCCATTTTGTCAGCTCCATTTACCATATAGGCACACTTTACGGTCTGTAATTGTCTGTAACTAAAATGCTGTTTGTCCTTCACATTGCGTTAACATTTTATGATGAGCTTACTAATAGTAATGGGTCAACATTAAGGGGGCGGATCTTGCTACATTAACTTCCATTAAAAAGTCGGAAAGCTAATTTGGTTTAAACAACACAGAACTGTATTTAATTAATTTTGCATTGATTTACCAGACTTTTTAGTGACTTTTGTAACTGGTCCCCCCTAGAAACCCCTGCCTGTGGGGTAAATTGTGACATTTGCAGACCATAAGTTGGAATGTTTTCCAAAACGGCTAGACTACTATGGTCTGCACAAAGACTAATACAATACAAGGAAAGACTTTCAAGAACTTTGTGTTCTAGATGGCCAAAGTGGGCAAACAAAGACAAAAAAACACATTAAAGCAATACTTTCCGAAATGAGGCCTCTAGTTCTCATAGGTGTGGGTTATGAATGGTGACGTATAGTAAACAACATGCATTCTTCATCTAAAAATAGACCCTCCCCGTCCACCCGCTTTAGAACTTTGAAAACCTAAAATGAATCTCTGACCTGTTATCATTGCAGGCACCTGATCCTCCATTGCAGGCCTCTTTCAAGACAGCAGTTTTACTGAGATGGGAACAAAGATTTTTCTGTTCATGTATATGTTGAGTTAACAAGAGAGACTTGTGGAAATCACCACTTTCTGAAAATAAACTTGTATGGCTCTGACTAGATCTTCAGTTCTGTACTGCTGAGGGAAAACTTCTGAACTTTTGCTTCCTTTAAGAAGAGAATGGAAATTGACCGCTCTATTGGGCCTGTGACTGGAGTCTCATGAGCGGCCTCTTCATTTAAAGGAAGTTGTATGCTCAAAGCTGCTTCAGATTACTACCACATGTCTGCGAAGGCCAGCTCCAAGCAGCAAAACGGCTCCTGTTCTACCCTCTAATTTCTTATCCCAAAATTGGACATCTGAGTTTCAATGTGACGCTGTCCCTCCCTTCTTAGACTAGCACAGTGTGTTCTCACAGTGATTCTTCCCCCACTCTAGCAGCAGGATAACAATGAATCAGCCTCACCACTGGAGAAAACTCCATGCAGAGGCGTCTTGAGCTACAGGACAATGTTGCTCTGGTCTCTTTGCAGCATTAGGAAGTTCGGTACCAAGCCTCCTGTTGGGATCTTAACCCAAACAATGCTATCTCGGAGAGACGTGGATATGATGTCATTCTTATTGTATCCCCTCCTTCCAAAAGTGTTTTGCTTGTGGGGCAGCTAGTTCATCTTATCAGTGTACTGTTCTGGTCCTTTGCCTGCGTTGTCCCTCCGCAAAAATAGCTGAACACATTAGCGCGGTCACAATGAATTCATGAGGCATAAATCCATCACCAAGCAGAGTCTTATGAATGCAGAAAAATGTCAGGCTTTTACAGTTTGTGCAAATCATGGAGAAAGTTCAATGTCTGCGTAGGAGGGGGGTACAAGAGTTCTTTGTGTCACCTATATGGAAAGCCATTGGTTCAGATTGTCTGTCCCAGCATGCATTTTATCTTGGTGTGAATGCAACATTTGTCTGGTAGCGGGGGTCGGGTGCCTTCTATTGGCCAGCTCTCCCCTCTTCCCTGGGATTCTACACAGACTATGACACCAATCAAACGTCACTGTAGCCAACTTTGAGGTTCAGTAACCATGCCGTACTTCTATGAAGAGGGCTCTCAAAGAAGAAGTGGTGTTAATTTATTGACAGGGGAATAGGAAGAACTAGTTTTGTTTCATTAATGGCTTGGAGTTGATGGCTGGTTGTGTCTTTGGCAACTTCATTTTTATGTGCTCTGTTTGGGCACTCATACGTGGCATCAAATGGAATTAAAAACGGATGATGGGACCAATCATCCATTCTCTGTTGAAGTTATTGTCAAATATGCAGTTTAGTTCCTCTGAAATGGATGCCAGGCTTTTTTGGATATGGAAAGCGGTTCGGCTTTTGGCTTGGGTAGTCCCACTTTTTGAGCTTGCATGCCATGGATCTTGTTCAAAGCGAAAGTTTAATTGACAGATGAGGTAACTGTGCAGGTGCCTGATTTATGGGGAATTGTTTACCATTGACTGTTTTTAGTGGCTTGAAGGTAGTCCTTGTTTGAAGCAAAGATGGTCTTTGTATTGTTAGATACTGAAGGCTCAGTTGCAGGAGTTTGTCCACTGTATCAGGACTTGGGCAGTTTAACAGTTGATGAAATCATCAGTGAAGGTTTAAGAAAGTAAAGCGATCCTTTTTTGTAGCTTAGTGGAGCATCATGTTCCTTTACTGGAAGAAGCGGGGGGCCTATGAGCTGGAGACCCTCCCCCCCTCTTCAATGGAGCTGGGGGCTGAACACTACTCCTGGTCCTCCTCTTTGGATGTCATCCATGATCTTTATGGTAAGGCTGGATTCAGTTCTTCTTAAAAGGTTTTGAGTATGGTGAGAATAAACTCCCTTGAGAGTTGTTTGCCTGGATTTAAATGTATGGAAGAACAGTATGGAAACATTGTGAACATCTTTGTTCAATTATGTTTACATTTATTCAGAATAAGACGGTGTGTCATTCTAGCATATTCTGGAATATGCATGGAATATACACATGGAATATTCCACATACTGTTTAGAGAAGAGTAGGTTACACATTAGGAATGTTGATAAACTACAATTTAGATTTTCCAAGTGAGGCTTTTCAAAATTTCCCTTCCGCTGTCTATGTAACTGATAGCATTGGAGGGCACCAATACTAGTTCTTCAGTTCTAGCCAGACTGGGTCTAATTTCTGGCAAGCTCTGTATCTAGAGCCCTAATTTATGAAAGACATTGATTCCTGGAAATCATTTTAATACCATTGGCCAGCATTTTCACAACCTACTTTTTACGTTGTGATATCATGTGAAACATAAATGGGAACATTACATTTATTGTCTTGTTGAGAAGATATGAAAAGCATAATCAGAGCGTTGCCTGATTCAGAATTGCAGCTGTATTCCAATTACTGGGTGAAAATAAACATTTTTGATATCCTTGTTAACTTTTGTACAAAATAACAACGTCTGCTTGATGTAATCATCTTGATGATGCCAAATTTAGCTTCTAAAAAAAAAGATGCGAACCTTTTGGCTTCTACAGTTTCATAGTGTTCCAAAAAAGTTGGGACGTTATGTGAAATGTTTTCCTGGATTCCCTGAATCTTTTGATAATATTATGCATTGTAGAGGATGAAATACCTAAAAACCTTGCAAATACTTGTCGAGGATTATTGTTCTTAAACAGTCAGACTACTTCTGCAATTATTATATTTTTGGCAGAGTGACAAGTCTTGACCCATTCTTGCTCACGAAGGACTAGGCCTTTACTGGATGCTTCCTGTATACCCAAAATGATTACGGCACCTCTTCTAAAATGTTTCTGAATATTTAAGTACAATCCTAGTCTTAAATTGCCCTTGTGCTGCATGCTGCAGGTATTAATTCCAGAATGAGCGTATATTTACAAAAAACAATGATGTTAATAAGTTAAAACATTAAATATCTTGTCTGGATTTACAAATCTCCTTTCTTTTTTTTTATTTGTCCAAACCTTTTTTGGAATTGGCTGTATGCACAGTTTTGCCCAACAGGTTCTATGTATTAACTGTACCTTACATAGTATGTACCTGTTTATTATTTAGAAAGGAAACTGGATCTGGGCTTTAAAAGAAAGCAATGATTCTTGCTGTAGTCCTTACCTTTTACTTCAGAAAACTATATTTGCACTTTTGACATCATTTTATGGCATATGTACTTTTCTACTTACATTACATTGAAATTTAGTGGGTTTTTTTTGTTTTTTTTTACTTACCACCTTGTTACTCCAAATAAATAACATTTTACTATGTAATTTATAAGCTTAATAGCTAGAATGTGTTGGGCATTTCATTTAACTTAGTTAATCTGTCTTACTATCTCACTATCATGTTACTCAAAATGTTTCCATAGTACTTCAGAGTTTGTATTTCATAGTTGCTTGGTCATTACCTAGAACTTACCAAGAACTCTTCATTTAATATTTTGTGCGGGACTTTTGCCAGACTACATTCAGCATAAATAAAATAGCACACCAGTTTTGATGGTGGAAATTCCAATTTTAGGACTGTAACAAATGCATTTCCCCCTCTTTTCATGCAGTGGAAACTAGCTAAGTCTCATTGCCAGTACGATGGGCAATGTAGCCTCAAATGATATCCAAACCCAAAATGAAAATTTCATCAGGGTTTGCAGCTGGGAAACGGATTGTTTCACTGTGCCTCACGCTATGGAGAACAGATGACTGGAAACTCTTTTTATCCGACCGTACAGTCATTCAAGATTGGCGAACTGTAAGTCATCTGGTTCATTTGGTGTGCTCAAAATTCCTCTTCGTACCTTTGGGACGCTTTTGCCCGGAGAGGAATGCTTCGGCACAGAGACACTTCTTTGATGTCACATTGTTCGTTCTGTCTGTGATTAGGGCTAAGCCGCTACTGAAAACAGCTCTCAGCCTGTGCTCACTTAGCAAGACCCTGGCTGCTTGTTCCTGCTGCTCCCTAGCACAAAGCACACTCAAATTCCCAGACTGAAATGACTGTCGGTTGTACTAATGGGAGAACATGACTTGTTCTGCTCTTACAGCTTGTAACGGTGAGAGGAGAAATGCCACAGCCTAAGGTCACATTATGCAATCGTCTTATGAGGCCATTCTCTTTAAGATTAGCCACCACCAGTGTCTTTAGACATTCCTGTTATGTAACAGCAATGTAAAGATTCAGTAAGTAATATTTTGGGCTTTGGATGGCTTGCTCTGGTCACAGGGCGTTTAACATGGCTTCTGTGTTGATCCTGTACAATTTTCAGTGGCTGATGAACTTGAGTTTCTCATCACCGTACTTACATGAACAACACTTTAAGACGTTTTTACAAACCCAGTTTCAAGAAAGTTGGGACAGTAGATAAAATTCAAATAAAAACAGATTACAGTGATTTGTAAATCCACACCTGTATTTAATCAAAAACATTACAAACACACAATATTTAATGTTTTACCTTATCAACTTCATGTTTTTTGTAAATATATGCTCATTCTGAAATTGATACCTGCAGCACATTTCAAAAAAGTTGGGACAGAGTCGATTTAAGACTAACAGTGTTGTGAAGACCAGGTGAACCATGAGCTCTGTATTGAGCCATTGCGCGCTTAAATGTTTCTTTGCATGGTGAAAAAGTTCTTCAGATTGATGGAAAATATGTTGTGTATAGTTCTGTTGTTACAAGTTGTAACAATAGAAGAATGCTTTTTGGTGATATGTAGAACCATTTTCAAAATGGTTCTATACAGAACCATATACAACACATTCTCCATCAATCTAAAGAACGATTTCAACATGCAAAGAATCCATTTAAGCATGAAGAAGTTCTCTATAGAACTCATGGTTATAAACAGAATCATTACCGTTACTAAAGAACCCTTGAGACCCATCTTTTTTAAGTGTGTGTAAAAGGAGCGTTGACTTCCTTGACTTTTATGGGCAAAGATGAGTTGAGACTTACCACTTTGTGAAAAATGCATTAGCAAATACTGCAGTTGTTTAAGGACAGCATTGCTCAACTAGCAACTGAAAGGATTTTAGGTATTTCGCCCCCTCTCCAGTGCATAATATCATCAAAAGAAATATCTGTGTTTAAAGGGCAATGCCAAAAACCACAACTGAATGCCTGTGACCTTCGCCCTCAGACGGCACTGCTTTAAGGACCAGGAGGCTTCCGTGATGGATATCACCACATGGGCTCAGGAGTATTTTGACAGGCCATTGTCAATAAACCACAAACTGCATCCACAAATATGAGTTAAGACTGTATAATGCACAGCAGAAGCCACATATCAACAACATACAGAAATGCTGCAGGATTCTCTGGGCTTAAGCTCATCTAAAATATACTGATGCACAATGGAAATGCATATTGTGGTCTGACGAGTCATCCTTTCAGATTGTTTATTTATGGAAATAATGGACGTTGGGTTCTCTGGGCCAGAGAAGTAACCCATCCAGATTATTACCAGTGTAAAGTTCAAAAGCCAGGTTGTGCAACGGCAGACTTGTAGAACTGAAGAATGGCAAAATATTCCCCTTTCAAAGCTGGAACAGTTAGTGTCTTCAGTCCACAATTGTTGATTAAGTGCTGTTAAAAGGAAAGGTAGTGGAAGGTGGAAGGAAGCTTAAAGAATGGTAGAGCCAATATAAAAGTTACTGTCAGAGGGGGTCAAGGGACAGGGTCTCAATGTGTATGTGTCTGCCTACCCATACTATGCGACCACCCTTAATGTTGTGATGTTATGCACATTTTTTCCAGTTATATAATAAAGTTCCTGTTCCCTTATTATGTGTCCTGAGTAGATGTACATCCGACATATTCATACACCACTCACAATTGCATTCAGTTGCAAGGTTCGACAAGCTTTATAAAACATTCAGCCTCATGAATTTAACTTGTAATTTAGATTAGCTACATAATTTTGATTGTGCTTTTTAAAATGTTACAGTATTGAGCTGGACTGTGCTGTAGCATATTGAAATTAAACAGGTTGGAAATGGCAATGAAATTGCTGCCAAGCTAATGCTAGCTTAAGGACAAGAAAAGTACAGTTGGTCTATCCTAGAGGAAGGTTTGTGAACGAACTTTAAGTTGGCTTAACAAAACAGTTGCTGTGATATCCCAGATGGTTGCAAATATGTGAGTGTCTGTATCTAATGTCTTTGAGGGGCAGCGTAAGAGATGTCACTTGTGACCTAATTGGTGGAGGTTTTTCCACAACATTCTGCTATTCATGTCCTGTGGTGGGAAAAATGTGTTTGAATGAATGCTAAACAAAAACCGTCTGTGTGATCAGTCCCAAAAGGACAAGCAAGCTATTCCAGTATAGACACTACCATCCTGCAAAGTTGTGTGGTTGTAGCCTGAAATCTGTGACCTGTGAAAATGGTACCAACAAAAGACTCAAGCCAACTCAACGCCATTATTACTATTATTATCATTATTATTATTAATGTGCATTTATGGTCAACCAGTGCTAGAGTTTTGTATGTAAACTGTGTTCTTTCTCAGGCTGGGTTCTGTCAGGTCTGCCTGGCCGTTACTGTCACTCTCTGCTTTACCAGTGACTCCAGTTTTAGGACCTAGGGATGGGTTTGTTTCCGCCGTCCTTGTTTACAGGTTTTTGTTTCCCACTCCTGTAGGCGTATCTGTGTTTAGAGGGAATGAAACAATGTGAACACTTCTGAACTAACAGCAAGCCCCACTACCACTGCAGGCAACAGCAGCTGGGATGTGTTCGAATGGAACAAAGAGACACTATGCCAGACTGCCTTTTTAGCTGAGAGTGCAAGAGCAGCTTTTCATTCTCTTTTTGCTTTATTTGCCTGAGGTGTCTGTTGTTTCATTGTAATGATTCTTTGCACACCCCCCCAACCGTTTCCGAGCTTAATAAGCTTTTAAAGTGTGAGGCGCCAAGGTTGGGCTACTCTTGACAGCAACATGGCTTTTTCCCATTTGAAAATGATGATTTCCTGTTTCATTTTAATAGCTGTGCGCTTAAATCATGGAACAGTTTTATTTTCTTTCTTTCTACTTTACTGTTTCCATTAATGTGGAAAATGGAAATGTGGAAGTTAATGTAAAAAGGTTAGTTCCAAGTGCTTTGGGACCAATTCCATGAAGTGTTCAGGCAATGTAAAGGACAGCTGGCATTTTGAAATTATGTAAAATTACAAAAACCGGGAAGCAAGATTATGTCCAGACAGTGATATAACATACTATATATAGACTACTGTGCCAAAGTTTTAGGCACCTGAGAAATTAATTAAAAAACAATTTATCTGGGCAGTAAGCATTTATTTGCTTAGAAGAACACTAAGAATAGAATATGTATTAAATGTTATTCATATTAGAATAAATATAAATAACATTTAATACAATGGGTAGTTGTTTTACATGTGTCAGTTTTTTTGTTTAACCATTTCCAAACCTCTCCTCGATGCAGCCCAGTATTACTTGTTATGCTATGTTATGTTAAATAAAGAGTCTTGATGAATTTTGAAAAATCTGTGCAATGGCTGGGTTTGAAGAAATTGGCTCACAAGATTGTTATTTATTGTTACATATATGTTTATTTGTATTGTTTCTAATCTAATAAAAAATGATGTGCAATACCATGCGTGTTGCAAAGATAAATGTTTTTCAGCAAATTGCTTAGGTGCGTAAGACCTTTGGACACTAATCAATATGTATGTTGTTTCACTCAGTTGTTTTGTTACTGATGTAGAACTGTTCTTAGTCACTGGACCATATTGATTCCTGGAGCTATTGTAACTTATTGATGAATTGTTTAAAGGTCATTCTGATTACAGGGCTTAAGAAGGCTGCTGCATGTTTTCTTTAAAAGCAGGTCTTCAGTCATCTAGTCAGTTGCTCACTTAATATTGCTCACTGCTCTTTTCCAGTCACACTCGAGGCGTTTGTCTGGTCAAGGTGATGCAGCAGTGAGGTGAATTAGCATCTTGGCCTCTGTCCCAGCAGATGAAGGAAACACCTTGTTCTCTGGCGGACAGCAGACGTCTGAGGCCTGTCTTTTAAGAGACACCCCTGGCATAACCTGGTTTGGAATAGGCAGGCAGCCTTCAGAGCAAAGCTGAAGGCCTGGAGAATCAGACTGTTCCATTAGTTTAGATCTCCCTCAACTGTAGTTGAAGTAGGCAGGTAAAGTGAAGACAGCCTCTATAGCATTCCACACATTCTTCTAGAGAAAAAAAAACATATCAAAGCTGACTATAAAGATGTTCTGCTACCTTTGCCTTGCCAAAGAAACTGTGCAGCTGAGAGTCACATGGGTCTTGAAA
The DNA here is from genome assembly GCF_904425465.1 of Colossoma macropomum. Classification (NCBI taxonomy): domain Eukaryota; kingdom Metazoa; phylum Chordata; class Actinopteri; order Characiformes; family Serrasalmidae; genus Colossoma; species Colossoma macropomum. The sequence goes on along the minus strand of NW_023494802.1, from coordinate 28,257,332 downwards.
ATGTGCTCTTAATTCAGACAATAGAGTAGATTCAGAAAAGCAACAGAAGCTTCCAAACAGGTGTACTGCATAAAATAAGGCAATCAACATCCTACCATGCTCTGAGGCATATAAAATCCTGAGCAGGCCCAGGTGACCTTGGTTTTGGGTCAAAAAGGCAAGAGGAAAATATCTAAGGCTTTTCCACTGCAGGGCCAAACAGCCCTGAGCATGGAGGGTAACCGTTCCACACAGGCATGGTTCGATTTGAATTACTTAAAATCCAGGCTCGGCATCGTTTTCTCAACATGGTTTTATGTTAGCTACCCTACTTTACTGTTGCACGTTTAAATGATAAATCTGAGGAGGCAAAGTTGAGCAGCTGGTGTTGGATTGGCACAAAGCTGAGATTAAACCTGTCCTTTGGTGTTTGGATCTGTAGCCTCCTAAGTGAATGCTAACTGGCTCCTCTGTCCTAGCTGGCTTTACTAGTGGCCTACAGATCCAAACACTATGGTACAGGTTCGATTCCACTAACTGGTGCTCTGCTGTCACAAGTATAGACGATAAAAACTCCTGTCAGAGGGAGTCAAATGATTTGTGCTGGAGTGACAAAAAGCAGAAATCAAACATGTTCTGTAGTCTTTTAAGCTGTTGCTTGCTGGGTTGAGCTAACATGAGCGTATAATGCCGCTCACTGCACAGGCTTTGAGCTAACAGATGTTTATATTCATCCATTTAGAGGATAAAGACTCAAGTCTGAGTTAACTTATTTGAATGTCTGGTGTTGAAGTGACAAAGATAAAAAGAATGCATAGGTCTATGGTGCTTTGAGCTGTTACTGTAGTTATCAGGCTACAGGTGCCTCAAACCACAGTACCAGCTTGGTTTCAGCAAACTGATGCTGTTAAGAGAATAAAGAATCTGAGAGCGCAATATTGAGTGACAGCTAGAATTGAAAGTGGTTTCATGGTTAGCTTTGTTCAGTAGTTCCTGGTAGAACAACAGTACGGCCCTCGGAACCATTTGGCTTTACAGTGGAAAAGATTCCATTGAGAAATGGAGAAAGATATGGAGAAAGGCTATATGGTCAGATGAGTCATTCTTCACTATGTGCTCCACAAGTGAGTGAGTGCATGTGTGGTGTACACCGAAAGTATAGTCCTGAATGTTTGACCCCCTACAGTGAGGGGGTCTGGTGGCTCTGTTATGCCATGGAGCATTTTGCGGGCATGATTTGGGTCCACAAGATTGTGTGAAAATTAATGCAGTGTTATTCTAACTGATCACCTTTATCCCATGATGTAACACTTCTATCCTGATGGGAGTTGTCCCTCCCATGATTACAATGCCTCCATCCACAGGCATTGTAATCATGGGAGGGATTATATGGGAATGTGAACTGAAAGTCTTTGTTCAGTTAAAGTTCTAAATTGGAATTAATGTGTCTAGGTAATCAGTTTTGGGGGTTTTGAAAACCCCTGCCTAGATATGGCACCAGTCTAATACCAGGTATCGGTATTAGAGCTGATAAAGTTCTCATCTTAAGTGAAGTACTTTGATTAAAATCAATTAATTTAAAGTTCGGTAGTTTTTAAAGGACAAAAGTTTTATTGGTGTTGGTATCGGCCAATTCTCAAGTTTTCAAAAGTGGTATTGTGCCATCTCTACCACTGCCACACTCACTGCACTGAAAGGCACAGCCTTTGCCATGCTGTCAGCTTGAAAACTCAACACTAGTCCTGGGGCAGCTGAGCAGTTATTTGGTCAGTTTGTAGCTGTATCTTTATTCTGAGAGTTTAAGGAAGCCTTAACTGACCCAGCAGAAATGTCTTGAACCTGGTAATACTGGAACTCTGTGTCTTCAAGAGATTTTGTATGAAATGACCCTCGCCAGAGGCCAGAGCTGCACTGCTGTGGCTTGACATTTTCAGGGGATTTCAGTATTTCTTTTTAAGAGAAAGACAGCTCAGAGCACTAGCCTCTGCTTTGGCTCTTCAATGTGCCAGCTCATTGCAGTCACGTGTGTGCTTGCAGCTGTACGTGTGCTACTAGCATGGTTTTATTTGTTTGTTTTGGGCTTAATCAGCAGTGCTGAGGTCAGGAATTCCTGTCTGAGGGAGAGAGAGCAGGGGAGATGGCAGACAACTGGAGAGATGGAAATCGCTGAGTCAGGCCGCGCAGCTCTTCACACCTTGTCATTACAATCCACTGTCCCGTGCTAAAGCTGAAATTACCGGTTATCTTCGAGTCCTCATGCACAGACCTGCTTCCTGACTTACCGCACTATTGCAGATAGACCTGAACTGACCCTACATCTCCAGTTTGCACATGTTTAAAGTGATGGTCTTACCAAAATTACACTATTTTCATCTTAACCCAAATGAAGTTGATCAGCCAAGACATGTTTAGTGTCTGAAGTTTGCTTCTTAGAGTTTGCACTAGAGCTGTGAGACTAATGTGTCTAACAAGCAGTGGAAGCTTAAAGCCACCAGAGTGCTGAGTGCATGCCTAAATGGAAAAAAAAAATGAACAGATTTACAGATAATATCCAGGTTTCAAGATAGCTATGACTGCTGTTTTTTGTGGTTTATTTTTTTAAATTTTTTTTTAGCAAAGTAGTGAGGTCTATTTTTTGAATGTGTCATGCAGACTGATACCATGTGTTAGCATTATACTGATATAAGCAGCAAACGTTGGATAGGATATTAGGAAAAATGAGTTTCCTGTAACAAATGTAGCCTGAAATTGCACATACTCACATTGTGTGATGTGATAATGTTAGCTGTGTATTTCTTCCTGTGGGGTTGTACATGGTTTGAGTAACTTGAGCCAGGACTGCATGATTGGCAGGTATTTGCTCCACACACACAATTGACCAAATTATTATTTTAATTTTGGCCAGTTTGTGTTGCAATTCTATGACATATGAAAGTGCACTCATGCTGTAGTTGAATGCTGCTGCTGAACTACACCAAAATGTAATAACATAATTAAGCATGACTCATTGGACTAAATAGCCAGCAGCCTCTTATTTTCAATGTAGCACTTTATTTGATTGTGATTTAGACCACTTTTTTTTGTTTACAAAATTAATATGCCAATTAAACCAGTTAACCCTAGAATGCATGGCCAAAAATCCTACACAAATGCACAAAGGTGGTCAAAATGACCCATTTTGAAATCAGTGATTTTCTTCAAGTTAAGAATTTAAAGATAAACAAATGTTTTAATATTTCAGTCTTCAATATTCAATATTTCAATCTTGTTCATTTGATCACTTCACATGTACATATACAGTAATGGAAGATGAAATTAATTTCAATTTAAATGTATTGCAACTTATCAACTGACTCAGAAGTCAAAAGGGCACTAGAGTGAATGACTTATTAGTAATCTACATTTCTTACTGTCTTTCTTTTTTTCCTTATTTCCAGTCCATTGATTAGTTTCCCATAACTTGTCAGTCGTACAGTAGAAGCACCACTCGTGTTAGCTAGATAACTCACTTTTCAAAATTTGCTAGCTAGCTAAGTATTGGTTGAGTATTGGCTGTGACAAATGATGCACATTCTGAACAGCAAATGATACAAGACAAAATGAGATGTATGACAGAGGAATATGAATGAAATATTCTTATGAATTACATTTGTGATCAAGAAAATTATTTTTTTTAGGACAAAATTCCTGTAGTAAATGAAACAACCCTTTTACAAACACTAGTAGTCACATAAAAAGATCTTTTGAAATTAGCATAGTCACAACAGTTTTGATTAACCCATGGAATGTCAAGGAATAAAATGTTTTTATTGACAAAACGTATCAAAAAGTGCCATGGTGAGTCAAATTTACGTAGGACATGCATAGGGGTCACAAGCAAGACTTTTGAGGGATACATGGAATATCAAATATTAAATGTTATTGTTGATAAAATATTCAATCAAAATCGCACCCTTTTGGGTCTGTAAAGAAATCTGAATCGACTATAAAATTGATCAGTGCAAACTACTTTTTGATGCTCATTTTAAGTGAAGTGCTTCAATTAACGTGAGCTCATTTTAAAGCTTGCTAGTTTTAAAGAAGAAAAGTTGGATCAGCTGATACTTAAGATTTCATTGGTATTGGTATCATGCCATCTCTACTTTAAAACCCGCATTTGGGACACCCCCATAAGGCCCCCCCCCTCACACACACACACCATTTGATCGGGCATCTCTACTGATTTCATGGGCAAGTGAGGGGGAAAAAAAGGATTGGCAGAAGTTGCCAGGGAAAGTCTGACCACACACACCACCCCATGTCGTTCCAAACCACACTTCTATAAGATGGAGGCCAATAAAGCCCCAGCAGTCCAGATGGAAAAGAGGTTTTGTATTTTCCTCTGAGTTTTCTGGCCTTAAACAGGGAGTGAAAGGCATAAAGGGAACTGAGTTCAGTTGCTAGATGCACACTGTAGAATAGACAGTGGCTTAAAATGATGGCATATTTCAAAGGGACATGGTGTCACAATTTTGTCACAATAAAACCTGTGCGTTTAGACCACAGTCATTTGAATCACTTTGTTCTTTTGTTAAAAGCTGAGTGAAAGTCCTCATTCATGTTTTTTTAGACTTCCTTTTACACTTCCTCTTTCTGGTCCATTCTTAGCCCTCTGCACCCTCTTCCCTCCTGTACCATCAGCCTATTCACTCCAGTTACAGTCTCCTGGACACCAGGCCTTTATTTACCCTGTAATGACCTTGTTAATATATTTTGCCTTCTGCTTGTTGTCCTCCTCGTTTCTTGTTTTTTTTTTTTAATAGCATACTTACCGACATGCCACTCCATTAAGTATGCCTATTTGTCTGTACAATGCAACTGTGCATTTTTTCACCTCCACCTACCAAATAGCTGCACTTTGTATGAACAGGTATTATTTGGATGGTGGGTCATTCTCAGCACTGCAGTGACTCTGACATGGGGGTGATGTGTCCATGTGTATCAGAGGTGGGGACCCACCACAGTATCTTGCGTTGCGGGGCTCATTTTCAGTGTCATGCGCATGAGGGGCATTTAGCCAGCATATTGTCAGTGTGGGCAGGAGCAGGACATTACATATGAATAGCTATCACATAATAACTGAAATATCTAAATAGATATCTGACAGGAGAATAACAAACTTATTCAAAAAGGTCTTCTAAACTACACATGATTTGCTTTCTTGGCTTTGCGAAAGTCTACAGCTGTTGAAAGTGCTTTTACTAAAGATGAATATGCAATAGTAAAAATGAATATGCAAGAACAAAGCTGGCAGTTATTTTCAATCATGATAAACAAATATGGAAAGCAGTTATGAAGGTCTGCAGACGGGAGCAGAACAAATGGTTTAAGTTGCAGGAAATTTTGCAGGAGCAGGCTGGAGTGAGACTAAAAAATCGGTCTCATTCAGATCTCTAAATCAGACACGGTAATATGTGTTTTAATTTGAAATACTGTCCACTTTCTGTCCACTCTTAGACACCCCTACATTTTGGGTCCACCTTATATATGTAGATCTAGTCTTTTATCAGTGGTCACAGGACACTGCTCACAGTACGGTGTTGGCTGGATATTTTTGATTGGTGGATTATTCTCAGTCCAGCAGTGACACTGAGGTGTTTAAAAACCTCCAGCAGCACTGCTGTGTCTGATCCACTCAGACCAGTGCAACATATACTAACATACCACCATGCGCCTGTCACTGCAGTGCTGAGAATGATCCACCACCTAAATAATACCTGCTCTATGGTGGTCCTGTGGCGGTTCGGACCATTGAAGAGCAGGGTGAAAGGGGTTAAAAATTATGCAGAAAAACTGCTGAACTACAGTCTATCTGAGCTGATAAAATGGACGAAGATTGTAGATACAACGACACATATTTAGTGAAGTGGCCGGTCGGTGTGTACTGCTGTTTAAAAGTTTGGAATCCCTTGTCATTTTAATTATTGTTATTTTATTCATTAATAATATGCC